>NC_081568.1:41211476-41380663 GCF_022355385.1 Mustela nigripes | reverse complement strand
GACGCGGGACTCGATCCCAGGACCCCGAGATCACGACCCGAGCCGAAGGCAGCGGCCCAACCCACTGAGCCACCCAGGCGCCCCTAAATAAATAAAATCTTAAAAAAAAAAAATATCACCTGGGAGAAACCCAGCTGATTCACTCAGCAGCTATTATTTTTATCAGTGATGGCCTCTTCAGAACCAATGATATACCCCTGACCCTACTACCACTCTGAACGACCACTCCCCACCACCCTCAGACTTTTACTCATCCTCTGCCAGAAAACCAGAACCATCTCTCCATGTCAACCCACTGGCTACACTTACCAGCGTTACAGTGCAGCTGTACTTGTATGGAGGAAACATATCAGGCTTGACCTCTACAACTTTCACCTGAGATGTCCTACTGGCTGGGCCATTTGGTAGCTGTGGATCAGAACAAATGATTTGGTGTTTTTCCTAAAACCTCAAACTGCTGAGATCCTGTGTCCTGAAACAGCTTGAGGAAATAGTTTCCCAAGGGAATGTACAGAGCTATGCTCCATGTAAGCCCTCTAGGATGCTAATCAGCATCAGCAGCCCACCAAAGGTTGAGTGTCACTTCCAAGTCCAGTGTGGCCATACTCTTCTGTGCAACTTCTAATACTGCATATTAGAAATACTGTGTATCAGATAGACAACTAATACCAAGTGAGAAAAGCTCATGATTATTATACATGCAAATATGTGGTTAAATGTTGGCACAGAAGTCTGAGAGATTACTCACGAAAATGTCACAGGGTGAGAGGAAAATCGTGACTGCTTCCCCATTTATCACCACTTACAAAATTTCCCAATTTTCGGGGCGCCTGGGTGGCTCAGTCGGTCAAGCATCTGCCTTCGGTTCAGGTCATGATCTCAGGGTCCTGAGATCAAGTGCCACATCAAGCTCCCTGCTGCTTTTCCCTCTCCCTCTGCTTTTCTCCCTGCTTTTGCTCTCTTCCACATACTCTCTCAAATAAATAAAATCTTAAAAAAAATTTTCCAATGTTCTATACGAAATGTAGATATTACTTACAAAACTGAAGAAGATGAAGACACCATTCTAAAGGTAATTATTCTATAAAACTGAATTTAAGTTGATATTTAGAATATAAAAGTTCATGTAATTTGACAGGCTTAAAACTAGCAAAAGGATTATGGCTTTTAACAAATAACCCAATGCTGCCAGTCAAAAAGAAACTACTTACATGGATGACTGGGAGTTTACACAAGTAAAGGGAATCTCAGGGCTGGGAGTCTACAAAGCAGTGGAAGCTGACTAAATAACCAGCCTTCTATATCCAGAAATCAATCAATCTCTCTCTCTCTCTCTCTCTCTCTCTCACACACACACACACACACACACAGTGCTGACACCACATCCGGGTGACAAACACGTCAGCCTTCAAAGTAAAAGTCAGTTGATATTCTTTTGGGGGCAAATCTGGAGAAAGGGAAATTGCCCAGCAGAACACACGGTAAGGGATAAGCTAGCCTGATTTTCCTATTTCAATTTTGGTCTAACAGGGTTTTCAACTACAGAGGGATCGTGAAATTAATTTAATGAGTTGAAAGCAGCATTTTGCAAAATGAAAAATAGCAAAGTGACTGCATATAATAAAGGCATAAATAGCTTCCCTCTACTTCTTAAGTATACAGGTATGGATAAGTTTACTGGGCTGTGATGTAAAAATGTGCATGACCCAAAAAAAGATGTCTAGTAAAAAAAATGTTGATTTAGGGAATTCTGATCATAACTATTCTAGTCACATATGGAAAAAGAACTAAAACAAGCAAAAAACAAAACAAAACAAAAAATACCTAAGAGTAAATGTGCTTGAATACACTGAATTTTTGGCTTCTGGGAAGCCTCTAATAACCCTATCATTAAGTTTAAAGGATTATACTGGCTACAAACCACAATGTGAAGTAAGAGCCATGTTTTTGGTTTAAAAAAAAGAATAATATTAAAAAACACAAACACAGGAAAGGACTCAAAGGCTGAATGGGCGCAGACTGCCAGTAGTAGTTAGCTCTGGGTAGCAGGATTACAAAGGACTTTCTTTCTTTCTGCCTTACCTTTCTACAACAGTCATGCATTCATTTTTTCAAAAGAGGCTGAAGAAACAAGACAACTAAATGCAATTACCCAATCCTAGACTGAATCCTCTACTGGAGTGGAAAAATGCTATAAAGGACATAATTGGGTAAAACCGATGAAATGGGAATGCAAATGACAGACTGAAATATTGTATCAACGTGTCAGTAGCAGAATATCCTTATTCTTAGCAAATACACACTGAAGTATTAAGAAGCAAAAGGACATGTAACATCCCCTTAAATTACCTGTATTTTAGAAGCACACAGGAGCACAAATGACAAAGCAAAAGGGGCTATAATAGTAAGTGACTATGGGTAAAAAGTACACGGGTGCTCTTTGTACTATCTGTACTCTTGCAATGCAATTTGTTCACTAAGTTTCAAAATTATTTTTTTAAGATTTATTTAAGAGATAGAAGAAGAGTACAAGTGGTGGGGAGGGCAGACAGAGAGACAAACAGGCTCCCCACTGAGCAGGGAGCCAAAGGACTTGATCCCGAGACCCCGGGATCATTACCTGACCCAAAGGCAGATGCTTAACTGAGCCACCCAGGCACCCCTCAAAGTTATTTCTAAATTAAAAGTTTAAAAGCATGCATTCATTTTATAACAAGAAAAGAAATTTCACTAAAAATAAGTAACTCATCATGCTCAACTTCATTCCAGAGGTCTACCAGTATAAGAACAGGCTTTTTGCTTATGGCTTTGAGACACTAAACAGAAGTCCTATTCTCAGAGCAACAGGCCTCCTGGAAAGCCCCACCTCTGGAGAATGAGTCTTACCTTCACCTCGCTGGTGTTAGATGGCTGTTGGATCGGCTGGCCCAGCTGCTTCAGTGTGCTTGGCTTCAGGCCACAAGTCCTCACAGAGGAGGTTTTATCTGAGACAATCAGGAGCCAAACTGGTGACTTCAGTGCATTCAGAGTCTCCCTAAGTCTCTCATCTCCATTCTCAACAACTCCCACTCCTGTCCCCTTCCCATTGGACAGCTCCCCACTCCCAGGTTTGTCCCAGCCCCTTACCACTCAGGGGAAAGGCCTGCCTGGCCCTGGGCAGTCCCATGCTGTTGCCTCGGCCCATGTTAGATGGGGCTGGGAGAATTGCTCTCATGGGTCTTGCTGCAGCCAGTAATGAGGGCTTGCCCCGAGCTCTGCCTTTAAGCTCCGGGGCTCTGGTCCCAGGGGTGAGCAGGTCAACTCTGGGGGGGGAAAAAAAAAAAAAAAACTAACAAGGCAGTAAATCTAAAAATTCCAGACCAAGGGGTGAAGAAAACCAAAATATAATCTCCAAATAACATTTGAGTAGAGGGACAGTATAATAAACTGTCAGGCTTTAGAGAGGTATTTCATGGGGTCATTATGAAGATAAAAAAGCACAGAAGAATGCCTACAATGCAGAACATCGACAGCTACTGTAGTCATACTATCTGATCTGCTTCTAATTAGTATTTCAAGTCGCTCAGTCTCCCACATGAGGGCAGCTAAGAGACCCTGCAGAACAAAGTCACATTTTCTTTGTAGCTCTGGTGCTGAGCATAGTCTACATCACAGAAGGCCTCAATACACATTTGCCAAGTGACTCACTTGCCCAAAACAAAAGGTCTAAACTGCATGGCTTCATTCTCTAAGGATAAAGAACCATGCCCAAAGTATACTGTTAAATAAAAACAGGCAAGATGCAGAAGTATTTAAGTTATGCTACCATCTGTGTAAAAAAGGGAGGGAAAAAATACATGTATACACACATACACATCTATACATTTACACATTGTGTAAAATTAGCCTAGAAACACAGGAAGATGGGAATACTGTGTATGGAAATTGGAAATGGATGAGTGAAGGACAGGCTAGAAGAGAGATCTGTTTCAGTTTATATCTCGAGTTTGAAACATGTGAATATATTTCCTATTCAACAATAAAACATCAAATCGAATACTATACACCACATTTTCTAAGCCTTGACACTGCTGACATTTTGGGCTGGCTACTCCTTGTTGGGGGGCCTGTCCTGTGCACTGTAGAATGTTGAGTCGTGCATCTGGCCTCTGCCCACCAGAGGCCTGCAGCACCTCTGCCGCCACCCACCCCCCACCCGCCGCCCAGTTTTCACAACCCCAAATGCCTCTTAACACTGCCTCAATGTCCCCTGGGGCCAAAGTGTTCCCTGTTGAGAGCCACCAGTATAAACAAATAAGGGCAGATTAAGACAACAACAATGTCTGGAAAGGGGCCACATGAAAAATCCAGTCAGGCCTTTAAGGAGGGAAGGGAGAGGAAAAATAACCCCTATTTATGGGCCTCCTCCCATCAGCAAGGCACTGGGCTGTGTATGCTTTACACATAATCCTTATTGGTCTGTGCAGGCCAGCCATTAAATTTTAGATTTTTTTTTCAATACCCAACTCAAGATTTTTTCAGAGGCGAGAACGGGCATGAAGGGACAATGCCGAAAGTCAAACGGAGGCAGAGACAGATCATAATCAGAACAGAATCCTCTGACCACCAGGACAGGAATCATTCTAGAAGATGGCTTAATAAGGGTTTTCTTTCCAAATCTAGTATCCAGGATTGGATACTAGTTTGTAACACCGCCCTCAGCCTGTACTAGCAGGACCCAGTAATTGCTTCAGAGAAAATGACAAGAGATGTACAGGAACACAACAGCAATGCACAGACAGCAGAGTGTAACAGGAAAGGCAAAATCATTCCGTGGCTCTAGGCCTTGGTTTCTTTATCTCTAAAATAGGAATCATTAATTGGGCTCTCATCCCTCTTAGGAATGCTGTAAGGACACAGGATAAAACAAGGGGCATTTCCCAACCTGCTATTCTAAATACAACCCTACAATATATTAGCACGTTAATTTACCCTGTAGGCTTTTTAGGCGCAGGGAGAGGACTGGAGGTGCTGGTCCTCTCAGCTGGTGGTGGTATGTCTGGTCCAGGACTGTCATTCTCAACTGTCCCCAGAGAGACCTCAGGCTGCACACCACTCTTGACCACCGGCGTCTTCATGGCTGCTATACGATTCCGAGGAGCTTCCTTGACCAAAACATGGGCATCTGAGATGATCACTTCCTCCCACTCATTCTCCTCACCCACTTCTCTTGGAGGAACTACACTTAGGAGCTGGCTTACAGCTTCCGAGTTCTCCAGAGTCAGTTTGGAGGCGTTTTCCTTAGGGGAGTTTTGCTCAGTGTTGACAGGCTGCTGATTCCTTTTAACCACCGAGCCTTTGGAGGAGATTCCAGGAGCCAATTCCACTTTGACTTTGGCTGGCTTTTCCTGGGAAAAAAAAATAAGAATGCCTTTATGCATACAGCATTTTATGATAGACACCACATCCCAAGTACTCTCTCGTGATCCTCACGACAAAAATGGATGGGTAACACATAAGGAGATGGGAGACCCAGAAAGACTAACAGGCTAGCTTATGGGCCCAACTACAAAACTGGCCTGAACCTAAGTCTTTTGACTTCTGGCTCCTTTCACTTATAGAACACCTTACTTAGGATAAAGCTGTTCTCCTCCTGACAAGTTTCTTATTGATGGCTTCAAGTTTCAGCAAACAAATGTTGGCATTTCGGGCCTGACCTTTAAAGCCTGCTTCTCTACATCTAGATAGAAGCTCACATATTGCCATAGTAGGCCTAGAAGTCCTAATTGTTTGTTTTGGTGGTCCCTTTATGAGATTCAGTTAATCCCAATGTGGTCAAATCTCACATGGAGAGACTCAAAGCTTCCAATTCTATTGGGGCAAACCCTTTTGTTCCAGATTCTGTCAGATAAATCTTAAGGCTGACCTACACACATGCCACAAGCTTCTCCCTTGGTCAAATTAACTCATACATATTAATTACTTACTAGAAAATAATCAAACTCACTAAAAACATCAGCTTCTATTTCAGATCAACCTACTTTAAAAAAATTCCTTAGTGCCATAGCTTTTATCCCGTCAGCACTGTTGTGGAAACATACTATTATTTATACAGACACCTATATTTATATACATACACGTACACAATTTTCTTTTCTTATAAAACAGTGGTTGTCTTCAGAACAGGTCTCAGAAAGGTTTTTAAATTCCATGTGAATGGCGAAAGACCCTATCAACGAGGATAAAAGCTGGGTTCTATCTATGCTGTGCTTCATATCTAATTACTCATGTCGGGGCACCTGGGTGGCACAGTGGGGTAAGCCGCTGCCTTCGGCTCAGGTCATGATCTCAGGGTCCTGGGATCGAGTCCCGCATCGGGCTCTCTGCTCGACAGGGAGCCTGCTTCCCTCTCTCTCTCTCTCTGCCTGCCTCTCCATCTACTTGTGATTTCTCTCTGTCAAATAAATAAATAAAATCTTAAAAAAAAAAAATTACTCATGTCACCTACGACAAACTTCATTAGAACCCTCATTTTGTCACCATGAAATAAAAGCCAGGCTCTCAGTGTTCACCGACAGCAGTACATAGCCTTCTGTGTGGCCCAATTCATGGTGCAGGGGAATCCCGCACATTGCAGAAGATTAGCATCTGTGGCTGATGTTATTCAATTTCAGTATTCACCCAGTCATTGACTACCAAAATCCCTCACATTTCCAAAGCCAGCAGGGCACCACACTGCCTCTGGAACCAATATGGATAACCTTCAAGAAATCTCCAGTAAAGCATTCCCAGATTCTCACACAAAGTAATAATCCATAAGGACAAGTAAATACAGAGAAAAATTCCAAGTAAACCGCATAGAGCCTACTGACTCCTGGAGACTGAAAAGTCAGCAGAAAAACAGGAGACAAGTTTAACTAAATCTCAGCAATGAAATCTTTGAGCAAAGCACTGCCCACTAAGTGGGCTATTTCAGATAAAAATCCTCTGCAGGGAGACTGAATAATTTAAGGAATCAGAGCAAAAAGCTATCTAGCAAGTTCAGATTTCCTTAACTCAGCCTACCCTTTTTAGATGTCACTTTCTTTTAAGATGGAAGGTAAATACTACCAGTTGCCCGCTCAGAGACCTCAATTACCACAATCACAGAGCCAAAGGAGTGAGGCCTTGGGCTGAAAAGCTTTATATATACCATCTTTTGTTCCATCCAATTCATTGGGAACAGTGCCCAACTTTCTTGGGCTAATTTTAGCCAGTATGAACTCTGGAACAATACAAGAAAAGGTGAGTCATTTCCTGACAGGCATGAACACATTCAGAGCTTTTAGAAACTATTTATACTTGCTGCTTCAAAAATCAGAACTCCAGAAATCTTAAGATTCTGCAGCTAAACAGCATAGCAATGACTGAGAAGTGTGATTTAGTGGAAAAGCACTGACATAATTAGCTATGTGAACTTAACAAGTCACTTCTCTTGAATCTATTTTTCCTCAGCTAGAGACTTGAACTATCTTGAAAACCAAAGTTACTTTTATCTCTAAAATTCCAAGTGCAATGATGCTCAAATATTACCCTTTTTCTTCTTACGCTCACCAATTCTGGTCCTATGAGACTAAGACATCACAGCATCTACTCTTTACATTATAATTCTTATAAAAACCTTTGGAGAAAAAAAATCTGACTTAGCAGCTGTCAAGATGAGGAACAAGTAACTAAGAAAAAGAACTGGTTTCCCATCATGAGTTTCATCTCAGAAAAAGAACCATGGATCAAAAGTTATTTCAATCAAAGGGGGAAAACAGACATAAATTGGAAAGAAAAGAAAGCTGAAGTAAAAACAGAACCTGAAGGAGACAAGGCCACAGGAGCAGTCAGAACTCTTCCATGCAAAAGCACAAGAAATAAGGTCATTTGACAGATCTGCTGTGCATCTGTGAAGAAGGGCCAAGAAGGATCCCAACTACCCTATTCAATCTCTCTACTGCAGCTTAGGAAGTACATTTTGGGGAGAATAATTAGGGTGGGAGGAAACCAAATGGCTGCACAGCATCACAAAAGAGGTGGTGAGCAAAAGAAACTCAACAAAATCTCCTGAAACACACTAGCACTGGATCCTTCCTGCCCCCTGAAGTGACAGCATGAAGAACATAATAGAGACAATTACACTGCTACACTATAGTGGCAGCAGTGACCCCTGACTGAGGATTTAATCTAGGAATGTGCCATCCACTTTTCAGGGATAATCTCATTTGATCCTTCCACCAACCCTAATGAGGTAGGCACTACTGTTAACTTCCACTATCAGATGAAAGATAAACCAGTAAGAACAGACATAAAGTGACTTGCCCAAGGTTTCACAGCTAAAATCCCCAGGAGGCAAATATTTAAACTGAGGAAAGCTGAGCTGACCCCAGAAGTGTACTCCACCGCCCCCCCACACCCCAAAGATGCTCCTCTCTCTTCTATCACTCAGGAAATCTCTGGGGGTTTAGAAACTCAGTGCCAGGAACCTGGTGTAGAGACCAAATACCTGTTTCCTTTCTTTTTCTCTTACTTCTTCCATGTTTGTGTATGTCTGTATGTAATCTCCACTCAATGTGCAGCTTGAACTCACAACCTGGAGATCAAGAATCTCACATTCTCCTAACTTAGCCAGCCAAGCACCCCAATTCTATTCTGTCTCCTGGGATTTGTGATGCCCTGAACTCCCAACACTCAGCCAGAGGGCAAAAGCCACCATCCCAGTATTTTTCAGATGCTCTACAGAAACTGCCCCCAGGGAACTCAATAGGTATGCCACTACATCAGTTTTCTCTACACAGCTAAGTTTGGATCATGCTGAATTAAACACCTAACAAACACATACCTGGCCTAAAGATTTTCACAAAAACAAAGCACTCTCTTTCCTTTCCTACCTACCCAAATTCTACTAATCCTTCAAGACCATGCTTCTATAACCCATCCTTGCCTACTCTAATTCTTTTGACCTTTACAGTCTTATGTAAAAAATGTGGCAAGTATGTATGATTTATATCAGTGCAAAGCATAAAACAAGGATCAAAAAAACATGCTGAACTGAACTTCACAGCAGCACAGCTCTAGTGCTCATTCATGTATCAGGCGTCATTTATTTAGAAAGAAACAGAGACACAGGTATACATTTGGAAAGTTAATTATGAAAGACCTAAATATCAGGTTAAAAACCTCTACACCTAATAGGAACTATAGGATACTGAAAGGACTTTGAGCTAGTAAGTGAGCAGATGTGAGTTATGCACCTGAGTAACTAAGCAGTCAGTGTGGAGGGTGGATCATTAAAAATTTAATCGTTAACAGGAAATGAATAAATCAACATGGTGTAGTCATTCATGGGAAGTTATAAAGCAATTAATGATAATGGTCTTGAAGGGTATTTAATGGCATGATATATTAAGTTAAAAAAAGCAGGGGGGGTGCCTAGGTGGCTCAGTGTGTTAAAGCCTCTGCCTTCGACTAGGGTCATGGTCCTGGGGTCCTGGGATCAAACCCTGCATCGGGCTCTCTGCCCAGCAGGGAGCCTGCTTCCCCCTCTCTCTGCCTGCCTTTCGGCCTACTTGTGATCTCTGTCAAATAAATAAATAAAATCTTTAAAAAAAAAAAGGGAGGGGGAAGCTATAGAACTTGTATATTCACAGAAAAAAAAACGAAAGAAAATACACCAAGATATTAACAATGATTTTTCTTTGGATGGAATAAGATTATGGATAACTCTTTTATTCTCTTTTTTAAACAGTCACAATGAAACTTATTTGCATAGTCAGAAAATAAGAACGAGTACTTATTTTTTAAGTCCTCTGTTCTAAAGGGGACCAGGAAGCCTACTTTGTAGGGCTTCCAAAGCAGCAATAACCACTGGAGCTTACCTTTGGGACCCACTTCCCTCCTAGGAAGTTACCACAGGTGGGGCACTTAGGTGGTTTGTGCCTGGTGACATATGTAAAGGAGCAACCTGGGCTGGTGCATGTCCCGTGGCCCCGGCGGGTGTACGTAGTGGTCTGTAAGGAAAAGAGGGGGTCAGAATCAACACCACAGTGTAACCCCTCTTGGATCATGATGACCATTACAACCACAACAATGCCAGGAAGACGCCAGCTTGTAGAAGGATAGCCAATTCATGGTATCTTAAATGGTCAGAAATGTAAAGGTCCTAAGATTAATCCATTTTTTAGAAATGGAGGAACTGGGTTCATATGAGGAAGGATAGCTGCCCAAGGTTACACAGATAGGTATCAGAAATATAAAGACAGGGATAATTACTACTAATTAAGCCAAGTACCACACAGTGCTAAAACACTTTATCAACATCTCATTTAATGCTCTGAGCAACTCTATGAAGTAGGTACTGTAACTACTGTGGTTCAATGTAGTTAAATGCTTTGCCTCAAATTGTATAGTGAATGAAGGCCACACCTAGACCTAGAACTCTGAAGTCTTTGATTCTTGGTCCGAGATTGCTTCCATGGACCTGGCTGCACCTTACAGTTCTAAATGCTTTGAAGAATTTGCTTCATCTTCATTCTTGTTAAAAATCAGAGAACCAAGGACTTAGGGTTCAGAGATATAAAACTAAACAATAGCACTTTAAAAAAAAATGGGAATTCCAAAAGAAATCAAGTCCTCTGATACACAACAGAATTTATTTGCATATGAATACATTCAGCTACTAGCTCTCACCATCTCCCCTGACTTCCCTTTGAAGGAAATGATTACAGTGACTTCCCTTTGAATAGAATGCTTACAACGGGTTATTACATTTCAGCTGCAAATACAAATTAGCCATGCTCCATTTTTGATTAACACTGCAAAGAAAACATTTCCCTGTCAGATTTGTTCTGTTCCTTATGGGTGTTTACTAAGATATTAATCCCACCTCCCCAAGACTGGCCAAAAAGCAAAAAGCTCCCTTGAGGAAACACCAAGCTGCTACTAGGTTCCTTCTGCCAGAACATCTAGGGAACAGGGGTTTGTATTAGTGGTAGCAAGTCAAGGATGAGGATGGGTGGTGTGGCACCCAGAAGAGACGGAGTTTTGAGTTCCAACTCTAGCACTAACACAATGGGTGACCTGGGGTTAAGTCACTTTAGCTCTCGGACCGTGGGTTTCATCTCTGTAAAATCACCCGCCCTTCCTATACCCTAAAGAGCCAATGAGGTAAGAAATAAGGAAAAACGTCACTTAGTAACTTGTAAATGATTCTACAGGTTTGTGAGAAACTATTATTACTGGGATATAAAACATCTCTCCTCTTCGCTCAGACTGTGGCTCTATACAGAATATTCATTCTGGGAGCGCCTGGATGGCTCAGTGGGTTAAAGCCTCTGCCTTTGGCTCAGGTCATGATCCCAGTGTCCTGGGATCGTGCCCCACTTCGGGCTCTCTGCTCAGCAGGGAGCCTGCTTCCTCCTCTCTCTGCCTGCTCTCTGCCTACTTGTGATCTCAAGTCTGTCAAATAAATAAAATCTTCTAAAAAAAAAAATTTATTCTGACCACCACCAGAAAGCAGAGTAAAAATTGAAGTTAGGCCACGACTATAAACAGTTAGGCCACGACTATAAAATTACCACGAACCTAAACAGCAGTTTATAGAAATAAGGAAAAAAACGCTAGTGTTCAAGGCTGATTTTTTCATTCTTAAGTATTATTTATAAAAGCTTTCTGGAAGAGTCTGGCTGACACTTATTTAATCATGAAAGAATAATAATTTCCAGGACAGCAAAGGCTCAGGAGAAACCTGTAATTTCACCATGAATTAGGTTGCAGTGGCTCTTCTTATTGAAGATATGACTACTTTCTCATCTAAAAATAGACTGTTGGGGCGCCTGGGTGGCTCAGTGGGTTAAAGCCTCTGCCTTCGGCTCAGGTCATGATCCCAGGGTCCTGGGATCGAGCCCCGCATCGGGTTTTCTGCTCAGCAGGGAGCCTGCTTCCTCCTCTCTCTCTCTCTCTGCCTGCCTCTCTGCCTACTTGTGATCTCTGTCTGTCAAATAAATAAATAAAATCTTTAAAAAAAAAAATAAATAAAAAAATAAAAATAGACTGTTTATCCACAGGTTTTACAAGATAGACTGTGATAAGGTAAAGATGTACATATTAATCCTCAAGAAAGCACCACAAAAACTAAAACAAATAGCTAATAAGCCAGTAAGAGATAAAATGGATTCATAAGAAATATTCAGTTCAAAAGAAAGCAAAATAAAACAGAAAACAAAGAGTAAAATGACAGATGTAAACCTAACTATATGTTCATACATTAAATGTATATGGCCTCAATACTGTAATTAAAAAATAGAGATTGTCAGGTCTTGCTCTTAGATCCAAACTATATACTGCCCACAAAAAAAGTACATTACATATAAATAGATTGAAAGTAAAATGCTGGAAAAAGATTTAGCTTCCTAATAATAATCAAAAGAAAGCTCAATATCAAAGTAAACTTCATAGCAGACAATACTGTCAGAGATAGAGGTCATTTCATAATGATGAACGGGTCAATTCATCAAGAAAACATAACAATCCTGGGATGCCTGGATGGCTCAAATGATTAAGCATCTGCCTTCATTCAGCTCAGGTCATGATCTCAGGATCCTGTGTGTTGGCTCTCTGCCCAATAGGGAGTCTGCTTCTCCCTTTCCCTCTAGCCCCTGCTCTCTCAAAAAAATAAATAAAATCTTAAAAAAAAAAAAAGACATAACTATCTTAAATGTTTAAGTACTTAATAACAAGAGTCAAAACACATGACACAAAAACTAAAAAAAAATGAAATAAGATACAGATAAATAGTATTTACAGTGACAGGTGGATACCTTCTTTCAATAACTGACCAAACAAGCAGAGAGAAAATTAGTCAGGATATAAAAGAATTGACCACTATCAATCAACTTGACCTAACCTGACATGTATAGAACACTCCCAACTCAACAGAAGACACATTCTTTTCAAGTGCACACAGAACATTTATCAAGACAAACCATATTTTGGGCCATAAAATAAGTTTCAATGTATTTAAAAGGAATTAAGTCTTATAAATTACAAAGTTCTGACTATAATGGAATTAAATCAGAAGTCAGTAAAAGGAAGATATCTGGAAAATCCCAAACATTTGGAAAGCAAATAATGTACTTTTAAATAACTAATAGGTCAAAGAATAAATCAGAAAGTATTCGGAACAAAATGACAATAAAAATATACCACATCAAAATTTGTGGGGGGCACCTGGGTGGCTCAGTGGGTTAAGTCTCTGCCTTCAGCTCAGTTCATGATCCCTTGGTCCTGGGATCGAGACCCGCATCAGGCTCTCCGCTCAGCAGAGAGCCTGCTTCCCTTCCTCTCTCTCTGCCTGCCTCTCTGCCTACTTGTGATCTCTGTCTGTCAAAGAAATAAATAAAAATCTTTAAAAAAAAAAAAAAAATTTGTGGGACGCCACCAAAGCAGTGCTTAGAGGGAAATGCATAGCCCTAAGCAACTGTATCAGGGAAAAAAGGTTTCAAATCAATGACCTCAGCTTCTATCTTAAGAAACTAGGAAAGAATAAATTAAGTCAAATTAAGCAGAAAAAAGATAGTAAAGATCTGGGCAAATATCAGTGAAATCCAACGAAGAAAAACAAAAGAGAAAATCAATGAAACCAAAAGCTGATTTTTCAAAGGTCAATACAATTAATAACCTCTAGCCAGACTTGTCAGGAAAAACAAGAGACCCAAATTACCATTATCATTGATGAGATAGGTAAAATCACTACAGTCTACAGATACTAAAGGATAAGCATTCCTCAGGAACTTTAAACAGAATTACCATATGATCTAGCAATTCCACTCCTAGGTATATTCACCAAAAAACTGAAATCAGGGGCTCAAACAGACATCTATCCACTAAATTTCATAGCAGCAGTATTCACAAGGGCCCAAAGATAAAAACAAACTAAATGTCCATCACTGTCTGTGAATGGATAAACAAAATGTAGGATATACACACAATGGAATATTATTCAGCCATAAAGAAATGAAATTCTGATACATGGTACAAGACAGGTGAACCATGAAAACATACTAAGTGAAAAAATGAGACCATAAGGACAATATATGCATGATTCCCTTTATGTGAGGTACCTATAATATGCAAATTCAGAGATAGAAAGTAAAACAGAGGTTACCAGGGGCTAGGGGAGGGAAGAATGTAGAGTTATTGCTTAATGGGCCCAAGATTTCTGTCTGGGTAACGAAAACTTCTGGAAATAGGTATTGGCGATGATTCCACAACACTGTGAATACACTTAATGACCCTGAATTGTACCCTTAAAAAATGGTTAAATTCATAAGTTTTATGTTATGCATATTGTACCACAGTTTTTAAAAAGAGTAGTGTTTTGAACAATTTTATGTCAATAAATTTGAAAATTTAGATGAGATCAACAAATTCCCTAAAAGACAAACTACCAAAGCTCACTCAAAAATAATCTATATCTAAATAATCTAAAATTATTTTAAAATAATCTAAATAGTCCTGTGTGTATTTTAAAAATTGGACTTGAGATTAAAAATCTTCTTTTTTAGATTTAAAATCTTTTCCCCTGGAAATCTCCAGGCCCACACTGACTCATTGGCAATTACCAAACATTTAAGGAAGAAATAATACCAATACCACTACCACACAAACTCTTCCTGAAAAATGAAGAGGAAAAAGTATGTCTTAACTCTCTTTGGTAAACATTACCCTGATACTAAAACCAGACAAACACTATACAAGAAAATTAAAGACCAACATCCTGAACATAGACACAAAATTCCTGAGCAAAGTTTCAGCAAATCAAATCCAACAATATACTAGAAGGATAATACATGATTGCCAAGTGGAATTTATTCAAAGAATGCAGGGTTGGTTTAACATTTGAAAAACAATGAAATTAACCACATTAACAACTTAAAAAGAAAATTCCTACAACCATCTCAAGAGACCGAGGAAAAAGCATCTGACAAAATCCAACATCCGTTCCTGATAAAAGCTCCCAACAAACTAGGAATATGAGAGAACTTCCTAAACTTGAAGAGGGCATCTACAAAAAACCTATAGCTAATATTATACCTAATGGTAAAAGACTGAATGCTTTCCTCCTAAGATGAGGAACAAGAAAGATATCTGCTCTCACCATTTCTAATCAATATGGTATTGGAGGTCCCACATAGTGTAGTAAAAAATAAGGAATCCAAATCAGAAAAGAAATAAAACTATCTTTATTCAAAGACAACATGATCAACTATGTAGAAAATGCAACAGAAACTACAAAAAGGCCAACTTTAACAAAGTTGCAGAACGGAAGTTTAATATGCAAAAAAATTAACTGTTATATATTACTACTGAAAAATCAGGTATTGAAAAAAGTTTTGGGGGCACCTGGGTGGCTCAGTGGGATGGGCCTCTGCCATCGGCTTGGATCATGGAAAAAAAACATGAAGTATTTAGGGATAATAAATCTCAGCCCCGATGCTACAGTATGTGATGAAAAAAAAAAACATTAACTGAGAATCAAAAGACCAGGGTCCTGGTTCTGGCTTGTTTTACAGCCCAGTGGCTTTGAGTGATAAAGAGAACAAGTCCTTTCTCTTCTCTAGGCTTCTTTTGTAATCTGTATGGTAGTAAGATTGAATCAGACTAATGGCCCTCAATTTTTCTATATCATGTATGCTTCTGAAGATTTTGCAAGAGGCACCGAAGGTAAATACTCTTAAAGAGAAAAGTTTATATGTACCTCGAGGAGTTTAAGGAGCCTGCAGAGCTCCCTTCACTGAACCTCCCGCCACCCCATCCCCAGTAAAGTGTACCTAGAGCAAGTAATTTGAGGCCTTTGCCAGTCCTACTGTCTAAACGTTATGAGACTTTGAAAACTACCTGGAAAAGAATTCTTTTGGAGCCCTATCTCCATCAACTCCCCACACACTGACCAGTTTGATGGAAGTGGGGTTCTCCACGACTGAGTAGGCAGGAAGAGGCAACATGATGAACTGTGTGGCTGGCGCAGAAGAGCTACTCTCGCTGGAATCCTGTGGGCACACGGAGAGAAGGACAGTTTTACTGAGATGGAATGAAGAATACCCAGGGCCACCCACAACAAACACTGAAAGACGGATCAAGTCCAATAACCAGACACAGTGTGCTTATCCAAAAAAATAAGTCTACAATTATCTCAAAACTTTAATTAAGAAAAAAAGATACAGAAAACTTTTACCACGAAGAATGTGCTATCCTCATTTTACAAATAAGAAAACTGAGGTCCTAAGAGACTTAGGACTCCGAAGATCACTTAAGTGGTTAGTGAAAGAACCCAACTATTCTGACCCTGTCAAATGCTGACACCCTATTGATCTGCCTTAAGCAAGCAGGTGGCATGCTTCATTATCATAAACAGTCCTGAGGCAACAAACAATAAAATGGACTTAGGCCTACCACAGATTCCTTTCCAAGGAGCTACCTGCTCTCACATCCAGGCCATCCTACATTCCTCTTGGCCTGAGCAGAAGTCCTACTCTGAGGGTGCCACATTACCCAGGGTAACAGAGGGCATGGTGGTAGCTCCAGAGCTTCCAGGGGGACCAGGCTGTGGGATCACTGAGACTGCTCTTCCCAACTGGGCATGGCTGAACTTGTGCCACTGGAAAGACTATCAACCTGGCCTTGAAGAGAGCTTCCTTTTTCCTACCCACTGTGCATCCAGGAAGACCATCTGAAAATTCTCCTGAACAGTTCAAGGTGCCACTGTGTTTGCTGAGACAATCTTCAGGGAACATAAAATCCTAACAGCTTGAGAGGCTCTAGCTTTGATTCATGGATAACCCGTATCACTGAAATGCTGTTAATGCACCTCATGTACTCTCTTAGGTGAAGAAAGTCCTGGCTGTGCTGGGCAAAAGGAGTTGGTAAGAGGGCCTAAGAAACTGAAGAGAACTTTAAAGCAAGCCCAAGGAAAAAAGGTTCAAGAGAACTGGAGTCCCACTAGAAGTCCACACCAGCACTCTTAATTACCACTGCATGGTGCTAGCTACCTTTGTAGGAATTCCAGATGAAGTAAAAGAGACGTAAGTACCAAAGTCACTTACCCTCATAACAGTTACCACTGACATGCTCTCCCCAACCTGGGCGTGGGGCACGGCCAGGCTTCCAGTAGGGAGGTCTGGTGAGCCGTTCACTAAAGTCTCTTCAATTACCAGGCTTGTCTGGTACGGTTGGTGGCTCTCCCCTACCTCCAGGGAAGCCTCCTCCAGGAGCACATCCTGGCTAAGGATCTCTGAGGTGGCGATCTCTTGCACGGCACCCGGCTGGGAAAGGGCTCCCACCTCCTCAGCTAGGGACTCCACAGCCAGGCACTGCTCTGCCATGCCTGCATGGCTAGGCACTGCCTCCGGGGCACTGCTGGACACAAGTGATGGTCCTTTAGGGGACACCTGGTTCTGGGCCACACAAAGCTCTAGCTGAGGGCAACTGCGGTCTTCCTGTAGGCTGCTCTTGGGGATGATGATGTAATCTGAGCGGGGGAGGATCTTGCGGAAACCTGGGATGTCCGGAACCACAGCAGTCAGTGCAGAAAGCTTGGAGTTCTGAGGACCAGGAAGCCAGGGAGGGGGAAGCAAGCAGAGAGAAATGGTGTGAGACCACATACACATACATCTATAATTTTTTTTCATTTTTTGGATTGTTTTCTGCAAAAGGGACCACAAAAACTCCTCCCTTGACCTAAGATTTCAAGAGGGTCAGCCTCTGTCAACAGTAATGTCGTCCTCCTCTGAATCACACTTTAGCCCAAGTAGCTTACTTGCTCAGTCACACAAGAGACAGGTAATAGGGATCAGACTCTGGAAAGGACACTGATCTTGGCATTTGAAACGGTGAGCTGGAATCTCAGATCTGCAGTCTTGAGCAAATACTTTCAATTTTTGGGTCTTGCTGCTCTATTTGAATTTAGCTATTTACAAGTTCCTTTCCAGCTCTGAAACATTAGGATTCCAAAGTAGCCAAAGACTTAAAAACCAGAAAGTATAATGTTCAATAAAACCCCAAAAGGCATAAAATACAAGTCAACAGGCCAAACTGGAACTCAAGGCAGCAAGCAAGAATTCTGATAATACTGGTTTCTCTCCCAGACTTATAAAACAAAGGATGAACCGATCACTTCACAAGAAAGAATGTATGTATGCATGGCGTTATCTGACAGAACCTGTATATACTGGGGGCAGCAGAGGGGGGATATAAATATTAACACTAACTAGTAAATTAACATTCAGAAAATACCTTCCTGACCTTATCATTAACAACACTATTAAGTTGAGTACTATTATTGTTCCTATTGAAGCTTGGGGAGGTAAACTTCCCCCAAACACAAAATTATTAAATAGTAAAGACTCCAAACCAGGTCTTCTAAAGAGCAAGGAAACCAGGTACTAAAAGCAAAACGGCTCATGGCCAAAAAAAGGGTACTTTTGCTTTATTTTTTCAAAATAAACTGCAAGTTACTAATAAGAAAAACAGAAAAGTTCAAAGTCAACAGTTAAAGTGAGAGTTGAAATTAAAAGGAAATAATTTCAGATGCATCTTTTAAAAGGAACACTAAGTCCATTACAAAAAGATCCTTAAATACATCAAAAGCAAGAAGTCGATGAGACTACTTAAGGTACAAAGGAAGCACTCAGATGAAAGTTGAAAGCAGCACTCAGATGAAACATAAAAGCGAACAGGCCAAATCCTTTATGGAGCCTTTACTGGAGAGATAATGGAGAAATAACATTCTCAAGTCACCCTTTGAAGTAGACAGGTTAGAGCAAGATTGAGTGGTAGTAAATGCACAGAATGATCTGGACTTAATCAACAATCCAGGCACCTAGACACCAGGCCAACCTGAATGACACTGGAACTATGGGCCTTGCCACATGGCAAGAGACTGGAAGGGCTGCCGAGAAGCCAGGCTGCCACAAGGTCTCTGACAGGATCCCGAAGTATGAAGGCAGGAGGGTCTCACCTTCGTACCAGGCAATCTCAGAGAGGTCAAACAAAGCACCCAAAGCCTTACTAAGTCTTGGCACATTCGGATAACTCATGCTCTTAAATACCACCTTTTCTTATCATGTGGCCCCTGGACACTTAACCTACTGAAGAGTGGTATTCACTGACCAAGGCAGCATGTGTCAAGGACTCAGCTAAGAGCTTATATTATCTATTTTAAACACTGTGAGTAGATAGTATTATTTCCCACTTTACAAATGAGGAAACCAAGACTCAAAGGTTAAGCGATTCTTCCAGGGTCACAGCTAGTTAATATCAGAGCTAATCAATTCATGTTCTTGATAGTAGTTCTAGAGAGGATGGCAGATATAAAGTCCCCACATGGATAAGAAAAAATCATTGTAGATAATTTATTTAAAAACTGTTTTGAGGAGCCTGGGTGTCTCAGTAGGTTAAGCCTCTGCTTTCAGCTCAAGTCATGATCTCAGGGTCCTGGGATCAAGTCCTGCATCGGGCTCTCTGCTCAGCAGGGAACCTGCTCCCCCCCTTCTTCCTGCCTCTCTGCCTACTTGTGATCTCTCTCTCTCTCTGTCAAATAAATAAATAAAATCTTTAAAAAAATGTTTTAAAAGATTTAAAAAGGGCCTACATTAGTGTGTAGCTTTAAAAACCATTATCACTCTGGGAATAGGCAAATTTTCCTGTATCGGGGTAAAAAGGTTGCTAACTTTATTGATGGGGAAACCAAGGGAATGTATACTTTTCCCAGACTCCACTTCCCCTTTCCCAAAGGAACTGTCTCCCAGATTCAGTTTACAAACAAATCATCTAAAGGAGGGGGTACAGGGATGCCTGGGTGGCTATCAGTTAAGCATCTGCCTTTAGCTAGGGTCATGATCCTAGACCTGGGATGCAGTCCTGTATTGGGCTCCTTGCTCAGCAAGGTGCCTGCTTCTCCCTCTGCCTGCTGCTCCCTTTGCTTGTGTTCTCTGACAAATAAATATCCTTTAAAAAAATTTTAAAAGGAGGGGGTACAGACGGATATCTCCAAGACCTTAGATAACACAAAACTCTTCCACAAAGAGAAATGCCAAGCCACTAAGAGCAAAATAATCTAAATGGCAGTGGTAGACGGCCTCCACTAAGAAAACACAACCTCCTCTGCTCTAACATAGCTGTTGCATTCCTGAAAAACCTTGGCTCTACATTATCAAAGAAGAAATCAGAGACAATGTTTCAATTGAAAAAAGGAGTCAAGCTGTTAACCTTGCAACAACAAAGTTATTTTTCCTGAAGCAATTTCAGTTTAATAAAAAACCAGCAGTATTAACAGTTGTCAGTTATTGTGAACCAGAAATACAAAATGGCTGACAGACACAATCTAGAACACATCCTTACGGATTCTTTAATTCAGGCCTGTCTCCTCCATCATCTTCTGCTTCTGGCATTGTGCACAACCACCAGTGTTAATAGAAGAATGTGACATTATACAAAGCAGCTGTATCTACTTCCACACTCACCAGCCTAACTGCTGATTATGTTATAACTGACAGCAATCAATATAACACATATTCATTACTTTCAATTAGTAAGGTGAAAACTCATGGGGTACAGGAAAAATGCCTTATAAACTACTAAATTAAGGAAGATAAAATGGACTCAACTCGAAGTTTTTCCAAGAAGAGAAAAGAAGAAAAAAAAGAGAGTGGAATGGGCTCTTCCCAGGGCCTTCACCACTGAATGAATGGGGAAATTAGCTGGGGAAAAAATTACTTACAGGATCCAAACCTTCTTTCTCTAGTTTGGCTTTCTCCAGGTAGTAACTCCTCTCGGCCACGCTGAGGAGCCTCCAACTTTCACTAATCTTCTTATTGATCTCAGACTGAGGGAGGTGGGGGAGTTCCTGCTGCACTTTCAAGTAGATGTCGTAATAGTATAGAAGGTAAGCCGACCTAAAGGAAGGAATAACTTAAGGTCTTCCCTCATTCAACCAGTGAAGTGTCAGGGTTTGCCAGTGAAGTGGCAAAAACCTAGCTTTTCATTTCAAAGCATTTATCTAAGTAGGAACTGAAGCAAACAAACATTTAAATAATAGCTCAGGGCACCTGGGTGGCTCAGTTAAGCAGTTAAGCATCTGGTTAAGCAGTTAAGCGTCAATGCCAGATAAGTCCCACAACCTACTCCCTGCTCAGCAGGAGTCTGCTTCTCCCTCCATCCCTCCCCTCAGCTTGTGATCTCTCTCTCTCTCACACACATACACATCCTCTCTCTCTCAAATAAAATCTTTTAAAAAAATTTTTAAAAAGAAATAAATGAATACATAAATAACAGCCCCATCGGTGTACAAGTTTCTCCCTCCAGAAACCTGGAAGCAAAAGCCTATCTGACTTACTTTTCCTTGGACCAGTTTTTCTGCAGGAATGATCGGCTCTATAGGCAAGTATGAGCAAAGATAAACAAGTACACTGCCATCCCACTCTTGGGAAAGGTTACTTCTGGGCCTAATCACAGTCTGGTTATCACCCACATGCTTTACTTCTCCACAGAGCCCCTGGTCATCTCACTGGCCAACAGCACTGAGAAAGGAAGTAAATTAACTACCAAAGGGCTGAGAAAGAAAGTAAATTAACTACCAAAGTAACCCAAAAGTGGTAACCTCAGCAAGAAGTTTTAGAGGATTCAGTTAAGAGCGAGATTAGAGCTATAGCATGGATAATCTTTATAGTTATCACTGATCTATTACAATTCTATATTTTAATGAATTTTCTATTCTAAATGCTTAAAAATCGATAATGTTAATAATAAATAACATTATTTTATTTGTACATAGCTTCCATCATTTGTATGGTACAATTTCCTGTGACAGCATGAAAACATGATCAAGATCCGGTCAGGAATAGCAACTGCGGGTATCAATCCACAACTTCCTATTCCCCAGCTCCCTCACCCCACAACACATTGCCCATCCAAAGACTTCAACAACGAATATGGCACTCTCAATGAGTCTGGATGCAGCCGGAGCCTAAAGTCTTCCTCAACACAGCTCTCCAAGCAGCTTGTGTTTATAAATGCTAGCTACCAAAAGGTGTTGGCTAACCTGGGTTTCTTGGCCTTTTCTCCATGTATTTTATACTTTTTCTTCTTCTTGGGTGGCCCAGGGGAGGTATAACAGTAGGCTTCCTCAATTTCCTCCATCACGACAGTTACCTCAGTACCATCATATGATGCATCCATGGCTAGAGGAAAGTCAAACACAAACAGGTTTCAAGAATCTATTTTCCTAAAGAGGACAGTAGCCACTTGATCCAACGATCCCCTATCTCTGCCAGGGCCTCAAGGTTCAGTCATTTCCCAAACTCAGCAGATCCTAAGAAGCACTAGGCGTATTTGATAAATATACAGATCCCAGGGTTCCACATCAGCTCTTCTGAATCAGAATCTCCAGAGGGTATGGAAATCTGTATGCTTAACAAGTACCCCAGGTGATTCCTCTGACCCAGCAAATTTAGGACCACTAGCTTTGACAGGTCATTTGCTTATATTCACTCCTGGGATATAGTTATTCATCAACTCAAAGATTAGCCCCACATTATAACAATTTCATATGGTAAAAGGTGAAAAGACTAAATCTGGCCAGTGGTCAGAGGTTCCAGACCTTCTCTCATGTTTCATCACCTTAAGCAAACTGCTTCATTGACTCATCCAGGTATTCATTCAGACAGGCAGTAAATACTATATGTAAGAAATTCTTTACAACCTGCCAGTTTGTGACTTTGAGCAGATCCTTTAGCTGCTTCAGGTTCAAATTTTTTCACATATAAAAAGACAGGCGTCCTTTGGCTTATGTCATGATCTCAGGGTCCTGGGATTGAGTCTGGCATCGGGCTCTCTGCTCAGCAGGGAGCCTGCTTCCCTCCTCTCTTTCTGCCTGCCTCTCTGCCTACCTGTGATCTTTGTCAAATAAATAAAAATCTTTAAAAAAAAAAAAAATCGGTGTCTCACCCACCTTACTACAGATTTATAGCATAAGGCTCAAAGGATACCACAGATATAACTCTTTGAGAATGCCCAGGTGTTACACAAAGGACAGGGCTCATGACTAAAGATGAAAGATCTATGACTGAAGTGCTTCATGATCTGCCTAAGGCCACCACACCCAAACAGGTACTTGAAAGATTTTTTTCATTCAAAAAGCCAACTTTTTTTTTTTAATATGACACTCTCCCCATTTCCACTAGCACTGTTCAATGACCTTTCTGCAATGATGGAAATGTTCTGTATCTGCACTCTCCAATATGGCTATTAAGCACCTGAAATATGGCTACTGTGACATAGGAACCGAATTTTGTTTTGTTTAATTGTAATTAATTTCAATTAGCCACATATGGTTAGCGGCTATGGTACTAGACAGCTTAGGTCTAAACAGTAATCTGACAAACATTAGCTCCCTGGCCTAAGAAACAGAAAATGAACAGCTCTTCCTAGAAAAGGAAGGCATTAAAAAACCTGAATGACTAGTTCAATAAGAGTTAGCCTATTTGTGGCCACGTTCTCAGTTGGGAGTTTTACCCAAAAGACTCAATTCTTGGAGGAGGAAAGGTTCCAGAAACCACTTCAATTTTATTAGACAGAAATGATATACTGTGTTTGCTCTTGAAAATCTGTCGGAAAAGAACTTAGAATTCTGGGAAGACGGAGTAGCAGTAAATACAAGGCAGATCTGTGTATTATAAACCCACTCACATCTCATTTAAACCTCACTCTACAAATTATGAGGTATCTGGTTAAGGTATAATGAAAAAAAGAGCATTGTTAAGCAAGGAGGCCTGCCTCCAAGGCTCAACTCTAACCATGTGATCTCAGACAAGTCTATACTACACCCTGAATTTCAACTGTTCCTCCCGTGAGAGGAAAAGGCTGGAATCAGTAGCTCCTAAGTCTGGGGGAGGCAAGAATACCTTTTGAGAATATTGTAAAAGCTAAAAACCCTCCCCTAGAAAATGCAGACAAGCGACATGTCCCCTATAATTTCAAAGATGGTCTCCAGTTAAAAACATACTATTCCTAAGGTTCTTTCTTGTTGTCATCTCTAATGATTTCTCTTCCCATTAAAACAAATAAACCCTGCATGCTGTCTCAGTGCAACCCAAGAAGAGAACATAATCCACAACTTGGTTAGGTAATTAATAGGCCAGTGCCTTCACAGGGTAAGGGTAGCTAGAATTCAAATCAAGACTATGTGGCTATTATGCTTTTTTTTTTTTTGCCCTTAATAATTGACTTCTTAGCCCTTGAGAGTGTTGCAGATAAGCAGTAACTGCAGGAGAGCATCTGTAAAAAATGACATGTAGAATTTTAGCACCCAGAGCAAAACAATTTAGGAAGAAGACCCATTACAACCACCGTGGGGTGGGGGGCAGGAAGAGACTACCTTGTTTTTTGCTTGTTTGACTACCCCCATTTTAAGCCTGAGTCTAAGATTATTTTCAGACCCTAGGCCTCAGTTCAGCAATACCCCCCCCCCCCCCCACAAAACGCAGAATAATATAAAGGTAAAAACCAAGGTCTGTGGAAAGCAAAAAAATCACGACTAAGTTACACATTTTTATAGCACCCGCACAGAGCTCTATGACCTTGAGCAGCCTACTTATTCTAAGCCTCAGTTTTCTCTTCTGTAAAACAGGACTAAGGGAGTAGTTGAAATTGGAGACACTTTCACTGTTCCATCAGATGCACCTCAAAACCTCGGGTGATGGCCTTTGACAGTTTGGCTAGGGGTCACGGATTGTCTTCGGGCTAGTTCCTTTCCCTCTCGGTTTCAGATGTCCCAAACGTACCGAATGCGGCAGCAGAAGACTAATAAGGCTTACTGGTCCTACTCTTTGGAAAGGACAACCGGGCTCAGAGAGCCGCAGCATCCGGCTCGAGGTCGCCCAGCATTTCCGCGGCACAGTGCAGCGAGGCGCTCGAGGGCGGGACTTACCCGGAGGAGCGTGCAAGGCGCGCGGCTCACATTCCCGGAGGCGCCCGGCCCTGGGGCTCGACGAGGGGGCTGGCCGGCGCAGTCGCGCTCCCCGCTGTCGGCGAGAGGCGGCTCCAGTCGTGACAGCGGCAACAAGGAAGTGGAGGCGAGGGCTCGCGCGCGCATCCCGGGGGCTGGAGGAGCCCCGGCCCCGCGGCCCCGCCCGGCGACACACGGCGCGGAGTCGCGACAGCTCCTCTCGCTCCCCCTTCTCGGAGTCGCGATATAGGGTCGTGGAGAGCGGGTATGGGAGCACAGGCTCGCTCCGCAGGGTCTTCACCGACGCCTGCCGAGGGCCCCGGGGGTCAAGCCCCGGGGAGCCCGAGGAAGACAGCAGGGACACGAGCGTCGCCGCAGCACCGGCTCGGCGGCGGCAGCGGCAGCAGCAGCACACCTCAGATCGCCAGGGAGACCCTTCCCGGCGGCCCTCGCGGCGCACCGGAAGCGGCCGGCTGCGCGTGACTGCGTGCGTCCTTTTGCGCATGCGCAACAGTCCAGCCCTGGTCGAGGGGCGGGCCCATAGGAACTGCTTAGATGCTTAGAGGGGGCTGATAAGGCGGACGGACTGTTTCCGGCTAGAGGTTCCGGGAGGAGGAGGAAGCTGCGGCCGCCCGCTTTGGGACGCCGGGGCCGCTTAGCCCCGGGGCATTGCCGTAGGGCGCTCAGGTAACTGGGGCGGGGCTGTGCCGAGCGAAAGAGGTCGAGGCCCCGCCTCACCTCTCAAAGCCACGTCGGGCCCTGGGGAGCCCCAGCACCACCCTCTCAGCACAGTGTTCAAGGCCAGACTCCAGCCCTGTCCAGTCTGTCCCCGCTCGTTCAGCGCAGGGTTCTTCTTGGTGCCGCATCAAGCCGTCGTCCTCACCCAATCCGTCCTTCCCGCCGTCCTACACACAGTTAGGCTAGTGAGTTCTGGAGTGATTCAACCTGAGCCGAATGACCCAAGTGGAGAGGCTCTGGAGTCGGACAAGAATAGTATGCCCTTTTCCCGCCAGTGTCACAGATCGTTCCACATTGGTACAAGTCCTTGAACGACCCTCACTATCTTGCAAATGTATTTTTCCAATCTGCGTACTTTTCTCGATGTGCCACTGTCACCAACCTCGTAGTCACCAGTATCTCCTCCTGGACTGATGGCGTTTCTTCCCACCTCCCCTCTTGTCGCTCTGCAGTCATTTCTCCACACAACAGGCGGATTGATCTTTTTGCACTGTAACTGATCCAGTCGCCCCCTGCTTAAAACCTTCTAGTGTCTTTTCATTCGCTTAGAATAAAATACAAGCTTAGCTTGACCTAAAAGACTTTGGTTTGTCTCTTACTTCATTCTCCTTCGATACTGGTAGTTCCCCGAACAGGGTGTATAGTACTCTGTAGTGTTCAGAACACTGGCTTCGTGCTGAGTCTCCTTGGATTTGCATCCAAGTCCTGCCATGTGTAAGCTGAATTAAGCACGTAAAGGAACAAATTAAGTTTATGAAGTCGATCTTCAGTAATGGTTTCCATCTCCTCAGTTGGTTCTCATCTCACTAAATGGCACAACCATACCTTGGGTTGCTCACTGCTCCAGCCAGAAATCAAGGATTTATCCTTAAACCCTCCTGCACCTGATACCTAGTCCATCAGCAAGATCTGCAAAAATAGAGCCCAAACTGGCTACTTCTTACCACAATCCGCTGTAACTCTAATCCAAGCCACCATTATCTCACATCTGGACTCCTGCAGCAGCCTCCTAACTAGTCGCCTGCTATTTCCCTGACACCCTTCAATTCCATTCTTTACATAGCAGTCATCTTTCTCCTCGATTAAAATCCTTCAGTAGCTTCTCTTTGCATTCAAATTAATATATCCCAGCTGTCTGTGGCCTACAAGGCTAGCTTCCTTTTATCTTCAGATTTAGGGCCACCTCTTAGGAAAATGGATTTTACCCTTTAGGTTCTCCACTTTGCAACCAAAGGACTCCTTCTGAAGTGCAAACCTGGTCACGTGATTCAAATAAACACACCTCTGTGGCCTCTTACTGTCCCAGGATCAAGCTAAAATTTTATGATTTGGCTCTTGTTCTCTTCTCTAAAGACTTTTTTTCCTGGCCATACTGTCTTGTTTTCTATAGTACTTGATTGCCTTTGCACATATTTCCTTCTATCTCATGAACTTCTAGTTGTTTGTACTTGAAGGCCCAACATCAATATTGTTTCCTCTTTGAAGTGCTCTGCCCTTTCATGTCCCACCCAGTTGATCATCTCCACAGCTCTATTCTAGTTCACAGTACTCTGTAACCTCTTTTATAGTTTTAATGCGCTTTAGTGTTTGTCTTCCCCGCTTCCGTGATAGGCTTCTTTTTTTTTTTTTTTTTTTTTTTTTTTTTTTTTCCCCTGATAGGCTTCTGAATGGTGGGCACTGTGCTCCATCCGTCTCTGGATGGCTGGTATTGAGCATAGTGCTTAGCACATAGAGGATGCCAAGAATGGATAGATAAATGTGTGGAGGTGGTGGTAGGAGTCAGCCCTTGCAAAGGGGCAGTCACAGCCTAAGGTCACAGCAGCTCTCTTGTCCTGTGAGGACTCTCATGATAAAATGTCTTCGCAGACAGTTACCAAAACTGCTTCTGCCTGATCATGGTTATTTCCTTCATAGCCCTAGCACGCTCTGTAATTATCTTACCTATCTGTTCTCTTTTGGCTCATCTTCCTCCACTGTATTGTATATTTCCTAAGGGCAGGGACCTTGACTGTGTTGTTCATCACTGTATCCTTACCACTTAACACCTATGAACACCAAATGAATAAAACATATTCCCACAGTGAAAATCCTTCCAAGGCAAATAGTGATAGAGCTTTAAAGACCTCATTTTGATGGAATATCCAGCAGGACTATGGAGTTACAGAAATGGCACTAATTCTGAGTCAAGAAATCCGAAGTCTATGAGCTTGGGTAGGTCCCTTCTCTGAGCCTCAGTTTCTATTATAAAATGAGCCAGATAATAATCCCTTTAATTTATACAGTGCACTACTATTTGCCAACATCTTTTACTATTTATTTTTTCAATCTATTCCCACAGTAGACAGAACAGACATTATTTTTACAGAAGCTCAGAAACTTTAAGTGAACTAGATTCTCTGTAAGGTCTCTCTCTTTTTTTTTTTTTTTTCAAACATTCTGTGAGTCTGTATAAGTAATCCCTACAACAAGTCAGTAGTATGAATCCTATTTTCTCTTGACTTTGGCCTTATATTATCATTTCCTAGTAGGATTTTGAAAAATCTGACCCACCTTTTACAGGGAATCCATTATCTCTGGTTCCTGACAGGTACTCCACATTCTCTCTCCTCAGTTTTCTACACTGTGGCAAAACAAGCCTAGAGGAGGAACACACTCAGCCCTGGTAATTGTGGCCCAGCACTCATTCTGTGAATATGGCAAACAAGGGGAACAAGAAGCGTCGGCAGTTCTCCCTGGAGGAGAAAATGAAGGTGGTGGAAGCTGTAGACTCAGGAAAGAGGAAAGGTGATGTGGCAAAAGAATTCGGTATCACCCCTTCTACCTTGTCTACATTTTTAAAGGATCGCACCAAATTTGAAGAGAAGGTACGGGAGGCATCTGTAGGACCCCAGCGGAAAAGGATGAGAAATGCTCTCTATGACGACATTGATAAAGCTGTTTTTGCTTGGTTTCAAGAAATCCATGCCAAAAACATTCTTGTGACTGGGTCTGTCATTCGGAAAAAAGCACTAAACTTGGCCAACATGCTTGGCTATGACAATTTTCAAGCAAGTGTGGGTTGGCTGAACAGATTTAGGGATCGCCACGGAATTGCTTTGAAAGCAGTCTGTAGAGAGGATAGTGACAGATTAATGAATGGTCTAGGAATAGATAAGGTTAACGAGTGGCATGCAGGGGAAATTATAAAACTGATTGCTGACTACAGCCCAGATGATATCTTTAATGCTGACGAGACAGGAGTGTTTTTCCAACTGCTTCCCCAGCACACGCTTGCTGCTAAAGGGGACCATTGTAGAGGGGGCAAGAAAGCAAAGCAGCGGTTGACAGCACTCTTTTGTTGCAATGCTTCAGGGACTGAAAAAATGAGACCATTGATTGTTGGTAGGTCAGCCAACCCACACTGTCTCAAGAACGTCCATTCCCTCCCTTGTGATTACCGAGCCAACCAGTGGGCATGGATGACGCAGGATCTGTTTAATGAGTGGCTGATGCAAGTGGATGCCAGGATGAAGCGGGCAGAACGCCGCATCCTCCTGCTGATCGACAACTGCTCCGCTCACAACATGCTGCCACGCTTGGAAAGGATCCAAGTGGGGTACCTACCCTCTAACTGTACTGCCGTCCTGCAGCCCCTGAATCTCGGCATAATTCACACCATGAAAGTGCGGTACCGAAGCTACCTCCTGACACAGATCCTCCTCAAGCTCCACAGCAGTGAGGACCAAGGAAAAGTGGACATCAGGCAGGCCATCGACATGATTGCGGCAGCATGGTGGTCAGTCAAGCAGTCCACAGTGGTGAGATGCTGGCAGAAGGCAGGCATCATCCCCATGGAACTGACAGATTCTGACACAGAAGCAGCAGCCAGTGAACCAGAGGTAGCCATTGAAAAGTTATGGCACTCTGTGGCTCTTGCCACCCGTGTCCCCAACGAAATACATTTCCAGGACTTTGTCACTGCAGATGATGATCTCATCATCGCTCAAGAGCTGATAGATACTGAGGTCATCCAGGGCATGGAGGATGCTGAAAATAGAGATGAAGCTGGAAGTGAAGAGGATGGGGAGGTATCTTTACCACTGCAGCCAAAAATCACCATCACGGATGCCATCTCAAATGTACAGAAACTTAGACAGTTCCTTTCCACTTGTGTAGGTGTTCCTGACACCGTTTTTGGACAGCTAAATGGAATAGATGAATATTTAATGAGGAAAGTGACACAAACTCTTGTTGACTCCAAAATTACAGATCTCCTCCAAATAAAATAACATAGGCATTAATTGCTTCTTTTGACTTAGAAAATGTAGTTTATAAGAATAAAGTTTTTAGATAGGATATTGAACTTAAATTTTAAGCAATATTATAATGACAACATTCCAGTCCTCTGAAATAATCAGGAAACTTCCTTGAATGAAATTTGACTAATATGTGTGTTATCTTTTGATTAATCAAATGGTTTCAAAAGTTGTCTGCACCTTAGGATCTCTTGAGCATCTTTAAAAAAAATTTCTAAAGCCCACGTCATTCCAGACCAATTAAATCACAATCTGTGGTTATAGGTCACAGGCATTAGTAGTTTGTGAAACTGCCCAGGTCATTCCAATGTGCAGAAAAGTTTGGGAATTGCTGATTTGGCCAAAGGAAAATCAAGCACATGGTAGGGAGCCAACTTCTTACCAGTAAGTCTAGCTCAGTGGTTTCCAAATGTTAACTCACTTCAGAATCACTTGAAAGGCTTGCTAAAATCCAGATTGCTGGGCTCCACCTCCAGTTTTCTGATTCAGTGGGTATTAGGTGGGGCCCCAAAATTTGCATTTCTAACAAGTTCTCAGGTCCTGCTGATGGCTAATGTGGTCCAGGATCCTTACTTTGAGAACCACTGGTCTAGCTGGATCCTAGTACTTCTCTCTTCAGCCAGCCGGCCATCGGAATACTCCCACTCACTATCAAAAAAGAAAAGAAGAGGGGGAAAAAAGCATTAGCACTTCTTATTCCAGATCTGTTTACTCCTTTCTGCTGATTTGGTAACTCTAGAATCTTCTTAGCTTTTCTCTTGAATGCTGCACCAACTAGCCAAGTAGTGAGCAGAGGTACATCTGTCTGTGCAGATTAGCAGGAACCACCTAGAGAAGGAACACATCTTGTAATGCTTATTAGTCAGACGGAGCTGGGGCACAGGGGAATACGAGGGGAATTAAAAAGGAGAAAGGATACAACGTGGGGGCCTTGTATATCAGAAAATCCTGGGAAAAGACATATAGCCCAGTGCACCTCTCACTTTCCAGACAAGGTGAGAGGGAAGTCTGTGGGAGAAAGGACACGTGTGACAGGATTTGGATCATTCCCTATTTGGATTCTTCCACTTGTGAGTAATCCAGCCTGGACTTTGTGATTAACATGAAGGCACACTGTTTGCCTTTGCTAAAATTACTTCACCTTTATTCCTTTATGTTTGTCCTGCAGAGACGTCTGCTAGAGCAGAGTTGATCTTAAGTTATTTAGAACAAAATCAATTTATAATCAGATTTATATTGAAGTTTTTCTCCTATAAAGAAGGCATTTTTAATATCCTTTATAACCCTAGTATCTGTTTCTAATATGCGAGATGAGTGTCTGTTTCATTTTTAGAAGATAAATACAGTACCTGTCAGTGTTGTAGTGTAGTTCCCCCACCCAGTACAGATTAATTTTGTGGTTATTTCAGAAACCCATAGAAATTCGGTTATTTTTCTTTCTATAATCATTTAACTGAAACTCATATAAAACAGATTAATCGTAGACTGCTTCCGTGTTAAACAAAACAACAATTTTTTAAAAACCCCAGCAGATGTTTAAATGGATCTTTGAAATCTTATTTTGTATATTTTTCATTTTAGCAAACTAGTATAATTTGAACTAAAAGAACTATACATATTTTAAGTCCTTATCACATAGGAGAGGAAAACTGTCTTCTGGCTAAGTCCTGTGGTTCCACGCACTGTCAGCACCTTTACTGCTGTCATTTTGTGTCAGGATTACTAACATAATTTTGAATTCCTTTGTTCACCTTTCTTCCCCTGAAGTGCATTTGGCACATAATGTTAAATCTCTTGACATCATGCCATTTCCCCCGTCCAAGTGTCTGTGGTGGCTTCCAAATGCCTAAAATAAATAAATAAATAAAAGACTGGATTATTCAGTTGAGTTTTAGCACCCTCTAGAGTTGGTTACAACCTGCATTTCCGCTTCCTTGCTCAGTACCATCAGTGCCGCCCCTGGATAAACCCCTGGATAAACCCCTGGATAGCTCACACTGTACCCGTGTGTGCTAGCGTGCCTTCACCTGAATGCCTCTCCTGCTCTCCACCAAGGCAGGCCTTTCAGGAACTAACTGTGGAGTCCTCTTTCTCCCAGCTTTTTAAAAAGACTTCAGCACTGCTCTAGCCTTCCCTCAGTTCCTTAGCACTTTTTGTCTCTACCACTTACCTAAGCACTTACATTTTTATCAGTATCCTGTGGCTCTTTGAGTAGACTGTAAGCTCCAGGGGAGCAAGGACCTTTGTAACCTTAATGGTTGCTAGCACTGTGCTGGGCACATCATAGGCACTTCAATAAACAGTTGTGTATAAACTGATACATACGTTAATGTGTCAACACCGCCTTTCTTTAAGGCTGAATGAACCATTGATTCTACTTGAAGATAGGGTAAGGCTGTCCTCTGTAAAAGAATTTGCAAATTTTTCCACAAATATCATTGCCTCAACTAGTATTCCAGTCCAGGTTATCTATCATCTGTTCTTTGATAATGAGGAATTCCAATATATAAAGTTAAGCCTATTTTTGTCCACATAAAGTCATTGTAGGATTTACACACACAAAACTTTGGTATGAAAGGCTTCGTTTAAGTGCCTTGCACATAGTACTATTCGGTAAATATGTGCTTAAACTTGTTTAAAAAAAAAAGTCTCACGTTCTTGACTCATTTAATGTATCATAATGAATTAGATCCCTATAGATGAAAATCATATCCAAAAGAGAGAGCGTTTACAGTCTGGTTTACATTGGCTAAACAAACCTTTGATTCTGTTGGGACATTAAGGTTTTATTTGTTTGATACTTTTGTTTTCTAAAACTAAAGATATTATCCCTTCTGAGTTGCCTGTCTTTGTCAGGCCCTCTCTGGCTTCTCCCTGATTCTCTGGTGCCTCTTGCCCCACTTGAGGATTTAGTTTGCCCCAGCTGACCAATCCTCTCTGTAGGCCAGCATTCTGGAACTAGGGACTTACCTCAGCTGAGCTGTTATGAAGATAAAAATATATACCTGACACAGACTAAGTTCTATAAATGCTATGTCATTAGTACCCATTCCTATTCGAAACTTTACAGGTACTATCTAGAAGCAGGGACCTCCTTTTCTAGACCTCCCTTTCACTAACAGATCTTGGGGTTTAGTGTTCCAGAACCACCAAGGCTGATCATAAGACAAAAATCAAGTTTTCTTTGCCCTATTCTTAATATGGGCTCTTTTATTTAAAAGGGAGGAAGCTAAGAATTGTTGCCTGTTATTTGCCAAGCACCATTTTACTCCTTATCATTTAATCTTGCCAATAAATTGTAATGCAAAAGTACAAATAGGCTCAATCAATGTATTTTAAAATTGCATACCTATTAACTGTTCATGCTACCAGAGGCCATACTTCTTTGAGGTGAAATGTGGTAGCATATTCTGGCCACCAGAGGGCAGAGAGAGATTACACAATAGACACAACTGGGCCAACCCGGAACACTTAGAAGCAGCCATGTTTAAATTCTCTGACAAGGTAGAGACTGAAAAGGAAAACAAGGAAAGATAGAAAAGACATAGAATGTGAATCTTGTTCAGGCAACTATCTAAGAAACAACTGTGCCTTGGACCACCTAATCCAACCCCATTACACACCTATCCCTTCACCAGGGACTTTTTCCAACGTATTGATAACCACAGGCCATGTAATTGACCCAAGACAGACATGCTCTGTAAATGAACCAGTTTTAGAGAAATAAATATCCACCAAACATATCCGTGCTTGGAACTGATACCCACTGCTGGCCACAGAGGCTCTAAGGATGAAATGCACAGCCCTAACCTCAGGGAGTCCAGTTAGCAGATGAGATGGAGAAGGAAAAATGATAGAGTGGTAAATGCCATTTGAGAGAATATGCTGAGATGAGGTCCAAAGGAGACTCAGCATGAGAGAAGAGGAATTCAATAGGAAATGTTGCCAAGAGCAAGGGACTTTTAGTAAGAAGTATTTGGAAAGAGTAGAGACGTTTACACATATGGGGCTGGGAGGCTGTTCCTGGAAGAAAGAACAGCATATATAAAGGCCTGGACATTTTAAAATGGCCCATTTGGGATCACCTAAGGTCAGAGGTTTATTGGTCAAGCAAAGGGATGTGTGACAGGACAAGATGCTGAAGATGTAAGCAAGAGCAACTTTTTTTTATTTGGGTTTTTTTTTTTTTTTTTTAAAGATCTTATTTATTTAACAGAGAAAGACACACAGAGAGAGAGGGAACACAAGCAGGGGGAGTGAGAGAGGGAGAAGTAGGCCTCCTGCTGAACAGGCAGCCCAATGCGGGGGCTCAATCCCAGGACCCTGAGATCACGACCTGAGCCAAAGGCAGACACCTAACAACTGAGTCACCCAGGTACCCAAGGGCAAACTTTTTAAGGTCTTATTGGCTATAGCATTGATTCTGAACTTACTCTGGAAACACTGGAGAACCACTTAGAAGTAACAAAGGTCTTTTTTTTTTTTTTTTTTTTTTTAAGAAATAATCGGTAACTAGTGTGGAGGCTGAGTTGTAGAGAAATAGATTAACTAGGTAGACTGTGGCATAGTCCTGAAGATAAATGAACACTGAGGGCAAGAAAGATGTTTAACTTGAGAGTCTTACCAGGTAGATGAATGTGAAGAGGAATATTCTAAAATCTTCCAAGTTTCTGGATTGAGTTGCTGAGTCATGCCATGATCAAGATGGCGTTAACAGGGGAAGAGAAGATGAGTTTGTATTCTATGTGAGGTGCTTCTGGGCATCCAGCTGTTACTGGACAGCTCTGGAGATTTATGTACAGACAGATATGCTGGCTGGTGTTCTAGAGAGGCTAGAAATCATGTTTGGCTGCCATCAGCACACAGATAACAAATCAATTGAGGCCATGGATGTAGTCATCTGGAGAAAGCTTATAATGCAAAGTATTCATGACATGGGGGGCCATGAACCAGCCTCTATATAAATCGTGTGTGTGTATACATACAAATGTGTTACTTCTCCAAGAAAAGCCATACTTTCATCAGGCTCAATCAGATCTGAAAATCCAAAGCTTAAGCAATGGTGCTAAATGAGGAGAGAAGAGGCCAAGGACACAAGCACTGAAAGGAGATGGGGAAGCAGAGCCCTCCAAGGTAGCTGGAGAGATGCCAGAGAATGAGTGTGTTGAGGCACCGCACACGGCTCCGGGTCCCACGTGCTGTGTGCACACATGGTGAGTATACAGGATGGTAAAATTCGAAGGGCCCTTCGAAGACCATTTAGTCCAACTCCTTTACCTGCGTACAAGGTGGCAGCTTCAACTTACTGATGGCGAAAAGATGGCTCAAAATTCACTTACCAAAATTCAGAGTTAGGAGTAGTAAAACATGAGCCAGTTTGGGGTTTTCTGATTCCCAAAACGTACAGAATAGTAGTCATGCAACATGAGAACTGGACAGGTCCTCAAGCAATCTTGTGCTCCTCCCCACTTCATTGATGAAAAAATTGAGTTCCTGAAGGATTAATGTACTCACTCAGGACAACAAAGCAAAAAAAAAGAAAGAAATGCATTTCTTTATGCATTATGTCCTTCTATAAGGACAGATCCTCTTGTTATAGTTGGGAAAAATTAATGACTGAATCACTCTCCAAATGTAAAGCAATGGTATTCCAAAGCTCACTGGTAACCTACGTGCATTTCTTAGTTGTACTTAAATAATTTAGACACAGAGTAGTATTTTATTAGCATAACAGTTTATTATCAGAAATGAAATGACACCTCTAGATCTCAACACATATAGTATCTTACATAATAAACATGAATATATGCTCCCAAAAGAAAAACAGTTGCTATTAACCAACCCCTATCCCCACCTCCCACAACAGGCTGCAACCCATCAACTCATCCCAATCCCATAGGTTAAGCCTGATTTATATGGAATGGCATCAAGGCACTTGCTTTAATTAAAAAAGAGTTATGTGGTATAAAACATGTTCCTAAAGGTTATTAGCTGTGAATAATTTTTTTAAAGGAGCAGTTTACTTTTTGAGGGAATAGACAAAACTGAGAATTTATGTTCATTCATCTGTCTTGATTTGTATATAAAATTGCAAAGGAGACCAAAAAAACATAGTATTTTATATGGATTGGTTTGTTCCCACTGATTTTTGAGAAATCACAGCAGCATCAGAACTCAAATAGTAATTTCCTAACTGATCTGATTCCCAGTATCTTATTATTTTAGGGATGGGGATGAGGAAGAAGGGCAGAGAACTTCCCTAAAGTAAGTTCATTAAAGCTGCAGTTAAAAACCCTTTCTGGCTAAGGATGCTTGTCTATTTGCCAACTAAAAAGCCTTCAGTTAGAAAATCTTGTCATTGGTATTTTATAATAAGATTATAATTACCTGGCCTTTTTCAGAGCCATAATTCAAGTCTAACAAAGGTACAAGTTTCCACTGTAGGCTTACAAACATGGTATCTCAAAAGGCATTTAGTGTCCTTCATTATTTTAGTTTTCATAACTCAATTTGTCCACATTTTATATCATGAACAGAAAAATAGAATACATACCTAAAAAAATCCACTCTTTAGTATATTGCTTATTTAACTTTTCCAACTGTAACATGTTTACTTAAAAAATGTTAGGTGCAAAACACTTTTAAAAATAATAGTCCTTGTCAGGATAAAAATTACCTTATAAAAATAAATCTTCCCCTACTCCCACATCTAAATTCTCCTTCACTAAAGTTACTAACATTTTTTTAAAAAACTAAAATGTACCTTTAACTTACAATGTTTCAACATTATTTCACGTTAATAATAACAAGCTATGATAAAGCAGTAGGCTTATTATTTTGGCATGTTCCTTTATAGTTTTCACTTTTTTTTTTTTTTTAAGGATTTTATTTATTTCAGAGAGAGCATGAGCAGAGGGAGAGGCAGAAGGAGAGGGAAAAGCAGACTCTCCACTGAGCAGGCAGCACGACACAGGGTTCATACAGGGCTGGATCCCAGGACCCTGAGATCGTGACCTGAGCCAAAGGCAGACACTTAACTGACTGAGCCACCCAGGCACCCTCCATTATACTTTTCATTCTTGTATTAACACTTGATGATTCCAATCTTGATTATCTAATGAAATCTTAATACAAAAGAAAAAAATCCAAATTAGTTCAATGCCTAAAAGCCTTCTGGATCTAATTTCCTCCTCCTCGCAGTTTTGAAAACCCAGCTTTAAATTAAGGCATCACTAGAAGAGATAAAGAAAACAGAGGGAAAAAGAGAGAAACCTCCAAGAACAGAAAAACGAAACAAAGCCTAAACCCTGCTGAGTGGGTTTTTGCCATTTCACTGTGGAATCATTCCCTGAAGAGACCAGGAGCACCCATGCCTCCTTCTTTGCCTCAGTTGCCAGTCTCCTATTCAGACCTCGGTCCAGGCTCAGCTTAGCCCCTCCATAAAGAATCTCCAAATGCCCCAAGTGCTACCTAGGAGAGTTACTGTATAGCCCACCTACTAGACTGAGTACCACAGTCCCAGGGCCCGGCCCAGGGCTCTAGACCCTTGCGCGGGTCTCAGCAAGTATTGAGTTGTTATCTACATGGGTGCAGAAGGAACCTGTAGCTCATCTGTCGCAATACAGAGAGGAAAACAATTCCTTAATAACATTAACAAAGATCCCAGAGCTCAAATTTATCATCGTAACTTCCAGACTCCATTTAAGTTCCCAAGAAATACACTGCGTTTTTCTCACATTTGTATTAAGAGCAGGGCTAACACCCAGGCAATGTGTTCTTCAGAGACAAACTGTTAGGAAAGTATGCCTGCAGAGAGTAACTGTTCGTTGAAACATATTCATTAGCATTAAAGTAGTCTAATGAACTCATCTAACATCTTGATACGTGTTTAAAGATCACCATTTATCATACTGGAAATTTACCCAAATTTGGGTTTCGATGACTACTATTGTTTTTTCTTTTTTTAAGATTTTATTTATTTATTTGACAGACAGAGATCATAGGTAGGCAGAGCAGCAGGCAGAGAGAGGAAGGGAAGCAGGCTCCTTGCTAAGCAGGATCAGGACCTGCGGAAGGCAGAGGCTTTATTTAACCCACCCAGGCACCCCTCAATGACAATTGTTCAAAAGCTAAGTTGAACTATTCAGATTTCTTTTCCTTTGGTCCCACTCAAAAAAAAAAAATTTTTTTTTCTCAACTAGACATTTGTTACTTTTACCACCATCGTAGGCTAGTCCCTCAGTCTATGCTCCAGAGTAGGTCAGTTGCAACTTTGCCCCAGCCCTGGGGTACCACATGCTCTTCAGCTCCTTCAGCTTTGGTGAATCTGCCCTCCCTTTCTAGAAACAGAACCCAATTCTGACTCTGCTGTCAAATTAAGGTGTGGCTCCTATTCTTCCTCTCCCTACTGCTGTGTGAGGCTCTGGGGATTGGATCCTACTCAAGTGGGTCCCTCTCGTTTCTCCCCCATTTGGTCAGAGGCTTTTTCAATGGTGTATTCCTTTCACTCCTCTTGAATGTTATCCTTTCTCTTTGTGTGCCCTGGCATACCCCACCCTTCTGGCTCTCAGAGTTTTAACCATCAAGAACGTAGATACTACATTTCAATTAAATAACCACTTAAAGATATTTGGAATTTTATATATTTGTTAATAAGCAATGAGAAAATGCTTCCTTTAGACTCTAAAGTTTAGGGTAAGCAAGATATTTTTGTATCCATAAAGTGTGTAAAGTATCAGCTATTAACTAAAGTCCAAGCCTCGGGCAAGAAAAAAAAATGGAAATAATGGTTTTGATGGTGAGTTAGATTTTGGTTTCAGATTTGATTTCTTTAAATACTAGCAATCAAAAGTATGTCAGTTTAGAAGGGCCTCAACCCAAGCAGAGAAGTGAGATAAATTCTAGTGAAATCTTCAATGTGTTTACAAGTGGATGCCAAAAGTAGATTCTTGTTTGCTTCCTTGGGCCAAAGAGGAACAAACCAGAACACAATTCAAGAATCTGCTAATCGGGGCACCTGGGTGGCTCAGTGGGTTAAGCCGCTGCCTTTGGCTCAGGTCATGATCTCAGGGTCCTAGGATCGAGTCCCGCATCGGGCTCTCTGCTGAGCAGAGAGCCTGCTTTCCTCTCTCTCTCTCTCTGCCTGCCTCTCTGCCTACTTGTGCTTTCTCTCTGTCAAATAAATAAAATAAAAATCTTTAAAAAAAAAAAAAAAAGAATCTGCTAATCGCATGAACTTCCAGAATTGTTTATATCCTCATATGGACAGAGAAGTCAGGTCAAAGTCAGATCCTGTTCCTCCATTCCAAGGCATTTTCCAGATTGTTTGGACACTTTTTTTTTTTTTTTTCTGTGCTAGTGTTTGCTAAATTATGGGGTTATCTTGAACATGTACTCATTTACTCTCTCTCACATGGCATTAGACATCTGTAATGGTCTGGATTCAAACCTGGTTTGGCAGGGTAGTTAAGAGGGATTAAAAACAAACATCTAACCAAGACACTGTGATTTCACTATTACTATTCCTAAAACTGGATAGAAAGGGCAAGTAGTGGCTAAAACCCAACAAAAGGTAGGAAAAACCCACAAATAACAAATAGCAGTTAATATTTCTGAAATTCTAGACTTCAGTTCTAAAAGGATGTCAAAATTTAGTACTTAGTATATTTAACCATGAAGTCAGTCACTTCCAAGACAGAAATCTGCTTTTTTTTTTTTTTTGAGAAATAACTTTGTTTTAATAATAGAAAGGCATTTTCCATGTAAACAGATGAGCAGAGTTCTACCCATAGAATAGCAACACTTGGGAGTTTTTGGAGCCAACAAAGAAGATAAATATGTTTAAATGTGTCCCACTCCAACAGATGCCCTACACATAGGGTTTGCTTCTCATAAATATTTAAGTTGTTTAGAATGTAGTAGGTTAAAAAATGATTTGCATTTCTGTAATTATTATTTTGCTTGTATTAGTGTGGCTAAATGTTTCAAACTCACATACATTAGTCTCCTAGTCCTAACTTTGGAAAACCTGGGTTTTTTTTTTTTTTTTTTGTCTATCAAGGTCCACATACAGAATGATAAGATTTTAATGTCCGACATTCTTGCTTTTAAGAAGGAACTATTCCTGTAGCCATAACCTGTGGCCAACTGTCATAAATAATATACAAAGAAGATGGGATGTATGAATATGATGTTTCTAAATCCTCCTGCATAATAGTTTTAGGTAACCCAGAGAGTTAAAAGCTGCCACTGTCGTCCATATTTATTGTACATCAATAAGGTGCATGGCAGTAAGCATTAGCTTTGTTTTCAGTAAAACATCTACCAATTAATTATTGATGTTCTTTTGGAAGCATCTTATCACTTCCATGCACTCCTTTCCATTGGTTACAATAAAATATTCCTGCAAGAGTAAAGATGAATAGTTACCTTCTATTTGAAGAAGCCTGTCAATCCCCAGGGACCCTTGCTAAAATGCCATGGGAAGGGAAAAAAAATTCACTGCTAAGTAAACAAATCTTAAAGGAAACCATCAATCATTCCTTTTTTCAATCCATCCTTAACAGTGGCCTCAGGCTCATTTAAAATGGCTGTCTAGAATTGTGGAGTCAGCGTTCTGCCTCTTAACCTGGCAAGCTTGTCGCTGGTAATCCACAGCACTGTAAGACAGGTTCCATGAGAAACACTAAGTGAATGAAAGCTACCAAAGAGCTTAATGATGGAGAAATACTCAGAAACGGGGAAATACTGAGATCACAGAAAAGACAGGGAGGATTCCTATTATTCTGGCTGATTAAAAAGAAGAGCTCTTCACTTGCGTACTTACCCTAAATAAACAGGCAAGATTAAAAACATCCAATGTATCATGAAGAATGCTCTAAGTAACATGAGGCCAGCTGGTAGGATTTCACAAGCTTGCCCAGCCCCCAAACCCCTAATAAGACTGTGCCTGTGGTTCCCTGCCTTAAGGAATGGTGCTCTCCTACACCAAGCCAGAGATGCTACTGATGTCCAGGGAGCCAAGACTGGGAAGAGAGAAGTACAAGTAAGAATAAACCCTTTGCCCCAGAAGTCTCCTGACCTGCTGGTATCAGGGCAGGCACAACACTGTTTCCTTGTCCCCCCTTCTACTCCCTCTCCAAAGAGTCACATCAAGTGGGTGCCAGCACTTCCCACGTCAATGTCAGCTTTACCTCCTGATGCTGAAGGAAGAGTCCAGACGCTTATCTTCTACAATAGCATGGTAATTGAGTTTGAGGGCTAGTTTACAGTTCAATATTTATGTAATTCCAAGAATGCCTCATATCTGCAAGGAAGCCTGAAACCACATTATTTACTTCTTTGTGATTCTGCCCAACCATAAACTTCGCCACATATGTCTATCTACAGAGGCCATCAGCATCAAAGGAATAATGTCTAACAAACAGGTGAAACTTTCTTTTTTAAAGAATATTTATTTATTTGAGAGCGTGCACACACGCACGCGAGGGTGCACACAGAGAGGGAGAGGGAGAAGCAGGCTCCCCACTGAGCAGGGAGCCCATTGTGGGGCTCAATGCCAGGACCCTGGGATCATGACCTGAGCCAAAGGCAGATGCTTAACTGTCCAGGACCCTGGGATAATGACCTGAGCCGAAGGCAGACGATTAACCGACAGAACCACCCAAGTGCCCCAGGTAAAAATTTCAAGTGCAACAGTTTCCACTGTGGAACTACAAAATGTTACATTCTTCAAACCTTAACCTATTGGCTAGACATCATTCTTCTTTCCATCTACATTCTCAATCACTGGAAAGGCTCAGACCATTGGAAATACATACTCCTTTCTGATTCTGATATTCTGCAAAGGCCATTGCTTCATACACACTATAAAAGAGGAGATTTTCTTCTTCCTCTTTGAAATACTCTCCACAGGCCAGGGAATCCCTCACAGAGGAATTGCATTGAGCCAGTAGAACCTGGATGCCAATGGCTTCATAATCTCTACGAACTTCTTTCAGTGTATGGATCCCTGCTGTATCTAAAAACTGTATTGCGCTACAGTCAATCACTATGGTATGAAGGTCCAAGGGATCAAGGGAAAGTTGCATGGAAACTTCGTCCTGGATTCCACTGAGAATCACTGTCTCCTTCATGATCTTTTTCTTTGCGGCCTTCTTCCGAGCGGCCTTTACTAAGACTGGGTTGAGAGTCTTTTTGTATAAAGCGGATTTAAAACATTCTTTGTTTATGTAGTAGAGAGGGGCTACAAAACGGAATATCTTGATGCCTGGCTTAGTCTGAAGATTCTTGTAAGCAGACATGGATTCAAAGATTTCAGACTCTTCCACCAAACCGAGCAATGAAGTCTTTGGCTTCTGAGTGCGGAGAATGACACAAAACATAGAAAAACAAACCCCAGTAAGCAGGCCTATTTCAGTACTTATCAGTGCAGAGGACAGCATGGTAACAAACCAGATAACTGTATCCATTCTGCTAACCTTCCACATCTTGGGCAGATCCTTAAATTTAAGCAGGGCTCCCCGGAGATTTACAATGGTGATTACACCAAGGACACTTTTCTGAAGGGAATAGAATAAAGGAGCTATTACCAGGAGGACCAAGAGAAGAACCAAGGCTGTCACCACACCAGAAAGCTGAGTTTGGCAGCCTGTTGATTCTTTAACCAAGGTCTTTGCAAGAGCTGCACTAGTAGTAAAGCAGTGGAAGAAGGAAGGGATGATATTGCAAAAGCCAATGGCATACATCTCCTGATTGGCTTTGACCGTGTAGCCATGTTTCTTGGCAAACATCTCAGAAAGTGATACAGTGATAGCAAAACCAATGATTGAAATAGCTATTGCATCTACAGCCAAACTAGGAATTAGGTTCCAGTCGGGTGCTTTTGGTGGCATGAACCCTGTGGGAATAGACCCAGCAATACTGGTATTGTATTTCTCATTTAGTTTTCCAAAATGAGAGGCTAATGTGGCTGCCACAACGACAATGAGTTCAGTTGGAACTGGTGCCTTAAGCTTGGACTTGAAGTGCTCATTGAGTTCTTTGGTTGGCAAGAGAACCAAAAGGCACAAAAGGCTGGTGATGAGATCACAGAGATTGGTCTTATGGATGTTTCTGAAGATTTGTATCCAAGTGGTGATGAGCGAGCCCACACCACTACTCCGAGGAAGGCTGAGCCCAAGGAGATACTTGGCCTGAGACGTAAGAATAGTGAAGGAGGCACCAGTGACAAATCCACTCAGCAAGGCGTCTGAGAGGTAGACAGAAACAAAGCCCACTTGGAAGAAGCCCATCGCTACCTGGAAGGAAGGATATATAAGTGTTAAATATAAGTGGAAAAGAGCTCTAAACCCTCTAAATAAATACCCTGGCATTGCTTTGCATGGAGATGTACCTGCAGCATCACAAAATGTCAGAGGTAGGAAAAAATTCAACTGTACATCAGTCCTCTCGTTCTACTGACACGCAGAGGGCTAAGAAACTAGCCCAAAGTCACACTGTTACTCAGCCCGCATGAGACAAGAACTGAAGATTACTACCTTCTTCTTCAATGTGTCTTAAGCATGAATAAAGTTCAGACCTCTTTGGAAAAGAAAAAATTCTTAAAGATCCACAGGAAATTATAAAAACTCAACCTGGAAAAATTCTCCTAATTAAAAAACCCATGTGTTTTCAGTAAATTACGAATCAGTACTATAAAAGTGAAGTTTTACTCTTCTCTGAGAAACTCTTCTCATTCAGTGTGTATGTGCTGGTGCCAAATTGCCTCCCATACCAAATCTGCATCCTCAAAGACAAAACTTTTTCATTTCTTTATTTTTTCCTCTTCCCAACAATTCCTCAGAATTCTACTGAGCCTATTCTCACTGGTGAGACATAATAATAAAAAAGCAAACAGAGCCCACAGAGCCCCCCACTCTTCTGCCCGTCACCCGCTTCTGCCTCTCCTCTTCACTGAATACCACATGAAAGGAGCTACTCTCCCTCCCCCAGTCCACACTGGAACCAAATGCCTATAATGGAGAAGAGGTTTAATGCTGGCATTGATGCCTGGAGGCCAAAAGACAGGGGCAGGATGATAATGGTCGCTTAGCAGATTCTATGGGAGACCCGAAGAGAATCTAATTTTCTAATCCTTTCTTCTGGCTAATAATACGAAATGGTGGTTCTCAATTGTTCCCCAGAAGTCCAAGAAAATTGCCATCTTTGGTGAGAATCACTCACCAGAGCAACAAATCTAAAGGTGGGGCATCTACAATTTGAAACCACCTGCCCTCCTCCCTTTGCCAACCTGTAGCCTGTTACCCTCCTCCTGGTTTGTTCATGCTGACTCTGCTGATAAGCAACCACACATCATCACAAGCAAACCCAGCATTTTTCAACATGTAAAATGACGGAGTTGTCCTGAGTGATCTGAGGTTCCTAGCTGGTCAACGTTTTTACAACCAGATAATGACAATCTGGCTGACTGAAATTCCTTGGTTAAGAGGCTGCCTAAGGTTGAGAGAAGAGAAGCAGCCTTATCTTACCTGCGGAGTCAAACCGGGGCTTGAATTTGGGCTCTATCCCTCACATGTCCTGAGCATTCAATGAATGACAGCTTTAATTATTACACTCTCTGAGACCCCTGAGAGATCTGAGATTTCAAGTACAGGGACTGCTTTTGCTAGAAAGAACGACTCATGCCACGGTTTCTTACCTGGTAAACTCCAGCCAGGAAGGTCACCGTGCTGCCGATCGCGATCGCGTAGCAGCTTCTGTCACACATCCAGTCCAATGTCTGGTTTAACAGCTCGCTCCCATTTGAAACCATCCCGAAATGAGAAGGCATGCCCTCAGCAGTGTCATAGCCGGCTTTGAGTAGTTCTCGGTCAACTACCTCACCTATCATAAGGCACAATATTCCAAAAATGCCCACAGAGATGTGACGGGAGGTACCCAATAAGAAATAAATGATGCTGGCAAAAAAAGAGGTATACAGCCCATAGATAGGTTCTTGGCCAGCCAACAGGGAGTAAGCAATGGACTGGGGCACTAATAGGATGCCCACGATCAAGCCAGACATCACATCCCCTAAAATGTTTTTCTTCAGATCATATTTTGGGAGCCACTGCAAAACAGGAAGGAAACCCAAAATCATATTTTTGGCTCTGGTTGAACTACACTGGCAACTCTTGTGCAGTTTTTTAATGACGAATTGCTTGAAGTCAGTAGTTGACTTCTCTTGAGGCTCCATGTGGATCCTATGGTAAGGTGTGCTTTGATCACTTGCTTCAAATTGCTTCAAGGCAGTACATGAGCCCCTTTCGAGCTCCAGATGCATATCAGATAGAGAAAGGTTTTGCTGGTTTTCTTCAACTGAATTCTTGGGTGACAGATCATTTTGCTCTTTCCTTTCCAAAGACATTTCTGGAGATAGACGCTTCAGCCTTCTACCTTGAAGAAAACACCAGAATTAATGGATTAAGTAATTCTCAGTGCTCACACATTTTAACAGTTCTATTTGTCTTTTGTGAGAGTAAAGAGGAAGTTCAGTTTGGGGGCAAGTATCAGATTCACTTTCTTTACTTGAGCCTCGTATGTCTTGGTCAGGGAAAACAAGAACAAAACCAGACCAAAACCAGCCAAGTCAAAGCAAATAAGTCATTAGGTATAGGACTTCCCAAAGTATAAACTATCAAGAATTCCTCTCCATCTCTGCCTGGCTCCCCTTGCAGTTTTCCCCTCCAGAAAAGGTATCAGGATGGCCTGTCCCCTCCCACTATCACTGTCTTCGTTCCAAGTTTTTCACTCCCTGGTATACCACAAAACAGGATCTAGTCTCAAACCTTCACTGCTACCTGCAAGTCCCTGAAACTAAGATGGTCCTTTTCTTGTAATAGACCATAAACTGCTTACCAGATACTTCACAAGTGAATGTCTTTGTGTTAGCTGTTTGCTTAGCTTGAATGGCGAGCAACCTCTCTGACCATCAAGGTTCTAATCATTTTTATACCCAGTTAAAATACTACCTCTTATACAAAGCAATGACCAGTCCCCTAGCCCAAGTGAATCACTATACTCTCTGTATCCCATAGCATTTTGCAGCTTCATAATAGTACTAATCACACTTTTGTGTTAGTTAAGTAAGAGTCTCTCCAGTTCCTGGAGGAAAGGATATCTTGTTCACTGCTGTAATTACCAACAAATGTACAACTCTGAGACAGGAGACTTACAACATATTTGAATGAATCAAAGGACAAATGAATATACAATTTTATGACTGTGGCCAAACAGAGATTAAAATATATTAGATGGAAGACTCGGAAAATTTCCTGTTTTGGAATTGACAGAAAAAAACACCCTTTACTGTAAAAATAACACACATTAATTTTGTTTGGATGAAGGGGCTATAGCTGGTCATCCCATTTAACGAGAGTGAAATAATAGTTACTTTATGATCTTATTAAGTTATAAAGAAGAAAAGAACAGATTTAGATGACCACTTACCCTGAGCAAGTCAATCAGATTTATGAATACACACAGCAGCTCTTCATTCCTCAATGCAACCCGTCTATAACTCTCTTCTTACTTCCTACTCAGGCCAACCTAGTTTGAGTACTTTTCTTATGTCCTTCTATTTTGGAACAGCTCTTGGTGATTCCTGGGTCAAAAGGCTTTTCCAAACCTAAGATACGCAAAAGAGGCATAAGAAAAAACCAACAAAATCTTAATCTTGCCTGACATGGCTGCTATCTGGGAAGGAAAAAGATAAAAATTAATACTAGAAAATGCAACAGAGTGATGGAAACTGTAAAAAAGAATTGAATTGAAATACTAAAAGTGAAAAACACAGTTAATGCATGAAGAATGAATGCCTTTGACAGGGTCATCAACATATTTGACAGAGTCAAAGAAAGAATCCATGAAATCAAGGACCAGTCAAAAGAAATTACCCAAACTGAAAAAGAAAGGAAAAAAACAGAATTAAAAAAAAAAATAATAATAATGTAAGAGAATATCCAAGAGCTATGGGACATATTAAGCAATCTAACTTATGTATAATTGGAATCCCAAAAGAAGAGGACAAAGAATGAGCAGAAAAAAATATCTGAAGACACAGTAGCCAAGAATTTTCCAAAATTAAAGACAGACACCAAACTATAGATCCAAGAATCTCAGAGAATACCAAAAACAACAAATTTAGAAACAAAAATAAAACAAAATCCCACACCTACACATATCATACTCAAGCTGCTAAAAGCAAAGATAAAATCCTGAAGACAAAGATAACATCTGAGACAGCCAAATTAAAATGCACAGGAACAAAGACAAAAATTATAACTGATTTCTCATTTGAAACATCAGAAGATAACGGGGTAATGCCTTTATCACAGAAAAACAGCTGTCAACAATTCTATAACCAGAGAGAATATCTTAAGAGATGGAGAAATAAAAACTTTCTCAGACAAATACTAAGAGAACTTCCAGTAGACCAGTGCTACCGTATTTACATATATCAGACAGAAATAGATCCACACAATACACAACAAAGAAATGAAAGAAATAAAGTCCAGGAACAGAACACATGAAAATAAAATAAAATCCATTTTAAAATTTATAATATCTTTAATTGCTCTAAAAGATAAACCTCTAAGTAACAACAGGAATGCATTTTGCATATGCAAAATAAAATATATAAATGTAAAATTGTATAAACTATATAAAAATAGCACAAAAAATGGGTGGAGGAATTGGGAGTTGTAAGGTCTTAAACTAGATATGAAGTGATAAACTATTATTTGAAGGTAGGCTCTGATAATAGATGTATATTGTAAACCCAAGAGTAACCACTAATTTTTTAAAAATACAAATAATACGACAACTGTAGAGAGAAAACAGGATCATAAAAATTTTTCAATCCAAAAGAAAGCAAAGAAAGAGGAAAAAAAGAACCAAAAGTAGGTGGAACACAATGGGAACAGCTTGCAAGATGGTAGAATTTAAAACAAACAAAAATAATTACAACTGTGAAAAGTCTAAACATGTCAGTTAAAAGGTAGTGAGTTTTAGGTTAAATTTAATAAATAAAACCCAACTATATGCTATCTATAAGAAGCCCAATATTTATTTATTTATTTGCTTACTTACTTATTTTTGAGAGAGCATGAGGGGAAGGACGAGGGAGAGCCAGAGGGAGAGAGAGAATCTTTTTTTTTTTTTTTAATATTTTATTTATTGATTTGACAGAGAGAGAGATCACAAGCAGGCAGAGAGGCAGGCAGAGAGAGAGAGAGGAGGAAGCAGGCTCCCCGCTGAGCAGAGAGCCCGATGCGGGACTCGATCCCAGGACCCTGAGATCATGACCTGAGCCGAAGGCAGAGGCTTTAACCCACTGAGCCACCCAGGCGCCCCGAGAGAGAGAATCTTAAGCAGGTTCCACGAAAGGCATAGAGCCTGACACAGGGCTAGATATCATGACCCTGACATCGCGACTTGAGCCAAAATCATGAGTCAGTCACTTCACCAACTGAGCCACCCAGGCACCCCAAGAGATCCACTTTGAATATAGGTAGATTATAAAAGTGAAAGGACTTTCCTAATGTAGTAATTTATTTAGCTTGTAAATGACTGAGCCGGGTAACAAAATCTAGATTTTAGGACTCTAAGCATAGCTCTTTTTGAGCATGGTGCTATTCCTACCACCTATCTAATTAGCTTTCTCTAACCTCAGATACTTCCAAACACATTAGAATTCAGCTACCCTACACATCCCACTTTCACCTACCTGCTCCCTAGCACTGGTAACTACAAACTTGTACCCTACTCTCCATTCACTATAATCTTGGCCACGGTCCTTTTCATCTCTAGCTCTCAAAAATTTAGGTATTCGTTCACAAACAGTCCTAGAAGTGGAACTGATAACAGCCATCAGTCTGAATCTAAAAGCCATCTATAGTTTCCATCATCTGTCCTACTCACCTCCTAAAATTCTCAACACTACATATTTTTTCCCTTTCACACTATTTTAAAACCCAAAGCAACATAAAACTACATTAAAAATTGCCTTAAGGGACGCCTGGGTGGCTCAGTTGGTTAAGCAGCTGCCTTCGGCTCAGGTCATGATCCCAGCGTCCTGGGATCGAGTCCCACATCGGGCTCCTTGCTTGGCAGGGAGCCTGCTTCTCCCTCTGCCTCTGCCTGCCACTCTGTCTGCCTGTGCTTGCTCTCGCTTCTCTCTCTATGACAAATAAATAAAATAAAAAATCTTAAAAAAAAAAAAAATTGCCTTAAACTAAATTGTAGGTATGACTTTCATATAAACTAAGCTCCTTGGGAACAAGCTCCACTCTAAGTAGTCTTTCTATCCTCCAAAATGTCCAGGAATATGCTTTCTAAAATAGGAACTACAACATTGGCTAAGCAAATAACTCAAATACAGAAAAAAGGAGGATGCAAAGCAATATTTATTTTCAAGTGGAAATATCTACTCAGGAACATATTTTTCAAATACCCCTTTTTGCACAAAAATCCTCTCACTTCCCCAAGACAATTACTGCTTTCAATTATAGTATTCATCAATTGCTCCGTGAACATTAAGAAATGACAGTGTTTATCCTTGGAATAGAGCTTATAGCCAGACATCCATTTTAAGGAGGTTGAAATACAAACTATACATTCCATTAAGTTTAACAAAACATGATTCTACTGTAACATCTAGGCTAGTTTCTCCCTCTAATAACACTGATCACTGAGAGTGAGAAGAGGAAAGGTTCAAGAGGAAAACATTCAAGCTTTCCACATTACTTTGCAGGAATCCGAAGTGGGGAAAAAAACCATTTGAGGGTCACCTGGGTGGCTCAATGGGTTAAGCCTCTGCCTTCAGTTCAGGTCATGATCTCAGGGTCCTGGGATCGAGCCCCACATTGGGCTTTCTGTTCAGCAGGGAGCCTGCCTCCCCCCCTCTCTCTCTGCCTGCTGCTCTACTTGTGATCCTTCCCTCTCTGTCAAGTAAATAAATAAAAATCTTTTTTAAAAAACCATTTGAAAAATACATTTACATATGCATACATTAAATAACAGTAGTAGCTCAGGCAACACAAAAAGGAAAGACATTTCTGAACTTCCTTCTTCAATAGCACACACACAGCTGTGACCACCTAGAAGGTGGTCTGATCCAGATGGGTACCAGCAGCTCTGGCACAATATCCATGTGAATTACCGAGAGGTTAGAGCAATGGACTAGAAGAGAGGTTACACCTCTTCTGTATATGCCCAACAGTGGTCAGCAAACTTCCTTTTGAAGATTTGGATAGAAGCAAAACTATGTCTACTTTTGGTAATTACAGCATAGGATTTTAACTAACAGTGCTTATATACCAGTTGTGCAATTCGTGAAACTGAAATGCCCTTTCAGATGGCAATTATGTTCAGAGGAGAGCGGTAAAGTCAGCCTCTGAAACAAAATGGCTCCATAGTCATGCTTTGCTCGACCTGTCTGTATATGCCACACTCGCTGCCACATAAAACCGAAGCCGCCGACCACCATGATCAAAGCATCTGCACAGGGGAGAAATCTCCAGGAGCTGGAAGCGTTTAGAAAGGCTTCAAGCGAAGAACCTGTCTCATGTCTCACCTGGGCTCTAAAGTCTGGGTCGGAGTTGAAAGAGTAAAAGAGGACTTGGAAAATGTATGAGGGAGAAGAAAACTCAAAGATCGTTCTGAGATTGGCAGAAAAGAATCAGAAATTAGAATGTTTCAAGCACCAGACGCACATGGGAAATTGGTTAAAGAGGAAGCTGCGAAGGTACCTGGGAGAGATTCTGGAGGATTCTGTATGCCAGCTTAAAAAAGGCAGACTTTGATCTGCAGGCCGTACAGAGTCGATGAAGGTTTCTGGGAAGGATTTAAAATATCACTCATTTGGTAAATAATTATATGTTATCTTATCACATCTTCTGTTATGCTAATATTTCTTTTCCTACTAAGCAATTAATATTTTAGCTTTTTTGTCTTTTATGAATAAAGAAAGAACTTAAGGTTGTTTAGAAAAAACTAAACCATAAACAGGTACAACTAAGGTAGAGTCTCCATTTACACAGTGCCATCCCATCCTCCAACCCACTGTTGCCAGACAAATCCAGGGAAGACCATAGCTCCATACCCGTCTCCAACCTATTCACAGGTACCTGCAGCCAAAATGGCTGGAGCCTAGGCAAACTGTTCCAGGCCCTAGACTGAGAAGCTAATGCTGTGAGAGGGCAGGCCTCCTGAAGGAAAAGGAAAGACTGTTCCCCATCAGATGAAAATTCAGACCCATCTTTGTTCTGTGGGTTTGCAACCTTTGCTTATTCTACAAATGTTCATTAGTGTCAACAAGCCTTCCAATGCTGGATTGGTTGACTTTTCTATGGGAGCTCCTAGAGGTTGACTTTTCTATGGGAGTCCTGGTCTTCATTACATCATAAATATTTACTAAGCACCTACTATAAGCTAATCACTGTGATAGACACAATGCATCAGAACCTAGACCCCAAACCAAGGGGTCAATCTTTCTTTTCCCTACCCCACCAATCCTATATATGATCCATCAACAAGTCCTGTCTGCTCCATCTCAGATAGCTATCCATCTTCTCCCCACTGCCCAAAGTACCTGGAATTTAACCACTTTTCACTCCCCTCCACCATCTTATGTGGGCCACTCTAATTGCCTATGAAATCTGAGCCCTGCCTACCTCTCTACCTTCATTTCCTACTGCCCTTCTTGCTGTTTCTGGAACATGCCAACTTGACTCTTTTTCCAGGGTCTTTGCACTTGCTCAAGTTCTCTTTGCCTGGAATAATCATCCCTAGATCTTTGCAGGGTTTTTCTCATCCTTCAGATCTCAACGGAGTATTATCTCCTTAGAGAGACCTTCCTTGATCATTCCAAATAAAATAATACTCCACCCCATCCTTCTCTAAACCCTTACCTGGCTTTATTTCTTCATAGCACTATTATACTATGTATTTATAAACTAAAGAAACTATTACAGTCTTTCTCACACATACAGTATTTCCAGTAACAAAAACAACTCAGCACAGAAGGATCAGTAAGTTCTTGCTAAAATGAATAAGAACCCCAGTTTCTCCACACAATCAGAGGGTTAAGACAATGATAAACGATGAGCTATCACAGTCTAAGTGCCATCAACAGAGGTCTGGCATATTCGGAGAGTGCAGCATAGGGCGCAGGCCAATGTGAAGAAGTTGCAAGTAAGAAAGGAAAGGAAACTGAGGCCAGTGAAAGGTCCCAGGATAATCCAAGGCCCAGGAAAACATCACCCAGAATGCCAGATCCCTGGGGTGAAGCTGCAGGAGATTAAGACTAGACTGAAAGATTAGTTTCTCATTTGATCCCAAAAAGCCTGGACTTCATCCTATGCACTATGGCTGACAAAGGCATGAACTCCAGGGCAGGGCAGGGGTGCAAGAGGCTTGACATTTCGGTGGTACAACTAGACAAGAGACAATAACGGAGAAGGACAAGTCTAACACAAATTGTGAGGTGGACCACACACAAAAGGAAGAATGATGTCTAGGAGCATGGAGGAGGAAGTGGAAAGAAAGGAGACAACAAAAAGTTTGACTTTAGGTTTCACAGGTTTGACATTTCCCTTAGATGTTCAAATGAGGATGTCCAGTGAGCACTTAGAAATGGGGTGTTGGGTGCCTGGGTGGCTCAGTGGGTTAAAGCCTCTGCCTTTGGTTCAGGTCATGATCCCAGGGTCCTGGGATTGAGCCCTGCACTGGGCTCTCTGCTCAGCAGGGAGCCTGTTTCCCTTCTTCCCTACCTCTGCCTGCCTGTCTGCCTACTTGTGATCTCTGTCTGTCAAATAAATAAAATCTTAAAAAAAAAAAAAAAAAGAAAGAAAGAAAGAAAGAAAAGAAAAGAAAAGAAAGAAATGGGATGTCAAGCCCAAGAGGGAAGCGTTAACTGGAAAAATAAATGAGAGTATGTTGGTCATTAACACATAAATAGTATCTCTTTTTCTCTGAATTTCCATTATTTAGATGTTCAATGAATGAGCTGAATATATGCTTTACCTTCTCAACTACATTATAAATTGTTCAAGGAGATGTTTTATACTTTTTGCAAACTCTCACAATACTTAGCATAAAATCTGTCACACGGAAGGCATTTAATAAATATTTTGTTATGGACAGACTGATTTCTATTTTTAAAAAGTTATTTTAACCAAAAAAAGTCTAAAAAGAATTACCTTTGCCTTCTAAAATCTGAGTTCTGTTTCTCTGAAAGGTAATTGATACACTGCTGGTAGGAATATAAAATGGTACAACCCCTGTGGGAAACAGTCTGGTAATTTCTCAAACAGGTAAAGAGAATTACTATATGACCCAACAATTCCACTCCTAGGGATATAAGCACCCCCCAAAACAATTAAAAACAGGGACTGAAATATTTGTATGCCCCCCGTTTATAATAGCATTATTCACAGCAGCCCAAAGGTGGAAACAACCAAAGTATCCACCCACAGATAATAGGATAAACATTGTGGCACAAGCCATACAATGGAATAGTGTTTAGCCACTAAAAAGGAATGTAGTTCTGATACTCTTCATCTACATCATGGATGAACTCTGAACCCGTGTTGCTAAGTGAAAGAAGCCAGGCACAAGAGGACAAACACTGTATGATTCTGTGTACATGAGGTATCTACAATAGGCAAATTTACAGAGACAGAAAATAGATTAGAGATTACCAGGGACTGCAGGGAATGATTTCTTTCTTAATGGTTACAGTCTATTTTAAGTTTTAAAAGTAACAACTACTGATAGTTACACAACATTGTGAATCATACTTGATGCACTGAACTGTAAGTTTAAAATGGTTAAAATGGCCAGTTGTTTTTTTTTTTTTTTTTTTTTTAAGATTTTATTTATTTATTTGACAGAGAGTGGGAGAGCACAAGCAGGGAGCAGGGAACCCAATGCAGGGTTCAAACCCAGGGTCCTGGGATCATGACCTGAACCAAAGGCAGTCGTTTAACCAACTGAGCCACCCAGGCGCCCCCAATTTTATGTTTAATATCTATTTTAACCTAAACAAAAGTAGGAAAGGAAGCATAATACTAAAAAGTTCTTATCCTATACATGAAATGGTTTACTATCTCTGAAGGTAGGCTGTGGTAAATTAAGGATTTCTACTATAAACCCCAATGCAATTCCATTAATCACAAAGAGTTATGGCCAATAAACCAACAAAGGAGATAAAAACAGAATCACAGAAAATACCGAATAATCCAAAAGCAGACAGAGAAGGGGAAAGAAGCAGCAATCATATAAAATAACCTAGATCTAAAGTTTGTGGAAAACTTGAGAAGTCTTAACATTAATGTAATATTGCTGTGAACAAGTCTTCCACCAAAAGACTCTCTTCACTTATGTGGAAAAATCTCAACTAACTAGACTGTAACTGGTGTGGTCTGTGTAGTCTGGAAATAATATCCCAGGACCCACACTGCTTGTAAGCAGTGGTACGGTGCCTGGAACCAAAGCCTGTCTGATTCACACCTATTCTGTCTCTGGACTGCTTATTTTGAAACTTTTCAAATCTTCAGAAAAGTTAAAAGAATGATACATGGAACACTGGTATATTCACATTTCCTATTACACAACTTAACAATTCATCCATTGTTAAAGTTTTGCTACATCTGCACTTTTGCACTCTGCAAACATACCTGTTCAGGGTTTTTTCCATTCAACTACTTGAAAATTACAGACATATTTTAGCCTTAAAAACTTAATGGGAACAACATTGTTTTTGTTTTTTAAGATTTTATTGATTTTTCAGAGAGAAAGAGAGAGCACAAATAGGGGAGAAGGCAGGCAGAAGGAGAAGCAGGCTCACTGCCGAGCAAGGAGCCAGACTTGGGACTCTGATCCCAGGACTCCAGGATCATGTCCTCAGCCGAAGGCAGATTCCCAACCAACTGAGCTACCCAGACATCCCGGAACCAACATTTTTTAACCACCACGTATGCTGCCTCTTCTTCAAAAGCAGAATTCATTAACAACATGAGAGCAAACCATCTGGATACACTCTTCAAAAATCTGCAATGGCTCCCCACCTCCTACAGCATATAATCTAAAAAGTTTAGTATAGGTTTCTCTCCATAAATGAGCTGAACCTGCCTTTCTTTTGCTTCCTTCCAAACACGACGGTTCTAGTCACCAGTCCTTGAAAATATTAAGCATCCTATGTTCTCTAGGTCTTCGCTCATGTTGTTCATTCATCTGGAATGCCTGTTCCTTCTATCTCCAACTATCTTGGTCCTTTTCCTACTCCTTTAAAGCCCACCTCAAATGCCAGAGGACAAAGGGGTTAAAACTTCTTTGGCTATGTACTCTGACATATTCCATATAACTACTTAGCACTTAAAGTCACATGTCTTTCAAACTAGAGTGCATATTTAAAGGCAAACACCAAGTCATCCTCATTCCTACATAACCCAAGACCCGATACAGTGCCTCCCATTGGTATACAGTGGTATACCTATATTTATTGAAATAAAGGTGGAGTTTCAAGTAAATGTAATGAAGACAAAAAAGTCTTATTTCCCAGTCATCACAGTAATTAACAATGTTCACTTTTGTCTGTGATGCAAAAAGTAGAACCACCATAAAGCTTAGGCGAGTAGCACAAGTGCTATGACGTACTGTTTCTGGTATAAAGCCCAATGTAAGACAGAAAAGTAAAATACCCAAGAGGAAAATAACTTAATGTAAAACAAGGATCAAACTATTAAATAGTTCCTTAACAGTAATTCACTGCTTTCCAGAAGATTTCATATACATCTCCCATTTGCCTCCTCAATAAATCTGAGAAGGGATTATGAATCCTTTCCTCCAGTCACTCGCTCAACCAGTAGGACCAGATTCTCAACCCTCATTTTCCAATTTCCAGGGTTCCCTCCCTTTCTAAAATACCACTTTACCCCCAAATCTGTTTCCTTACTATGAAGCTTTAAGAGCTAGATCAAATCAACAGTTCATGGTTAAGTGCTCAACTCATTTCTGAACCTTACTAATTTTACTAATTTACTAATTTTACTGCTTGAAGCAATATACACATTATTGAAGCAGGTTTGGTAAAGGATTAATAATAAAATTACTTTTATCTTTCATATGACACCCACGCAGTGGTAACATTTTCATTTTCCTTTTCTATCAGGAGGAACAATGTAAAATTTACCTCTGTAACTACACTTTGGTTAGAGTAATTCATACCCCAGCCAAGAGTCAAACATGCCAAGCAGGTTCCTACCTCCATCCACTTCTGCTGGCCCTCTAACTGGAATGCTGCTTGGGGCTATGTGCATGGCTTTGCTTCTTGCTTCTTTTTTTTTTTTTTAAGATTTTATTTATTTATTTGACAGAGAGAGATCACAAGCAGGCAGAGAGGCAGGCAGAGAGAGAGGAAGGGAAGCAGGCCCCCTGCTGAGCAGAGAGCCCCATGCAGGACTTGATCCCAGGACCCCGAGATCATGACCTGAGCCGAAGGCAGTGGCTTAACCCACTGAGCCACCCAGGCGCCCCTGCTTCTTGCTTCTTGTAGGTTTCTGCCCAACTACTGTCATAATGAGTTCCTTCCCACACACAACTTCTAAAATAGCACCACTGCCATCACCATGTCTCCTTCCCGGGCCCATCCCTGCCCTGCTTTATTTTTCTCCATGGCCCTTCTCACCATCTCGCACTGTATACATTCATTCATTCACTCAGGGTTAACTGTCTTATGAGGGCAGAAACTTGCTCTGTTTTGTTCACAGCTGTATCTCCTATATCTTGACCCAGGTACAGCACCTAACCAGTGCTTAACAAGTATTTCTTGAGTGAATGGATGAATGATAGCTTAACAGCTATGGAGTAAGGAAAAAGCAGTGACCCCTCTCTCTCCACCTTCATTCACCATAACAAAGCCATGTCAAGAAAAAGCCATGTCAAGATGGTTTGGTAACCATCTGCTTGGCAGTTTATGCTCAGTAAAGGTAACGTCAGTGCTCAAAATGCTCACCCCTCATAGATCTAATCTAGACCTGTCCAAAGCCTGGAATATGTAAACTCTAGATCTTCCCCCGGGGAGGCAGCATATTATAGTATAATGATATTCAAATACAGGGATCTTTTAAAATTCAGATTCTCAGGCAAATTCAGGAATGAGATCCAAGACTGCACCCTGGGTGACTCAGAGCCAGGGAGTGAGGGCCACACTAGGAGAATCACTGGGTAGCTACTGGAGTCAGACAGATCTCTATTCAGATCTCAGCTACACTATTCAACAACTACATGGCACTGGTGAAAACCTTCATTTTAGCCAGCATCAATTTCTCACCTATAAAATGGGCTGACTTGCAAGTTGTATAAAGCTAACCCAAGTACTTAACACAGTGCCTGGGCACATAGCATTTGTTCAAAAACACGACAGCTCCTACTCTGTCCTTGGAGATTCTTGAAAGGAAAACAAATGGGCTTATTTCTTCCAACAGGCTTGGCTCTCCGTTTCTTACTCACTTGACATTCAACAACAAGAATTTCTGCTTAATCCAATATTGGATATCACATTAGTTCCAGATTTTTTATAAAGAGAACAGGAAGGTCCTCTTTATAAGGAAATGGAAAAAAGGAACTAGAATGGGTGCCGGAAAGTTTAAGTTCTATATGCTTCTAACTCACGTGGTCCCCAACCTGTGCAAAGAAAGGGCCCAGCCGGATATTCTCTGAGTTTGGGAGAGCTGTCTGTGTACATGTCCTAGCTCTGCAAAGGACTTGCTGTATAATGTCGGGCAAGGATCTGGCCCTCTGTGTCCCTTCAGTGGCCCCATCCATCCAGTGAAAGAATTTCAACTTAGTCTTCGAAGAAGTACAGTTCCTGATTTGTACTTAACCAGGTGTGTATGGTTTTAAAAACCAAGATAATGAAGTCCTCTTGCGTGTCCAAGCCTCAGTTTCCCCATCCGTCCAAGGGTGGGAGGCTGGGTAGTGGTGGCGGCTCCAATCTCCTCGGTCTTTCTCCCAGTAGTATCTGGGTTCCAGACGGCTAGATGAGGACTCCGGCAGAACAGCACCACAGGAGGTGCGGGATGTGTGTGGGGTAGGAGGTGGCTTGCTGAGAAGCAGAGTCTGGATCGCCACGGTTGGAGAAGGCGGGGTTGATCGCCCGTGCTTACAGAGGGTGCAACCCCAACGCACGCCCACCTACCACGGCCTGGCCACGACGCCCTCGCTTCCTCCCACCACGCCTCCGACACAGGCCGAGATGCCCGCAAGAGGGACCCTCTGACCGCGCGCAGGCCGGCACCTCTCCCTCCTCCCTTCTCGCGCCTCCTCCCCTCCGCTCACCTCTCAGTCTGGGGGCTCCCGGCTCACCGAGGGCTCGCGGCACGTCCTCCGCCGTGGCGAGACTGAGCGGACACCCCAGCGCAGTCAGGGATAGCCCCGTCCGGGACCGGCCTCCCTTTAACCCGCGCGTCCCCTTCCCCGCCCATCGCCCGGCCCCCGAAAAAGGCGGGGCCCGGGCGGGACCGCGTGGAGCTGCCGGGAGCTACCGACCGAGAGGTGCGGAAGACCCAGCCCTTACAAACGCTGCGGAGGTGGCAGTCACGTGGCCCCGCCGGCGAGCGACGCGGCCGCCAGCCAATGACGCGGCACAGTCCGCGGGGGTACCGCCCCCTGGCTGCTCTCCTCCTCGCGATTGGCTGCTCCGGGCAGCACCGCCACGAGTCCCAGTTTCTTAGGGCGAGTCCTCCTCGGCTTGCGCCTGTGAGGTCTTATTACCGGTTTTCCACTCTAACTCGGAAAGCGTAGGGAGGAAAAAGTGTCAGGAGAAATACAGAAGCGTTCTGTCTAGAGCTGTTAAGTGTTCTGCGTTTGCGGTGGAGGGGCAAGGTCTTTATCGCTGATTTCTTGGGACCCCATTCCTTCCCACCTCCGCTTTGTAGCTGGGGAATGAAGGCCCAGAATGGGAAAAGGTCAGCTGGGACGTTAAGGGGTTTTGCCCTCAGTGTAACCTATTCTCTCTACTGAAGGCCCCAACAGCCAGAGTTGCCTTTTAAGATGTGAATAAAAATGTAAGAATAAATATGAAATATAATTCCAACCTCATTTAAGATCATCAGTGGGTTTTCTTTTTTTTTTTTTTAATTTTATTTATTTATTTGACAGAAATCACAAGTAGATGGAGAGGCAGGCAGAGAGAGAGAGGGGGGGGGGGAAGCAGGCTCCCTGCTGAGCAGAGAGCCCAATGCGGGACTCCATCCAAGGACCCTGAGATCATGACCTGAGCCGAAGGCAGCGGCCTAACCCACTGAGCCACCCAGGCGCCCCATCAGTGGGTTTTCTTGACATATATAGATAAAATCAAATTCCTCCCTGAATGCTCTGGGCCCTGGCGCCTTTCTCCTCACCGGACATCTGTCCCTCTCTGCTCTCCACCCTTTGCCCGCCAAGCTTGTTCTCTTTTGGGACCCCAACACAGGTTCCGAATGCCTGATTCCTTTCTTGTCTCAGGTCATAGCCTAAAAGCCCCCTCTCACTTCCAGGGAGGCCTACTTACCCTGCCAGTCACATCCTACCGTGTCATCCTGCTTTAATTTTATCTGCCCCCTAACTGGACACTCTCTGATACTGAATACATGTTTATTCTTTCTGTCTTCTTCTTGTTTGTAGCCTGTTGGGGCAGGGGGAGTTGTGAGGAATGAAGGGGACACCACAGGGGAGTGGAAGGTCAAGAGCACCTGTGAAAGAAGCAAAATGGTTAACTTCCTTTCCCTCCCTTTGCAGCGAACCTCTGCACAGTAATTTTAAATAACTCAATTTCTTGTCTAGAGATGATCCTCAAGTTTCTGTCAACCATCAGATCCAAAGCTTCCAGAAGTCACAAGCCATACTGGGAATCAGAACACCTGGGTTCTACTCCTGATGCTGTCCCTTGTGACTGGAGATAACTCAGTAGCTATTAGTGTTCTCATTTCTCCAAAGGTATCTGATGCCCCACGACCCCCCACACCTAATGTGCCCCTCCTTCCCAGTCCTGGAGAGGGTCAAGTGAGGTAATGAGTGTCAAGTACTTTGCCAACTACCTGTAGGCTGCAAAACACACAGTGGCAACAGATGCTGATTTCTGGGTGTATACCTCTGGAAGCACAAAAGTCTTCACATTCATTATTTAATTTAACCCTAATAGCAGCTTTCAAGGAGCTGCTATATTGTGATGCTCCCTTTATAGGTGAGGAAATGAGACTCAGAGATGTAAGGTGACTTGCCCAAGGTCCCAGTTAGTAAGTGACAGTAATGTGATTTTAACGCAGTTACATCTGACGGCAAAGCCCACTCTTACCCACTACACTCACTGTGCTGGTCAAATGTAAGAATCCACCTTGCATCCTTGCCTCTAATAGATACCAGTAAAAACTGGTGTCTATTTAATAATTTAATAATGGCTATAATTTTTTTCTCTTATTCCATACTTTCTAATCCACATTGCAGATGAGGAAACTGAGGGTCAGAATATTAAGTTACTTAAGAGGTCATGCAACTGGCTGGAAGTGGATTTTGATCTCAGATCAAACTGAGATCAAACAGAGGTCAAACTGAGAGCTGCCAGATGCCAAAACCCAAGAACATGTGGTTATGACCCACTGCAAGAGGGAGGTGCTACAGAGGAAGCTCTAGGCCAGTCACTGGTGCCTCTCTCCCTCCCAGGTGAGCATCTCCAACTGCTAGTTAGTGCAGCGGGCTCTCTGCCTGTCCCAAAAGCACACATCCCCAGGGTCCCCTGGAAGCGGACTTTGGTCTGCCATTCCTGCCTCACCTTCATGCTCTAGGTTCCTGCTGCAGGAACCTGAGAGGTGAAACACATAAGCCAAACCCTGCTCATCTGCTTTTCCTCAATAACAGCAGGTCAGCAGCCCAGCCAGCCAGAAGCCATGTAAGCCCGGGCATTTTCCCTCCCATTCGTCTTGGAGTTCGCAGAGGTGCTGGCAGCTGGAGGTCACGTATTCTAGCCATTACTCTGTCCCAAACTGCCTTCTGAAAAGTAACTGAAATGAGGGTGTTATGGGCCAGCAAGTAAGTCATTTCAGGTGAGAGGCCCCTTGAGGAATTACCTCCACAGCACTTCCCGACCAGACACACTTCCCAGGTGGGACTGGTCACTTGCTCTGAGGCTATAGTGGGCCCCAGACTGACTCCCATGATCAAACCGGCTATTCCCAATTTTCTATTCTGATATATTCACTGCTATGGGTGTTACTTTTTTTTTTTTTTTTCAAGTTTGATTGTTCTTGAAAGCGGATAACATGTACAAGCAAATTTAAAAGATCAAAAGAGTTTAGGATGAAAAGTAAGTCTTTCTCCCACACTATCCATTCTTACCCCATTGTTCCTCCTGGAGGCAAACACAGCACCAGTTTCCTGTGTTATCTTCCGGTTATTCTATACCAACAGTTCTCAGTCCTGGCTACACACCAGAATCTCCTGGCAAACTTTTAAAAAGATAACAATGTTTGGGTTCCATTCCCAGATACTAAGATCAAATTCGAGTACAGTGAGCTCGGGCACTGATATTTTAAAAAGACACACAGGAGATTCTAATGCACACAGAGGGTTGGCAAACCAGTGATCTATGCAGATACAAGACGATGTCTCTTTACACAGAAGAAACATAAAATATACACTATTTTACACTTTTTAAAAATTAATATTCTATGTTGAAGACTGTTGTATATCAGTGCATAAAGAGCTGCTTTTTGGCTATCTACTGCTTGATAGGTCTGTTATTAAACGAAACGAGGCTGAGACAAAGTGAGAGTTGAAGTTTTATTTTATGATAAGTATTAGAAGTCAGACTGATTGGCCAGGGGAATGAGACTGAGACAAGGTGAAAGTTATGCAAAGCTCTATTCTATGCTAAGCATTAGAAGTCAGACTGACTGGCCAGGGCTGTCTCTGAAGAGAGCGACTACCCCTAGCTTACAGGCTCAAGAATTGACTGACTGACCGGTCAGGGCCGTCTCCGAAGAGGGCGACCCCTCCCCATCTTACAGATTACGTTTTATAGAGCATTACAGATTACGTTTTATAGAGCAAAAGTCTGGCCACACATAGGTGGCCAATGAGATTGTAGTCATGTTAGAGTCATGTTAGGTCACACGCCGGTGGCCAATTGAATTACAATTTACCCTATAGTAGCTGTTCGAACTAACCTATTACTCTGGTCAGAATTGGTGCTCAAACGGTGGGGTTTACATTCTTTGGTGGTTAGGGAAAATGTATGTGTGTTTCTTACTGATTGGATATCTCTACCTGGCCTGACTTGTCCTTATATTCTGGGCTCTGTTATCAGGAACTGGCCGACCTGGCCTTGTATTCTGGGCTCTGTTATTAGGAACTGGCTGACCATATTTTACTGGTTTCCCAGACTTGCTTCTAAGTAAGTTTTCTGGAGGGAGAGGGGCAGGATCAGTTTAAATTTTACTGCACAAACAACAAAATGGCTTTTAACCAAGATGGAGTCGCTCTGGCTAAATAGGTCCTTACATTTCCCCCTTTTGGAGATTAGTCAAATTCTTTGACTTTTCAGCCAGACTTTTGTTCCCGTATTATTTTCCCCTGAATAATTTTGACCCTTAAATCTTTAAGGTAGTTGAAGGTGGAAGGTCTCATCTTCTGTAATTTCTTCCTGCTAAATAGGGGCATAGAGTTGTCCCTACCTATTTGGGTTAACATTGATCAGTTGAGGAGTATGTAGGGGAGTTACGAAAGACAGAGGCAACTGAATCCAGCACTGACAGTGAAGAAGTGTCTCTGTGCATGGTAAGGATCATCTGTCATCGTGAAGTCATTGCAGTAACGGAGTCTCAGCACCAAGTAGAGAAACATTAAACAAAGCAACATATTAAAATTAATAAGGCTATAAGATTGAGAAACCTGAAAAGGAGATTTATCCATCCATCGCCAGTCTCCAGAATTAACTTTGTCAAGGTTTCTTTAAGAGTCTGGTTTATTATTTTTTTATTTATCTGGAGTTTGGGGACCGGTAGGCACAGTGTAGTTTTCAATTAGTGCCCATGGCCTTGTCCAATGTCTGTGAGATTGAACTCACAAATGAAGGGCCGTTGTCCGATCTGATCATGAGAGGTAATCCAAACCTAGGAATTATTTTTAGTAGCTTTTGTCTAACACTCCTGTCTTTTTATGTTTGGCGGAAAAAGCCTCTACCCAGCCTGAAAAGGTATTCACAAAAACTAACATATACTTGTGTCCATATCTTCCCGGTTTCATCTCTGGAAAATCTATTTCCCAATAAATTCCTGGTTCCTTACCTCTTTTTCTTTTCCCTCTTCCCATTTTAGCTCCTCCCACATTTACCGCCTGACATTGAGCACATTTATCAACCACATCTTGAGCCAAACGCTCTCATTTAGAAACCTGGAACTGTTTGCCCATAAACTCTTTAAGTTTGCGTGTCCCCAGATGAGTGTCCTGATCTATTTGGCTTACTAATTTCTCCTAGTCTTCGAGGAAGAATTAACTTTCCTGTTCTAGTCTTAGCCCAATCCCCTTCATAATCTAATTTAGTCCATTTCTGTAAATATACTTGCATCCTTCACCAGGAGGGCCGTGACAGCAATTATGCAGAGGCAAGGGGGAACCCAGCCGCTACTGGATCTAGGTTCTTGCTAAGATAGGCTATTGGCCTTTGCCAAGGCCCTAAGGTCTGAGTCAAAACTCCTTCAGTCACCCCTGCCTTTTCATCCACATACAGGTGAAAGGGTTTTGTAACATCTGGGATGGCCAATGCTGATTTCAGCTCAGATCAAGATTTTATTTATTTATCAGAGTGGGTGGGGGAGAGCGAGCACAGGCAGACAGAATGGCAGGCAGAGGCAGAGGGAGAAGCAGGCTCCCCGCTGAGCAAGGAGCCCGATGTGGGACTCGATCCCAGGACGCTGGGATCATGACCTGAGCTGAAGGCAGCTGCTTAACCAACTGAGCCACCCAGGCGTCCCTCAGCTCAGATCTTGTTCCCAGGGTCTTGAGTTCAAGCCCCAGATTGGGTTCCACACTGGGCATGGAGGAAAGAAAGAAAGAAAAAAGGGAAGGAAGAAAGGAAGGAGGAAAGGAAGGAAGGAAAAAAGAAATACTGTGGCTGTCTTTGGTCACAGCAGCTGAATAGTATTCCAGTGTTTGGGTTGATGATCATTCATTTAAGCACTGAGGGACATTTATGTTGTTGTCATTCTCTTAATATTACAAAGGGTGCTTTGAACTATTATAGATGTTTTCCCTCTGTCCCCTACCCGACTCCTTGGAAGGGGCTTGGTCTTTTGTTCACTCACCTCTCAGGGCCACTGTGTGGCAAGACAGGAAGTAACCATTCTCAGGCTCAAGAAGAGATCGCTTCCCACTTTGAGCCTTTGAGGGAAATTGTGCTGAACTGTCCCAGAAGGAAAGAACGGAGAGCCAAGTAGTTAGGGAGAAAGGAGATTTTTGAAAGCCTCCCCAAGGTCAAGCCATGGGGGTAGGCTTTGCAGGACAATTGACGGCAAGAATTTGGGCCTCTTTCTGCCCTGGACAGAAGGGAGGAAAGCATCCCATATGGGTTTCCTGGGAGGTTGGAGGACCTCTGAACCCCCGTGAAGAGCAGAATGGTTAGCCTTTCAGGGTTCATACCAACCTGAATAAGGGGCACACTTATGGTATCAGTGTGAATGAAAGGCCAGAGGGCTGTTCCCTGGCTGCACTGAGTTAGACCAACAGGCCTTCACATGAATCTGGGCTGGGGCAGCAGTAACAATAATTACCCAGATTTGATATCTTGCCAGCACTGTGGGATGGAGACTGGGAACACAGAACATTTAATTTGGAGAAAGAAAAAGCATGTGACTTTTAACCAGGGTGAAGGAGCATAAGTCACTTTTCCTACAAATATTTAGGTACAGAAAGTGATCTGTTATTTGATTTGTCCCAGAAATCACAAACCCTAGAATCCCAGATCTTTTCCTTCATGGGTATGTTCCAGGTGCACTGGGAGATGGTCATTCAAAATAGAACATGATATTAGCATTAAAATGTTGACCTCCCCATTATTTCTTTACTTAAACTCTTGTATTTTGGGATAGCCAAGGCAACATCTTCAAAGATTAGTAGTAAAATCATTCTGTCTTTCAGGGCAAGTTTTTCAATAACAAGTAAGTATGCAAAGATGTTACTACACAAATATTCATTGAGAGTACCAAAAAATTAGGAACAGCCTAAATAATGAAGAGCTAGAAATACATTAAACAAGTTATGATTCAGCCACTCAGTGGAGGCCAATTAGGCCATTAAAGAAGAATATTTAATGGAATAGAAATACGTTTACATGTATTTTTAAACAAACAAAACGCATATTATATCATCACATTTCTGTTATAAAACTTATATTTATATTGTTAGAAAAGAAGGGTGTACATCAAAATGTTTCTCTGGGTAGTAACTGTTCTCTTCTTTTTATTTGCCTGTATTTTCTCAATTTTCTAGAGCACCAAGACGTATAACTTTATAAAGAGAAAATTAAGAGTTTTAGTTTAACAAAAGAATAGGAAAATAGGTATATTTGCATTACTTCTGCTTTCTATGAATACTACTGCCTCATACTCTGCCTACATTATTTTTTTTATTTTAAAGATTTTATTTATTTATTTATTTGACAGAGAGAGAGAGCGAGAGAGAGAGAGAACACAAGCAGGAGGAGTGGGAGAGGGAGAGAGCAGGAAGCCCAATGCAAGGCTGAATCCCGGGACTCTGGGATCATGACCTGAGCTGAAGGCAGACGCTTAATGACTGAGCCACCTAGGTGCCCCTTATGTGATCATTATTAAAGATTACATTTATTGGGAACTGTCTATCAACCAAGTTCAATAGAATCACCACCTCCAAACCTCACAACAGCTCTATAAGTATTATTGTTATCCACAAACTGCAAATGAGAAAACTGGGACCAGAGATTAAGTAATCTGTCAAAAGTCCAAGTTTGTGAATGATAGGAATAGAATTCAAACACAACCCATTCTGGATCCAAAGCCCAGGTGTATGCTCCTGCCTGTTGCCTTTCTACTGCTGTGGTCACAGGGCAGGTACTTAGGACCTAATTTTGCCTGCCTTTTCAGGATTCCCCAGAGATCCTAACTATTTTTGAGTTACAGATCCCTTTCAGAATCTGAGCTTTAGGAAAATGCACAGCAGGTAAAAATGCACTTAGGACCAACTTCTCCCAAGCTCATTCTTTGACCCATACTATAGACCCTCAAAGTCAAACAAGGAGAACATCACAGATGAGCCAAGTTTCAGGGACTGATCAACACATAACCCAAGTAGTTGAATAAAGTTACTAAGTCAACAGATGACCAGACAATTAGGAACTGATAACAACTGTAGGCCAAGGGTAAGAACAAGTGAAACAAGGGAGTGAGCCAAAATAAGTATAAATGAAGGTGGAGACCAACCAGACAGTTTCAGGGATTGTAAGGATGGAGCCAGTTCCCTTCTCTTTTTGGCTTCACCTAGACCTGGGGTTTGGCAAGCTACGAAAGGAAAAGCTTTCAACCAGGCAATGGAGACTAAGTCAACTTTGAACACCAGGAAAATGTGCTGAAGGGGACCACTCAGTGTAGAGTTTCCTACAGGGACCTAACAGCACACAAATTACCCTGGCCTGCCCCACTCTTTCTCATGTCTCTCTTTCCCAGTCAGCGAGGAGGTCTTCTACACCCTTCTTCTTGTTTCTATGCCCACTTCCTTCTCTTCACTCTCTCAACCCCCATCCTAGACCCGTTCCTTTATTTTGGGAAGATTGCAACAGCTTCCTTACTGACTTGCCAGCCCCAGACTCATCTTCTTAATGCTGGTGCTTGGAATCTCTTTGCTCAGTCCTCAGCTTGCATACCTTCAAGGACAAGGGAGTGCACTGTCTTCAAGGAAATCTGGTTGATCTCTGAAAGTTACTGGATAATTACTATTAAATTAACTCTATGAAATTGCTGTTTGTGTAGGACAAAAATAGGGGCAATTTCATAGGTTTCAGCTTAATAAAGCACTGGGTAATACATAGCTTGGCCCTATACTATAGGCTTTCTCACCTAATCTCCACAACAGTCATGTAAAAGCATTCTAATTTTATAGATAAGTTGGTTCTTTACTGAGCATCAAGAATGTGCCAGGCAGGGATGCCTGGGTGGCTCAGTTGGTAAAGCAGCTGCCTTCGGCTCAGGTCATGATCCCAGTATCCTGGGATGGAGTCCCACATCGGGCTCCTTGCTCAGCGGGGAGCCTGCTTCTCCCTCTGCCTCTGCCTACCATTCTGTCTGCCTGTGCTCGCTCTCTCTCCCTCTCTCTCTGACAAATAAATAAATAAAATCTTAAAAAAAAAGAATGTGCCAGGCAGCACTGGAAGGCCTAGGGAATCAGCCCTGGCAGGTCCCCACATCATGCAACTCATAATATAGATGTGAAGACAAACAACAGACAAAGAAACAAAAAACAAGCAAGTTAATTTTTAACAGTGATAAATTCAATAGAAGAAAGAGTGATGTGACAAGCAGCCCCTGGGGAGGATCTACTCGGGGTAAGACAAGGGATGACTAGTTTGAGCTGAGACCTTAAGGTTGAGAAGGAGCTGGTGTGCAGAGAGCTGGGGAAGAGCGTTCCAGACAGAGGGCTCATGTTATTTACGGTGAGAATGTAGAAATTCAGGTTGCTGCGTGGCCTGGCCAGCCAAGGGGTCACCTGTGTACACAGCGCGGAATGGGCACAATACTCTTAAGAATTTACTGCACAGTACAATAAAGGAAGTAATCTACTTTCCATTAAAGTTTATTTGCCAAGTTCAGAGTACCAGCAACAGTCCATTAGCCTGCATTCCACTATTTACAGTATAGAGACACAAGACTTTCACAAGTATATTCGCGGAAATGAATGTACATTTCATCAGAAAGAAAATGTTCTCCTCCTCCCCGAGTGTACTAGAGGGCACTTCGGTGACGATGTGGTATTTCAAGACTCAAAACGAACCAATAGCAACTAGACTCTGTGTGCATTTCTGACTGACAATCCAAAAAAAAGTACAGATTGTGTCCAGAAAAACCACATTAAAGTGCTAAGAGAAAGATGGGGGCGGTTTGGGGAGGGGGAGGGAGGTTAGGGGAAATATATTTTAAAAGCGAGACTCTACATAAAGTACCGAAACAAAAAAGTGTTCACTAGAGGTTACCTCTGAGTAGCAAGATTATGGTGACTTCAATAATCTTCGTGTATTTTCTTAGAGTGAACATGTATTTTTGTAATAAAAGAAAAAATACGAACAACGTTATTTTCACTAGGGCTCCTCAAAATCTGAATAAAATTAAAGGGTCGTTGACATCTAAAGCCGGGAAGGACTTTGATGCAGATTCTGAAACTGCAGCCCACAGGTGCCAGACCCGGAAGGTACACACAGGGACGCAGGCTGAATGGTGAGCATGCGCAGTGAGGCTGTGCTGGGGAGGCTCTGGGAAAGGGGGCAGGGGGATGGGAGCGGGGTGGGCAGTCCCTCTCAGCTCTAGCCATTCCTCCAGGGAGGACAGCAGCTTAGAATTTTTAGATCTCCCGATTCTCCAAGAGAAGCTGAAGGAAATCTCCTAAACAGTGTATATAGGGTTCTGTGTCAAATGTTGAAGGAAAACACCCAACAGGCAGAGAAAACACACCTACAGTAGCAGGCGGACCCTGCTTCGGGGTTGTTTTTAATTTTGCCCACCTCCTGCTCTGTCTAGAAATCCCTCTTCAGCTCTTAGGCCAAGGTGAAAGAAACTCTCACCTTCTCCCATCTGGGGACCGGCAGCATCTGGAACCTTCTGATCCTCTCATAATCCTTGTTCTCGGGAAATATTAATGATTTAATCTCCCAAGCTCTCTCCCTCAACTCTGCAGCCATAGTAGCAAGATCCACACAGGCCAGACCCACAGAAGCCCAGCTTGGCACGACACACCTCCTGACTCCATTTTGCCACAAACTATAAACCTGTCCTTGGAAGGCCAGCTTGAATCTCTCCACGGAAGCAGCCAGTGGGATTCCAGCCATGGGGGAAGTGACGGCAGACCAGGTGGAAAAGTTCTTGGACTCGAACATCAGGTTTGCAAAACAGTACTACAACCTCCGCTACCGGGCCAAGGTAATCTCAGACATGCTGGGCGCCAAGGAGGCAGACGTGGACTTCAGTGACTACCACTCACTGAGCAGCGTGGAGGAGAGTGAAATCATCTTCGACCTCCTGCGTGACTTCCAGGAGAATTTGCAGGCAGAGAGATGCATCTTCAACGTCATCAAAAAGCTGTGCTTCCTCCTGCGGGCAGACCGCATGAGCCTGTTCATGTACAGAGTCCGAAATGGCATCGCAGAGCTAGCTACCCGCCTCTTCAATGTCCACAAGGATGCAGTTCTTGAGGAATGCCTGGTGGTGCCTGACTCGGAGATTGTGTTCCCCCTGGACATGGGTGTGGTGGGTCATGTTGCGCACTCTAAAAAGATCGCCAACGTCCTCAACACAGAAGAGGTACCCTCTTCCCCATAAGAAGGGGGGCAGGGAAGCATTATTCCTTGGAGTCTTGGCGGTTGAGGGGGTGCAAGTGGGGTGGGGAGCTGCTGGCCATCAACCCTGGGCTGGTGACAATTTGGCACTGCTCTTAACTTACTTTACTTATAAAATTTTATTTGGAAAAAGAAAAAACCCACACCTAATGGAAGAGTTTAAGAATAGTACAAACAACGGTATATCTTTCATCCAAATTCACCAGTTGTTTGTTCCTTGCCCTGTTTGTTTTATCTCTCCTTTTTTTTCTGACCACTTTGGGAGTCAAAAGCAGACAATGTGCTATATATTTCCAGAACAAGGGTATTTCCTATGTATCCACTGTACAGTGATCAGATTCAGGAATTGGAGCATTGATACAGGACTGTTATCTCATGAACAGTCCAGACTCGGTTTTTGCCAGTTGTCTCAATTACACCCAGATAACTCTATCTCTTTAGCCCCTCAAATTTGAAACAGTTCCTCAGTTTGTCTTGTTTTCCCCAACACTCATGTTTTTGAAGGGGGCAGGCCAAATACTTTGCAGAAATATCCCTCCATTTGGGCTTTGTCTGTGTTTTCCTGGTGAGATTCGAGGTCGTGCGTTTCTAACAAGAATATCCTAGAAGGGAGGTTGTGGTTATCTTTGTGCATTACACCAGAAGAGGTATGATGGCAGTCTGTCTCATTCCTGGAAATGTTAATAGCACCACTTGGTTAAGCACCTGGCTCTTGTCTCTGAGTCCTGCATTCCATGGGATTCTACTTGAAGTTCTGATAAAGACCTTTTTGATCACCAGGACAAAACCCTTCATACAGTTCTCTCGATGGTTCTCTGCCCCTGGGGCCAACTCCTACTTATCCTTTGGATCTCAATTTGCAGGTCACTTCTTCCAGGAGGCCCTCCCAGATTCCCCTGCTATAATTTCCTTCCTTAAACCATTTATCATAATAAGCCTGGGTGGCCAGGGACCATTTATCTATGCCTGCCTTATTCTCCACTTTCTCCCAACAAATGTCTGACACAAAGCAGCAGCTCAGTAAACACTTCGCATAAAAGACTCAACATCAGGTAATTATACTCAATTCCTTGAACACCTGTCTTGCCCCAGAGAATGTTTGCCCCACGATAGCAGGGCCCAAGCCTGGTCAGCAGCACTGACCAAACCAGGAGCCTGTGTTCAGGCATTTCCAAGATGCAGCCTGGACGTTTTGTCACTGTGCTTACCTTACCTCTGGGCCTTATTTCAGATTAAGGGTCATAAGGTTAAGAGGGGAGAGAGGAGGCTCCAGAAATTATCTCATCCATCTGCCTTATTTAATGGCTGAGGAGCCTAGAGTCAGGAGAGCCTGAGAAGGGGCTTGTCCAAAGTGACCAGGGAATTAGGGCAGAGCCAGGACTTCATATCCACAAATGCAGGAATTCGAACGGGTTGTCTTTTGGACTTGGGTTCCTCGGCAAGAGAAGCACAGACTTTGGCCTCTGTGAGAAATGGTTTTCTCTGGAATCCACTGGGCTGGATCTCCCATGGGGGCTCCTTTTCCCCCTGTTTCCCCTTGGACATGCGAGGGTGGGGGGAATGGTTCTGCATCCAGAGGGCTTTCAACCGGACTGGAGTCTGTTCTCCCTTCAACTCTCTCTAGACTTCAACGGTAGCCCACATGGATCGCGGCAGTCCTATAACATAACTAATTATCCCTGTTTCACAGATGGTGAAGCTAAAGCCCAGAAAGGTTAATAACTTGCTCAGAGCCACTCTGACAGAAAGTGACAGAGCAGATATTTGAACCCGGGCACTCTGGCCTTGTGCCCACATTTTTCGCTAACCTGCTAATTCCGTACTTCCTCCTTATCTATGAAATGAGGGCATTGAACTAGGTGCTGTTTCCCAGTGGTCATTTCAAATCGTACAGCAGAGAATGAAGAGGTTAAGCTTTGAGGTCACATCCGGGTATGAATCACGACTCTGTGACTTTCTAAGAATAGTGGCCTCAGCATATTGTTGAGTCTGCCTGGGCTCACTTCCTAATTTATAAAATGGGACGAGAGTTCCTCCTGCATAGTGTTGTTGTAGGATCAAAGGAGAGAATTATTTCCTGTCTAGCAAGGTTCTTGGCACACTGTAGCGGCTGCTATTGGCTGCTCCTGCTCCTTGCTGTTATTATTCCTATTCTGTTGCTGTTAAGTATCTATTCTAAGGGATGGATGCTGTGTATCAGGTCTGTGTAGGATTTGGAGAAGAATCCAGTCCTGCCCTCCTGGAGATTGCAGTTTAGAGGCTGTTGGTCAGAAAAACAGAAGAGAGATGCTAAGAGTTTCTGTCGATCCTGGTATTAAGGGACTGAGAGTGTAGGCAGGTGCTCTGATGCTGACGTTCCCTGGTCTAAGAGTTTGCTGAGCCCCCGTGCTAAGGGAACGCCCGCTATTTCCTGCTCAAACCCGAAGTTCATCTGAAAGGAATTGCCTGCACTTCTCTAGAAGCCTGGGTCAGTCTCCCTGGCAGGTGACTCTGGCCTGGGGGTGAAGTTCATCCAGACCAGCAAGCCTTGGTACTCAGCACTTGCCTGTGTTTGCTCCCTCCTTGAGGAAATCTTGCTCTGTTCAGGACTCTGGATAGTGACTGGAGGCTGAGTGGGAGAGGAGGAAAATGGTATAGACTTTGGCCTGGGTTGACCCTGCACCATCAACAACTGATAGCCTTCAGCACCCTCAAAACACTTGGGCCAAGGTCACAATCACCGGATTTTTGAAATGTGAAACCGTGAGTGAAGAAGTTTCCCAGGGTTGTAATGTAACTCCCCAAGTCCTAGCAAATTCTTGCTCAACCTTGGGATCGCCTCAGGAAGACCTGCCATTAGAACTGCCAGATAAAAGGTAGGATTCTCAGTAGAATTTGAGTTTTAGGTAAACAAATAACTATATATATTTTTAAAGATTTTATTTATTTGACAGAGAGAGATCACAAGTAGGCAGAGAGGCAGGCAGAGAGGGAGAGAGAGGAGGAAGCAGGCTCCCTGCTGAGCAGAGAGTCCGATGCAGGGCTCGGTCCCAGGACCCTGAGATCATGACCTGAGCCGAAGGCAGAGGCTTTAACCCACTGAGTCACCCAGGCACCACAACAAAGAACTGTATTTTAGTATAAGTATGTCCCATGTAATATTTAGGATATACCTGTACTTTAAAGAGTGTTTATTTACTTGGAATTCAAGTTTAACTAGGCATCTTGTGCTTGTTTGCTAAATCTGGCAACCCTACTAGCCCTTCAATATTTGTGTGTGTTTTATTATTTATTATTTCTCCTTAAGAAAGCCCACAAGGCCTTCCTGTTCCTGTCTGGTTTATTTGCCACTGGTCCCCAGTACCTAGTCCAGTACCTGGGACAGAGTGGGTACTCATTACAGATCAGTACATGAATTAATAAATGATGATCCTTGCCCAGTTGGCTGTGATATTGTGATTTATAAAAAGGAATATTTATTTGGTCTTTGTCCTGACTCTTGACACAGAACTCCTAAGACTCTTATAACTTCCTAAGTGATAGGAGCTTCTGACCTAGAACTTCTAAATTCCTTGGAATTTCCTGTCTGGTAGATGGTTTTTTGTTCTTATGAGATGACTTTTGGTAGGCTCCTGGTTGGAGCCAATCACCAGAAAGATCAAGCCATGATTAGAAACTTGGAACTTTCAGCCCATCTCCTCAATTTCTGACAAAAGGAGATGGGCTGGAAATGAGCTAATAACCATGCAGATGTAAGGAAGCTTCTGTGAAAATCCCCAAAAGGACAGGGCTCAGAGAGTTCCCGGTGGGTTCGCTCAGGCACGCACCAGGAGGGCGGCACACCTCAATTCTAGGAGCCGGAAGTGCCTGCTCTCAAGACCCTTTAGGATCTCACCCTCTGTATCTCTTCACATGACAATTTATCTGTATCTTTTAATTGTGTCCTTTATCAGACAACAAACCTGTAAATGTCTGTATTTCCCTGAGTTCTGTGAGTTGTTCTGGCCAATTATCAAACCCAAGGAGGGGGTCTGGGAACCATGCTCTAGCCAGCCCGTCAGAAGTATAGGTGACAAAGTGGGACTTGTGATTGGTATGTGAAGTGGGGACAGTCTTGTGGGACTGAACACTTAGCCTGGATAGATGGTATCTATCTGACTCCGGATAGATGGTATCAGAACTCAACTGAATTGTTGGGCAGTCAGCTGGTGTCAGAGAGCTGGTCAGTGGGGGAGAAACACCTACATATCTTTTGTCAGAGGGGCGTGGGTGTGTTACTAGAGTGAGAGGAAAGGAGAACAGGGAGTTTTTCCAACACACGACAATTCCCGTTTCTAAAGACTGAATGTGAAAGCACATTCCAGAGACTCCCACAGCTGTTGTCCTTCCCTGCGTGTGGGACCTGGAGCCCATGCTAGACTGGAAGGAAGCTTCAAGAAGGATCCAGTCCAACACTCTGATTTTACCAAAGGGCGAACAGAGGCTCAGAGAGTCTTCAACTACTGATAATGCACTGATCGACCCCCTGAAGCCTCAGAGAACAAGTCTCTCCCTCCCATTCACCCATCCTGTGGGGACATCCTTCGCGTTACGGTTTGAATTGTGGGTTCATGTTTTGCGTGATGCTCCCATTATCCTGTGAGGACCCAGTGAGGACAACCTCCTATTTCTTAGTGGTCTTGGCATATCCAATGCTTCTCACAGAGCTTGTGTTCAGTAAATATGAATGAATGAATGAATGAATGAGCCAGTGTATCATTATATAAACCAGTACATGATACCAGTATATCTGTATATAAACCAGTACTGGCTGTCCCACTTGCCAGTGCAGTGAGGGAGTTGTCTATAGAACAGGGAAGGTGACAGTTTTATGGGACAGGGCTGCTGTGAGAGTTAATGAGATAACAGATTAAATCATCAGGTTCAGGGCTGTGTATATCCTTACTGCCCTGTAAACAGTAGATCTCACCCTGGGACGCAGCAGAGCTTGGCCCCATAAAGGTTTGAAAAGAGGAATTGGGATTTCTGAGAATGAGAAGCTGTCTTGTATTGCACTGGAATAGAATCTAAGCTGTTCACAGTGGCCTCCAAGGCTCAGCCAGGTGGGGCTTCTGCCCACCTGTAGGACTTCCTTGCCCTCCACTCTCCCTCTCCTTCACTGTATTTCAGCTACCCTTGTCTTCTTTCTGTTTCTCAGATGGGCCAACTCAGGGCCTCCTCTTGGCCTTTGCACTCTCTGCTTAGAATGTGTTTCACCCACCTGGCTTCCCTGGAACCTCAGCTCTCAGCATCACCTCTGCAAAGACACCCTCCTTTTTCATGGCCACAGCTTCAGGGTCTAGAACAGTGCCTGACATAAAGGCACTCCACGAATGCTCACTGGGTGAATGGATACCTCTGGGCTTTCCCTAAGCGGGACATCTGATTCCCAGCACTTAAAAATAAGCAGTTTGAGCTAAATGGCATCTAAGGCTCCCTCTGCTTCTGATAATCTGAGGTTCTGTGACACGGGTGTAGGGAACACTTTCTATGCTGAAAATATAAGGATGGCAATGATTGTGCGAACGCCAGTCAGTTGACAGCTGTATTATTTGTGAGAGAGTTCTGGGGCTCTCAGGACCCTGAAAGAGGGTTCTGGTGGATTTAGTAACATCTGCTTCAGATGCAGGTAAAGAGCCAAGCGTTGTTTTCCCTGATAGAAGTGAATATTGCAAGACGGAATGGCTTCGTCATGAAATGAATCCAAGTATGCCCCTCCCCCCTAACCAGGCCTGTGTTTAGGGATTTATCGGTGCCCTTAGAGAATGACATGAAAAACCCTTCATGACTAATGCCTCTTTAGAGATTTTGCTTAATCCTCTGATGCTAATTCAAGTAGAGCCCTACAGGCTTCTCCTAATTCCTATACCCTTCACCTGGTTTGAGATCCCTTCACCGACAACAGTGCTGTCACCTGCCTAATCCCACTTCAACTGGAAGAAATCCATAGATGCAGAACATCACGCTCTGAATTTCTCTATCGTGGGAAAGGTTCTGCACACTCAACTCTAGAAAAGCAGCTCTATGAAATACACTTCCTTTCTCAGAACAGCGCGAACTGTGCATATCTGGGCTGGCTTGTATGCCAAACAATGCTGATGATTGGGAAAACTCATAGTGCTAACAAGAAACAGAAAGGTGGATTATTTTGGATTTAAGGCTCTGTCTCGTCTTTCTACCCTGTTCTGGTCTCCCAGGCTGCTTTAGGGGTGGGGGGTTGGGATGCATACTCCTCTGTACTCCCTCAGCTTTGAGCCAAGCCTTAGGACCTGTATTACCAGTACTGATTTGTCTGTGAGCTGGCATGAACCTTAGTCTCCCTTGGATCCCTAGCGCTCAGTGTAAAGCCTGACACACAACGCGGCTTCCATTAAGACCTGTGGGAGAGGGATATCCATTGGACTGGCTGTGTGGTGTTAGAACTGAATTGCTCAAAAAGCTGGAAGTACCAAATTCTTTTGTTCAATAACCAGAACCCAGGTCTACCCTTAACTGAGGCTTCCTTAAAGGCAGCAAAGGGTACAGGCAGCACACACCTACGTATGCACGTGCGCATGTGCATACGCACACACATAGCAAGCGTAGCAAGTCACATTCACCTCTGGAGTCTCAGTTTCCCTTTAAAGAGAATGGGCTACTAGCAGTCCCCGTCTCATAGGATGAAAGTGAGTTGATGTAAGCAAAGCGCCACCTGTGATGCCTGTTAGCAGGTATGATCATCATACTCATTAAAGTCTCTTCCTCACTCAAGTTTCTACTTGGGGCTTAACTGCCATCACCTCAAGGGAGCCTTCCCCAAAGCCCTGTCCACAGGCAAAGGTGGTCCCTCCATCTTTGGGCCCCCACAGAATTTTGCTCTCATCTCCTCCACAGACCCTTACTAAGTCGTATCTCAGACTTTCTCCTACAGGTGTTTGGAGGCTTCCAGGGCAGAAATCATCCCTGACTGCCCTGCCCTGGCTGAATGGAAGTAGATGGAAATGTCTCATTCTCTTGTCAACAACATAATAGCGAGTCCCCTCCTCCCACCTCCTACCATGGGCACATGGGGCTCTCGGCTGTTTTACTCTCTTTGCTCTTCCTCTGCCCTACCCATGCCTGTCTCTGTCTCCCTTCAGGATGAGCATTTCTGTGACTTTGTGGACACGCTCACAGAGTACAAGACCAAGAACATCTTGGCTTCCCCCATAATGAATGGGAAGGACACGGTGGCCGTAATCATGGCTGTGAATAAAGTAGACGGGCCCCACTTCACCAAGACAGATGAGGAGGTAAGAATGCTTTAGAAACTGCCGGGAGCGTCATGCTCGAGACCCAGGCGACCCAGCTCAAGAATTTCCCCGAAACTTGTTACTTGGCCCATCTGTAAGATAGGATTAATGGGATGCTCTCTGAGGCAGACAGGACAGGGTAATGGTTAGGGTGTTGGGCTCTGGGGCCAGGAGTACAGGGATAATTGTCCTGACTCTGCTAATACCTACCTGTTTGACTTGGGCAGGTTACTTAATTTCTTTAAACCTCAGGGTTTTTTTTGTTTGTTTGTTTTTGTTTTTAAGCAGGCTCAATACCCAACATGAGGCTTGAACTCAGGACTCTGAGATCAAGAGTCACATGCTCTGCCAACTAAGCCAGCCAGGCACCTCTAAGCCTCAGTTTTCTTATCCATAAAACGGGCCTAATTTTACAGTATCCACCTCTCGAGATTACCTGCAATGATCAGATAAGATAACATACCTAAATGACTTATCACGGGGACTGCAAACCCAATGAATAGTAACAGTTTTTCATTAATATAGCCCATGAACATTGACATTCTGTGTTCTCTGAGTTTCGCTCTCTTATGGTGCAACATTTTATGAGTCAACATTCCATGATCCATTTGCTCAAATCGCCTCTGACGCTTTTAAAATATTCAAATATTTGCTGATGGTAGAAGTGGCCAGAGGAGGGATTTCTCCTTCTCATCAATTTCCCCTCATGCTATTTGATTTCCAGATTCTTCTCAAGTACCTCAATTTTGCAAATCTAATCATGAAGGTATACCACCTGAGCTACCTGCACAACTGTGAGACTCGGCGTGGTCAGGTAAGGGGCTTGACTCAGGGGAATGGGCTGGACAGGTCTTTTTGCTGATGCATCGCTGTGGTCAGGCTGGAAAGGCAGTGTCTGATAAAAGTGCCCAGACCATCACAGAGTCTCTGCCCAGCATATGAAGTGTTAATGAGGTAGCCAGTGTTTGTAGAGCTGTATCCCAGAGTAATTCTATGCACAGTTTTCCAGTCAAGCAACCTAAATGAAGTTGTTAAGTCATTTACCAACTCGAAGACCCTGGGCAAAACACTGCCCCTGTCTGAGCTTCAGTCTCCCCCATTTGAAAAGTGGGGCTAATATCGATGCGTTCCACCCTCAAAAGATTATTATCAGTAGTAAATGAGATAATGCACTTGTGTTCAATCCGTGTTTGTTATTATTATTCTTATTAACAATCTATGAAATGAAAAAAAAAAAAACAGAAAGAATAGGACCCAATATAAGCTGGTCAGTTACTTCAGCTCTCTGGGTCTCAGTTTCTCTGTCTATAAAATGGGGATAATTATTCTGTTCCTGGGTTATTGCTAGCTGCTGCTTTGTGCCTCACGACATTTGACTCTATTTTTGTGTTTTGTTAAGATACTGCTGTGGTCTGGGAGCAAAGTCTTTGAAGAGCTCACGGACATCGAGAGGCAGTTCCACAAAGCCCTGTACACAGTCCGAGCCTTCCTCAACTGCGACAGATACTCTGTGGGGCTCTTAGACATGACCAAGCAGAAGGTGAGAAGGCTTCAGAAACAGATATCTCCAAGAACAGGTTAAATATACAGCAGAGCCCAACTTATGTCGCACATTTAGTTCACAGGGAACAGGCTGAGAGGATGTGGTTGGTTGTGAGAAGGTCTTTACAAGTCTTTCACCCTGAAGAATGGAGTACCAACTTTTAAATGGAAAAGTCTATCTAGGGCACCAGTGAGTGAAAACAACCTGGTCTTCCCCAGTCCATGGGAAAAGAAAGCATATGTGAGAAGGTTTGATGAGGTGGTGAAGGAAAATGATAAAGAAATTCTCAGAAAATGCTCAAAGGTGGGCATAAAACTTCACCATGGTCTGTCAAGCCCATGGCCCATCTGGGCAATTAAAGTGGAGGCAGATGTTTGGATCTAGGGGCAAAGCTGCAGGGGCTAAAGATGCAGAGACCAATAGGTCCCCCTGCAATATTTTTCAACCAGGTTTTCCCCAACCAGTTCCCCATATTTCTTTCTCTACTTGTCTCTGCTTCTCGCAACTCATCATTCTCAGCCTTGGATTAGAGTTCCAGAGTTACTAGGTTTGTGATTTCTTATCCCAAAGAGCCAAGATCCAGGATTCCTGTCATTTTGCAGGGCCTGGTACTGAGTGTGGTGCACTGACCAAAGCAGACCCTCCAAATATTTGGTTTAGTGATTAAAGAATTTCAGAATCAGGAGTTGGAAGAGACCTTGCGTCTAGTCCAGAGGCTCCCAGACTTGAATCAGAATCTTCTAAGGCACTGTTTAATAAATGCAAGGCCACATTTCCTGATAGTCTGCTTTTTTTTTTTTTTTACTTAATATTTTGTGAACATCTCTCCATATCGGTACATGTGGACTCTTTTTAATAAGCCTTTATGTTGAAATAGAACATATACACAGAGGTGAGCGCTAATTGCAGATGAATAGGTCCGTCAATTGTACCGAGTGATCATCTCCATATTGCCACCACCAAGATTAAGAGATAGAACCTTACTAACACCTCAGAAGCCTCTTGCTTACCCCGTCCCATTCACTTCCATTCCCTCCTCCTTGAAGGTGACCACTGTGACCCTAACGACTTCATTAGAGTAGTCCCAGGTGGGCCGTAGGCTTGATAAACCGTGGAGAGGGTTTATGGCCTCCTTCCAGGGCATTTTCTGAGAATTCCTGAAGTTGGCAACTTTCTTTTTTCTAGTTTGCACCCTACATAGAATTTCTTTATCACTCACGTTTAATGCCATGTTAATCTTGCCGATTTTTAAAGTTCCTATAAACAGAATCATACAAATATATACTTTTTTGTATCTAGTTCCCTTTGTTCAACATTTTGGTTGTAAGATCCATCTTTATTGCTTCACATAGCATTAGTTCATTCATCTTCATTCGTGTGGAATGTTCCATTATATAAATAATATTCAAAGTATTTATTCATTCTACTGTTGGTAGACGTTTGGGCTATTATGAATATTGCTATTATGAACACTACAGTCCATATCTATTGGTACACAATTGTACCCATTTCTGTTAGATGTTGACCTAGTTGTAGAATTTCTGGATATTGGTTTTAATAGATACTGCCCATCTGATTTTCAAAATGATTTTATACTCCCACTAGCAATGTATGAGGGTTTCCTTAAAATACTTGGTATTGCCAGTCTTATTAATCTTAGCCTTCCTGGTGGGCATGTTGTGTTATCTCATTGGGTATTAATATGAATTCCCCTAATGACTGATGAGGTTGAACATTTTTTCTCATTTATTGACCAGGTGGATATCTTCAGAAGTACCTATTCAAGGCTCTTCTCCATTTTCAAAAATTATTTTGTCTTTTTCAATTTTAGGATTTATAGGCATTGTTTATACAGTCTAGACAGGGGTTCCCTGTGAATAACACACATTGCAAATACCTTCTCCCACCCTGTACTTTCATTCTTTTAATAGTATGTTTCAGTGAATGTAAATTCTAAATTATAATGTAGTTCAATTTATCAATCTTTTTTTTAATGGTTATTGATTTTTTTTGTCCTGTTTAAGAACTCTTTCCTGGCTCCAAGGTAATAAAGATATTCATCTATGTTAACTCTAAAATTTCATTATTTTAACTTTCACATGTAACTCTATAATCTACCTGGAAATTTTTAAATGTACAGTGTGAGGTCAATATTAACCTTTTTCCTTATGGATATCCAATTGACCCAACACCATTTGCTGAAAAGATCATTCTTTCTCCACTGTCCTATTGAAAATATCATCTTTCCCTAACATACCTCTATCATCAATCAAGTGTCCATATATATTGGGCACTCAAGTTTTGGATTTTATTTAATATTAAACCCCAACCTTAGTCTTATAAAGAGAATTTGAAATAATCTGATGTGCTCTAATTTTAATCTTTCATTCATCTTGAAATTAGTGTATGGTTTGAGGTGGGATAAATTTTGTCCCTCACTCATTTTTCTCCAGTTAAAGAATAGTCCACCTTTTCACTGTTATAAAATGCCATTATTTTGATACGTTATTTTATTATATATCACATTTCCATATACTCATAGTTCTATTATTCTGATTTTTGCTTTTAAAATAGTTTGTGATTTTGGTGCAAGTAGGGTATCGACTGGTTTTAGGGAACCTCTGATTTTAGTGCAGATATCCATTTGAATTTTGCATACTTCTGAACCAAATATTTTGCCAAATATCACGGGGTCCAGCAATAAGTCCTTTGACACACCTTCAGGAAGTAGCAAATGAATAGAACATGTACACAGAGGTGTATATCAAACAATCATATTAAATGAATGGTTCTTTCTTAATTGAAAGAACTTCTGAGTAGCTGAATTCAAAAAGTGCCCAGTTCACACCTGAAAGGATCTGATCCCAGGTGCAGGCTGCCGTGTGTGGTGGTTTCTTCTGAACTCCCTCTAAAAAGGATAGTCACATGTAAACAAGAATATTCTGCCTTGGTCCCCCCACAAAAGATGGAACAATCTAGCCATTAGAAGTGGACTGGTCTGCACACAATCATTCTAATGACCTGCCCCTCACCCACCACAGATAGCTAAGCTCTTATCTGAGCTATTAACATGATGAAAGAAGTCAATAAAACCACAGAATTGTACATTTTAACTGGGTGAATTATATGGCATGTGAATTACATATCAATAAAGCTGTTTAGAAAACAGAAGAAAGAAGAGAGAGAGAGAGATTGAGAGTGAGGAAAGCAAGTGTAAATGTGCCCCACTGTCTACCCAGCCCACTGCTTATCTCTGGGACACTCTTCAAGGCCACTCAGTGTTTGACACAGAGGGCATCAGCCTGATGTATCTGTCTTTCTTCTGGGTTCCTCTAACATTTGTGTTCCCTTTCCATTACTGTTTGGTTCACAGCCTGTCTACCTATTGTTATTTGAGTCCTTGATTACAAGGGACAGCAAGATCCCCCAGGTGTGAACTCTGCCTTATTGTCTCTGTGTCTAGTAGCAAACATGCTGCGGGGCTCAGGTAGGCTCCCTATGCCCATTTCCCCATAACTGAATTTCTTCCTGTTGTGTAGTCAAGATAAAGAGTACAACTGGGCAGAAGCTTAAGGACATGGAGTTTGAGTTTCATGTGGACTTTCTTCTGCTTGTGCTCTGCATGACGGAATAGGTAACCCATCCTGTTCAAAGGAGACCGAGGCCAAGAGCGGAAGGGCTTAGCATCCTACCCACAATGACCCCGCACGAGTGGATCACTGTCCCTAAGTAGCAACAGATGAACGGGATAGAGAGGGCAGTGAAGGATTGAGGCCTCCTCTGCCAGGCCCCAGGAAACCAATAGACAAATGGCAGGGAAGAGCTCGTGCGGTGTCCCGGCGAGTTTCCTCTTCTGAGGCTGGCTCTTTCTCTCTTCCCTGCCTGTAGCTTTAAAAGTTGTCTCATGGGTGTCATCCTTTCTTGTTGGATCCCAGGTCCATATTTGGCACCATTTTTTTTTCTTATTTAAGCAAGATATTTTTTCCCCTGATTCCAAAAGCAGTTAATTTGATTACAGGAAAATTGCTAAATAGAGTCCCACTGCAATTACCCAGAGAAAACCAGTTGTTGATGCTTTGTTGTGAATTCTTTGAGAGCATTTTCTTTTTCTTTTTTTTTTTAATGAGTATAAATTCATTTCTTTCTTTCTTTCTTTTTTAACATATAATGTATTATTAACTCCAGGGGTACAGGTCTATGAATTGCCACATTTACACACTTCACAGCACTCACCATAGCACATACCCTCCCCAATGTCCATAACCCCACCACCCTCCTCCTCCCACAACCCTCAGTTTGTTTTGTGAGATTAAGAGTGAGAGCATTTTTTATGTACATAGTTAAGCATTGTGATACATGACCTGTATTTTTTGTCACCTCACATTTTTCACTCATCAGTGAGGCAAGGACATCTTTTTAATCCGCATTTAGACATCTGTAGCATCATCTTTAATAGATGTACCATAATTGTCTAGTAAGTCCCCTCTTAACTGGACACTTAGGTTGTCCTAACTTTTCACTACTGTAAATGATGCTGCAGAGGACATCGTTTTAGCTAAACCTTCGATCACATGCTTAGCATGTCCTTAAGGTCAATTTTTTAGACATAGAGAGCCCAGTTTCCTTCTCATATCCGCTCCTACAGCCTGGGGAGTGTGAGGGGACTACCAACTCAGCTCCAGTTTATTGCTGAATGATTGGACAGGCTTAGTTCATCAATGTCTTGAAGTAGACATGGCCAACATCCTCTAACAACATCCTCTGAGGCTAATGAACTTTTTGCCTCCCTTCCAAGCTTAGTTTTCAGTGAGCTCTTACCACCTTCCAAATTTCAGTGATAGATGACTCATATGGGTGGATCTTCTTTTCTTTTCTTTCTTTTTTTTTTTTAAAGATTTTATCTATTTGAGAGAGATCACAAGTAGGCAGAGAGGCAGGCAGAGAAAGAAGGGGGAAGCAGGCTCCCTGCTGAGCAGAGAGCCTGATGCAGGGCTCGATCCCAGGACCCTGAGATCATGACCTGAGCTGAAGGCAGCAGCTTAACCCACTGAGCCACCCAGGCGCCCCGGATCTTCTTTTCTTAATCTCCTTTCTTTGACCTGTTTTCAAGACATGTAATTATTGTCTTTCTCATTCCTAGGAATTTTTTGATGTCTGGCCTGTGCTGATGGGGGAGGCTCCACCATATTCTGGTCCCAGGACTCCAGATGGAAGGGTACGTCTTTGTCTGGCCTGTGTGATCTAATGTTTATTGAAATGCAAATATAAGGCACTGTAGACCTTGTTGACATTTCTTTTTCACTTAGTTACTTATCTTCTCTGGGTTGGGTCATTTCCCCCGAAGGTCTGGTAATGTTCCTAATTGCCAAGCCTTGTAATTTTTAAGGAATTTTTAATGTTTTGCTAGAGTTTCATAATAACCTGGTGGGATTGACTAAGGAAGAATTAATATCCTCATCCCACAGATAAGGAAAGAGTCCCAAAAAGGTCAAAGCTATCTGCTCAAAGATTCACCCACCAAATGTTTAGAATTGCAGACAATTAGAGCTGGAAATAACCTTAATATCTAAATGAGATTGTATAAATTGATGGCTAAAAGGGCAATTCCAGCCAAGAGACAAACCAATTTGGCTGCATACATTTAAAATTGTTTCTTTTTACTTAAATTTTTTAAAATTTGTAGCTTACTATTAAAAAATCAAGATATTTCCTCTAAATATCTAGATTCTCAGTTTCTTTTTAAAAAGTGGAAGATCAATCCCACAGGGTAAATTTTTTTTTTCAAGATTTTATTTTTAAGGGGGCGCCTGGGTGGCTCAGTGGGTTAAAGCCTCTGCCTTCGGCTCAGGTCATGTCCCAGGGTTCTGGGATTGAGCCCTGCATCAGGCTCCCTGCTCACTGGGGAGCCTGCTTCCTCTTCTCTCTCTGCCTGCCTCTCTGCCTACTTGTTATCTCTCTCTCTCCCTGTCAAATAAGTAAATAAAATCTTAAAAAAAAAAAAAAGATTTTATTTTTAAGTAATCTGTACACCCAACACAAGGCTTAAACTTACAACTCCAAGATCAAGAGTTACATGGTCTGCCATCTGAGCCAGCCAGGCACTCCCACAGGATAAATTTGATGGGAGCAGAATGGCGTCAACCTCCTTAGAACCTGGTCTGAGCTCACTAGTTTGCCAAAGTCCCTGCCATTCCCCTTGTGTTCCCCTGCCCCCCAGCCCCTGCTCTCATTTATGGTTCTATCAGATCTCTCCAGGCACTAGAATTTGTGAACTCTGCTTTCATAACATTGATTTATTTAATTGATTTTTTATTTAGTAAAGATTTTATTCATTTATTTGAGAAAGAGAGAGAAAGAAAAAGCAAGAGTGGGGGGAGGGGCAGAGTGAGAAGCAGACTCCTTGCCCACTCAGCTGGCTCCATCCCAGGATCCTGAGATTGTGACCTGAACCCAAGGCAGACACTTAACCGACTGAGCCACCCAGGTGCCACCCAGGTGCTCCCCACTGCTCATCTTTTAAAAGATGAGACATCAACACCTTAGAGAAGCTGAAATGGTATCTGTGGGGAGGAAAAGATGAGGCAGGGTAAACAGATCTGTCACACAAACAGCCTAGGGAACCTGTAGACTGAATGGATGACCTTAGCTGAGGCCACATAGGACAAGAAAGCAGCAGAGTCATGCTCAAAGTCAAGTCCAGCAGCAGAGTCATGTCCCACAAGATCTTTTAGCCTGTCTGAAATTGTGTATCAGTTTCTGTCAGGACGCCTCATTCCACCCAGCCAACCCTAACCCTACTCCAAATTAAAATGTGCTTGTGTGTGTGTGAGAGTGAGAGCACACAGGTGAATATGTGTGTATGACAGACTTCAGTTAGTCTTAATTCAAACTCTGAGAATTCAAAATTAACAACCTTGGCTATAAGCTTCATGAACACACCAGGAAAAGATTTCACTCTGAAAATTTATGTCATCTGCTGGCCTTTCTCCAAAGTAAATTTTTAATCTGCTGTTGTTCCACTTCACACCACTGTTCCAGCCCCACAATTCCATGATTTCATTTGGGAAGACTGAGTCTTCAAGCACTGCGTCACATCGGATTGCATCGCTCTTAGAAAGCAACTTGGGGACAACGTTTCTTTTCTTTTCTTTTTTTAAAAATATTTATTTATTTGACAGAAAGAGGGATCTCAAGTAGGCAGAGAGGCAGGCAAAGAGAGGGGGAAAGCAGGCGCCCTGCTGAGCGAGGAGCCCGATGTGAGGCTCAATCCCAGGACACTGAGATCATGACCCAAGCTAAAGGCAGAGGCTTAACCCACTGAGCCACCCAGGTGTCCTACAACTTTTCTTTTTAAGCATAACTTTTTGTGCTGACCCAGGTGCTGTGCCACCATGAAGTTTTCTCTCCAGTTCATGTAAGAGCTGGGTGTGTATCTTCTGGAAAGCGGAAGTGGAAGACCTGGGATAGAGGTCACCATGGCTTCCAGACACCACCAGCGTCAGTCAACTTCAACTTCTTAGGCTGCTTTTAAGAGTCAGCTCTCTGAGTGGAGCCCTGATTCAGAGATCATCTCCAACTCCAGGATGGCCAGAGAAATGCTAGGCTCTGAATTACCTGGCTCTTCAACCTCGAGCACCCCAAACTTCAAGATGGAGCTGAATGGAACATGTTCTTACTAAGCACCAGTCCAGGAAATGCTGTCCATCACTTGATCAGTTTGATGACTGATGATGAGGACACTTATGATGTCTAGGACACTTATGACTAGGACACTTATGGTGAAGACTTTCCTTCCCAGAAACCTTTCTACATCTCAGGTAGCAAGAGTAAAAAGCATTAAGCTGTGATGGAAAAGGACAGAGAGCAAAGGACTTTGGCTTGCGTTGGTTGCTAACCTGTGGGGTGAACTCAGTCCAATAATCCCTCGGGTCCTGGATTTCCTCATCTCTCTGTCACTGAACTTATCTCCAAGGCCAGTTCTAGGTCTAGGACACAGCTGGGGAGGAGACACACATAACTGGGGCCCAGACGCAGCAGGGCAGGATTGGCCCAAAGTGGATCTTCCAGAAAGACTGGGCTTGGAAGGAACAAGACTCAGTTCAGATCCCCGCTCCATCAGCCAGTTGTGTGGCCTTGGGCAATGTCTCTAAACCTCACCTTCCTCATCTGTAACGCCTGGATAATCAAGATGGCCTGGCCGGGCCATGGTAGCTACTGCCAAGCACAGGCTGACACGGCACAGGCAAACCGTCATCATGGCTACCGGGATTCAATCTCATTATCAGGCAGCTCTTTAGCTGGACTGTGTTATTTACTCTTCTCAACGGGTTCATAAAGGAAGTATCCTCATGATTTCCATTTCACGGTTGAGGAGATTGAGGTTATGAGGGGTCAATTCATTCGCACAGATTTAAATGCAGGATGCTTTTCTTTCTGGTCAGTCATTACAATCTGGTTTTTTAGCATTCCCTCAGGCCTTCTAACAGCCTCACACTTTACCTGCCACATTCATGTGAGAAATAAGCTTTGGTCTGGACTTTGAGCAAATTAACCTCTGCAAATCGTGAGTCTAAAGATCGCCAACAGCAGCTACCCCTCCTTTCATCCCCTTATGTTAAGAAAACGTTATACTTGTGTGTGCCTCCATGATTAAAAACTGACACAGGCTAATTGGGCTTCATGGAAAAAAAAAAAAAAAAAAAAAACAGAGCTCGTTTCAAAACTGGCGTATTTCCACTCAGGACCGTGGCTGTGTTTTTGGCTCTTTCAAAGCTCCTTGTGTTGTTGCCTTAGCTGCTCAGGTGGAAGGTAACAAAGGTGCTCATTTATGGCTCAGTTTTGACTTTCCAAAGCCTGGTTAATTCTTAACATGAATATGGCCTTGAAGGCAACTGGGCTGAACTGCCGTGTGTGGAAAAAGCCCTATTTACCTCAAGTACAGTGATCTTTTTGTTGCTTTCTGTGAAAGCAAATTGACTTTCCTGTGGGCTTCAGAAAAAAAAATTCCATTTCTAACCTTTCTAAAGAAGTCTTGTACAGACCCTGGAGACAGAAGCCTGGGGGGCCCAGGGAGCCAGCAGCTTGTCTCAGAGAGCAGCCTAGACCCAAGGACAGATGGCCTAAAAGAAAGACCTGAAGAAGGTCGAGAAGGTCATAGAAGTCGGCCTCCTTTCCCCCACAGGGGAACACTTAGATCTACCCAGGTCTCAGCAGATGATGCCCCCACCTTTGCATTCAGGAATTGCCTACAGGATACAGCTTCACTTTAAACAATGTCTGTAGAGCAATTTGTTTACATTTATTGAAAAAGTGATACATGTGCACTTGAAAAGCTCACACTGTACAAAAGGATACACCACAGAAAGCCAGCCTTCCCTGAGGCAGCAGGTGTGAGCAGTCTAGATCCTTCCAGAAACATCTACAGATGCCCACATATTCCTAGAATTCTACCACCAGCATCACCCTCAATAAAAGGGGATGTTTCTGTTTTGTGCCTTACTTTCCCAGTTTGACTCCTCTTTGGCATCTTCCGCTATGAGCACGGATACAGCTACATTGTTCTGGAGACATGCAGAGTGTCCCCTGGATGCAGGCACTGGGCAGCCATTCTCCTGATGACAACATTATGTTGTCTTCAGACTTCAGAGATCCCCCGGCTGGGGCAAAGGATGCTTTTCTCCACATTTAGAAATGTGTCTCTAGGATTCATGACCACGCATGGAATTGCTGGGTCAAAGAAGATACCTGTTTTCATCTATGAGGGATATGGCTAACCATCCAACCACAATCTTAGAATTGTAGCTGGGAAGAACTTTGGGGGTTATCTAATTTAGTTTTAAAAATTTTCTGGTTGTCTTTAGACCCCTCCATGTCCACTGTGCTTGCCTGGGCCAGGGACTACCGAGGAAGGCAGAAGGACAGGAAAGGAAGTGAGAGAAAAGAAGGGGAGTCGCAGGATCTCCATGTGCCCAGCCCTGCCCCCATTTGGGCATCTCAAAAAAAAAAAACACACACCACTGGTTTTTCCAGCTGGGGAAACTGAGCCCCTAAGAGTGCACACAGTAAAAACAAGACTAGACCATGAGTCACAGTGGCTGCTAGTGAGAAGGAGCAGAGCCTCTTCTTTGGGAACCTGAAGAAAGCATGATCACCTGCAACCAAATGGATGTTCAGACACCTTTGCCTGGATCAGGAGTTTCTCTCTGTGGAGGTTGTGAGTCAGGAGTCCAAGATTTGCATCTCTAGAGCAGTATTTCCCAAAATACTGCACTCAAGGAACAGTTTTGTTGGTTGGTTGGTTTGAATTTCCAATCCACTTTGGGCCGAGCCTTTTCAAAATGCAATAACACTATGCAACTAGAAAAATTAAGAGTTTCAAAGACATACAAAATGTAAATCCCCTTCCCTTTTTTCATTAGTCTCAGCAGACCCAATGTAGCTCAAACTGCTATATACAATTTTCTAAACACTGATTTTCCATTCCTGTTTTTATCTCATCATGGAATGATACCAAATTGTTTGCTGATAGTCCCAGTCCAGGGTCCATGCCTCAGAGAGCTCTGTTCTGGGTAAGAGTGATGCAGAGAATAAAACACTGTCTTAGGTTAACATAAGATTAACCTTAAGTGGCATCACAGAAAGATCCCTGAAAGTAGGGGTCAAGGACTTTGCTTCTGATCCTGGCTCACTGTCTACTATAAATGAGTCCCTTCCTTCTTCTCTCTAGGTTTCATTTTTTCCCATCTGTAAAATGGTTTCTAACCTGCCCATCACAGCTGGGTGTTCAGAGGATCTAGTAAGGTGATCACATTTTCCCCTGGAGAGCTAGGGGGATATCCAATATTCCACTGCCAATCACTACATGTTCGGAAGTCAGGTAACTGAACAGATCTGCTCTAGAGACGGGACTTTTCATTGTGCAAGGAGGTAGGAAGGATGGAAGAGGTGGAAAGTGAGTTGGAGGAATGAAGTAAGATTTGGAAGATAGGTCTGGAGGGGCTGATAAAGCAAAGAGCGCAACTGAGTGATGGGAGTCAAGGAGAAAAGGGGGCTGGGACCATGGAGCTGAGCCCTGCAGGAAGGGCTGAGTTGACCACAACTCTAAATGAGACAGGAGTCTCCTTTCCACCTCCCTCTCTCCCTGAACTCCAGAAAGCAGTCTTTCTCTCTTTCTCCTTGTACTCAACCCCCAGCTCCCCTTGAAACACTTCCTATCCTTCTTTCCAAGATCCCACCCCCTGCCTGGCCACCATCAGCTGGTTTGAAGGTTAAGCATGCTGAATCATGAGTCAGCTGAGGACAGTGAGCTCCAGAAGCAGCCAGATTATGCCCTTAGAGGGCCAGTCTGGTGTTTCTGGAAAACCACAGGGTACTCAGTAGAGAACAAGCCTTGTGTCATGGATACCCTCAGGCTGAAGTTGTGTCTCTGGCTCTCAAGTTACAGGTTTCTTTATCTCTTTTGCCTAGGAAATCAACTTTTACAAGGTCATTGACTACATCCTACATGGCAAAGAAGACATCAAAGTAATCCCGTAAGTTTCTCCTCAAAACATATTGACTGGTAAGCATGTTACCAATGTCCACTTATACTCATTCCAAGATCAACACTAAGCAAACCCAAGAAGGCCACACACTTGGTCAGAGACATGGGGAGCAGTAAGGAGGCAACATGGAAGAGTGGAAAGACCACAGGGGCTGGGAAGAGAGGCTAGATGTTGAGTCAGTGGCTGCGAGTCCCAGTCCCGGGCCTCAGTTCCCCATCTACAGAATGAGACTGTGGGTTCTGATCAGGGCTTTCCAGTGGTTTCCTGTGAAGGCATATCTGGGGGTGAGGCAAAGGCAAGAAGCTGGCACAAGGAAAGCTCATTCTCTTCTTACCGGACCACGGAGGATATTGAAAGGAAAGAACCCCTAGAGCGCGAGGCTTCCACCTCCCTGTACGTGTTAAGGACTCAAAGGCCATTTTAAGAGTCCAACAGTCAAGAACCTACTTTAGTAGAAGCTTGTACATTTTTGTACTTTTTTGGATCAGTAGATGACTGTCAGAAACCTAGTTGTCTTGTTATCTATTTGAATCCTCTCTGTGCTAAGAGGCACACTCACAGTTTCGTTTGGAAACTGGGTTTCTTAACTGAATTCCAGACACCTCCAGTCCAAAATCAGATTCTGGGATTTACCATGAGTCACCTGAATCTTTAAACAGTGGGTATGAGATGCCATAACGGGAGTTGATCTTGGTCATCACCAGACTGAATGATAATAATCCATTACACAGACAATCCAGTTCACAGGTTTATCTGTAACTAGTTGGGGATGAGAAGTTGCTTCAAGGTCCTGAGCTTCTGGGTTCTCTCTGTTCATTCCTTTTTGCATGAAAACTGATTCTTTTCTAAGCTTATCCCTCATTTCTTTCCTTCCTTCCCTCCTTCCTTCCTTCCTTCCTTCCTTCCTTCCTTCCTTCCTTCCTTCCTTCCTTCCTTCCTTCCTTCCTTTTTTGTTAGGCTGCATACCCGGCATGGAGCTCAACTCAGGACTTAAACTCATGACCCTGAGATCAAGACCTGAGCTGAGATCAAGTCAGACACTTAACCAATTGAGTCACTGAGGCACCCATGTTTTTTTTTTAAAACCTTGTCAAATGCATAATCTTTAGCCATTCTAACTTCTTTTCTAGAGATATAAGTTTATTAAACTCCTTATCTGTGTTATGAGTTACTACAGGTCACAGTTTTCTGCAGTGTTTTACCACTGTTCATCAAGCATCACATCCTTCTAGCTTCTGATAATACTCACTTTGCTACCTTCCACACAGACCCAAAGAGACGTCACCTATTTTAGGTTCTTTGTTATGGCAATACCCTGTTCCTGATAGCGATTTTTCCATCAGCTAAAATAGGCGAGGCTGTATTATGGTACAAAACCTTAAGACCTACGTGGTATAAACAGTAAAAATTTATTTATCATCCCATTCCATGTAAATTGCTGGTTGGTGGGTGTGGCCAGAAGATCCTGTATGGGCTGTAGCCAGGCAGGGACCACAGCTGACAGAGCAGCCACCATTTCGAATCTTGCCAGAGGGAGGCGAGAACAGGACAAGTGGAACACGACAAAGCACGCACTGGCTCTTAAACATCCCTCCGGAGGTGGCGCTCTTCACTTCTCACATTTCATAGGCCAGAGTCAGTATATGGCCGCAACTAACCTCAAGGGGGCAGAGAATCCAACCCTCTCATTGTCCAGGAGTGAGAGCCAGAATATTCGAAACTGGTAAATGACTGTCAAAGTACATGCCATCTGAACGAGGAGGGGGGAAACCTGAATGGTAAATAAATGCTTAGTCAGACCAAAAGAAGACAAAGTAAGCTTTAGAAAGAACATAGAGCAGGAGGAAAAAATAAAAAGTGGACATTAAGGTAATATCTAAACCAGAATATATTGATAATTACTTCAAATGTAAATCCACTAAATGTGCCAGTTAAATGGCAGAGATTGTCAGCCTGGAAAAGAAAGAAATCTATCACATTTCATTGATTCTAAGATGCATAGTTTTCTACGTTTTGACACTTCTGGAATAGAATCAATGACTCTGTATGATCGCTGTCAGACAGATGGCAGTCATGATGTAGGTATTATGGCCTGTCTACGCATGACCTTGGTTATGACCATTCATATTGTTAGGACTTCAGCTGAGTAATGTCCACTCTTGGTTGTACCCACATTGAATTTAATTGCCATATAAAGTAACTTAAAGAGGGGTATCTGGGTGGAGCAGTCAGTTAAGCCTCCAGCTCAGGTTGTGATCTCAGCATCATGAGCCCCACATGGGGCTCCTTGATCAGCTCAGAGTCTGCTTAAGACTTTCCCTCTTCCTTTACTGTGTTCTCCCTGCCCCTCCTCTCTGCACTCTCTCTCTCTTTCTCAGATAAATAATCTTTTTCTTTAAAGTAAAGATCATATACCATAATGCGGCATTGAAATAAAAAGCTGCTTTGAATGGCACAAAAAGATAGGAAAATTGTGGAATATAAAAATCTATTTCTATATTCTAAAAGAGCTCTTGCTATTAATAGAGTAATAATTACAACTTCAAAAAACATTGTGTTACAGATGAACTGGCAGCATTTTATCTTTATAGTTACATGTAGGAAATGATCTGTCAAGGAACAGTTGACTTTCTAGGTATGAAGAAATACTGTACCTCCTCTTCATAAGAGACCCATCTAAAAGATAAAAATACAGAGAGATTGACAGTAAAAGAATGAAAAATATGTATACCATGCAAATGATAATAGAAAAAAACTAATATAACTATATTAATATCAGATAAAATTAGACAATATGACAAAGAACACAGGTGGAGATACAGTCACTTCTTAATAATAAAGGGGTTAATTCACCTGGCTTTACAGGAAGATATTACAATTCTAAATTTGTATACACTTCATAACATGGCCTCAAAAAAAAAAAAGGCAAAAGCTGATGGCAATATAAGATATAGGCAGATCCATGTTTGCTAGTTGGTAGGAGGAGCAGACTAAAACAGAATATGGAATATTTGAATAACACAATTAAATTTAATCTAATACCTATAGAGAGACTATGGCACCCCATCCCCCAAACCAGAGGACACTCAGTCTTTTTAAGCATACATACAACACTTATAATAATTGGTGATATAATGGGCCACAGAGTAAACTTCATATATTTCAAAAGACTGAAATAATACTTGGAATGTCCCCTGATCACAATGTAAGTATCCTAGAAACCAATAACAAAATACTAATTAGAATGATCTTCATAGAAAACTAGGAAAGCTAGAAGGCCAAAGGCCCCATTGATGTAGTCCATTACAGACAAGGAGGAGAGGGTTCGAGAATGGATCTGGAGGGGCAGATAGGAGCGGTCTACCATCACAACATCTCAAGAAATTAACCACAAACTGGAAAAAAAAAAAAAAACAAGCCCAAAGAAAAGAATAAACATAAGCCAAGAAATTAATAACATAGAAAAAGACAAATGAATGGTTCATGAAGATCTTAATGCATTTTTCCACATTTCTATCTTTTCTCACAAAAACCAAGTATAATCTTAAAATAAATAAAAGATAATAATATCAAAAATTGTACTATTATAGTGAGGGGTGAATAAATATGTAAAGCCCCAGCTTAGTGCTCAGTACATTGTTGGAGTTCACCGTAGATGTCTTTCCTCTCTCTCTCTCTCTCTCTCTCTCTCTGTGGAATTAAGCTACCTCTCTCGTGTAAGTATTAATGGAGGGAAAGGATTGTATCTGCTTTTGCTCAGCAATCAATGACAATGGCTGAATGAATGTTGTCCCTTCGCTTGGAAAATCAAACTCAGTGTGTCATCATAAAATGTATTCACCATGCTTTTTTTTCCTTTTCTAAATTTGAAACATTAAGATGCTTACAGAAAATTTGGAGCTCCTTCAGGCATAGTGTTTAGAAGTAGGAGTTGAGAGCCAAGAGAGAGTACAGGGGGGCAAAGACCTAGATTCAAGGTTTTAGTCTAGCTGTCCTTATATGAAAAGTTACCAGTTGTCTTTGGCCTTTACAGGAATCCACCTCCTGATCATTGGGCTTTAGTAAGTGGTCTGCCCACTTATGTTGCCCAGAATGGCCTGGTAAGTAATGCAACTTGGAAGGGGGAGAGTCTTGGACCAGATGGAAGAGTGAAAGGATTTCAGATAGAGAGAGCGGGAAACACTATAGGAAGTGTGGGTCTCTAAAAGCCTGATTCTCTCATTTCTCAACTCACTTGACACTTGGTCCAAGGACATGGACAGAGAATTGACATTTGAGGAAATATGAAATACACAGAGAAATAATCCTTAGATGGGAAGTTGCTTAGTCTTACTGACAACTTGTCTTACTGATAAGATACTTGTTCATATGTCAGGGGCAAAAGCATGGCAGACTGGTCTTTGAGGCTCACCATAGACCAAGTCCCAGCCTCTCATTCCAAAGACTTAGTTGCCACTCCCTACCCCTCATCCCTGCCATGTTCCCAGCTGTACCATGTACAGCAGAGCTCAAATCTCCCTCTCCCACCATGCCCCACCCACTCAAGGTCAAAAATGGAGTAAGCATCCCCTGCCCTAGAGAGAAGGGTCTTGTCTGTTAGCTGCACATCAACCCCACATTTGGGCCTGGTCACCCCTTTATCCTTCTCCAGGCACACACTACTCAATGCTGCTCACATAGAAAGAAGTTTATATAGTGAAGATTTTGTAGGTACCAGGTACTATAACTGGCTCTGCGAATAGAAAGACAGATGCAGATACACTTTCTATTCTGAAGCTCGTAATCAAATGGGGAGATATTTTAAACAGAGTCTTATACTCCAATGTGGTAAGGGCACAAGAGAGATATACATGGCATATTCTTGGAACACAGAGTAGGAGGCATCTAAGTCAGGCTTTTCTTCCGAGAGTGTTGGTCTTAGTTGAGTATTAAATAAATAGGTATTAGGCTGGTGGGAGCAGGAAAGGGGATTCCTGGTGGAGGCAACAACTTGAGCAAACGTAGGCCTGGAGGTTTGAACGGCATGGTGCATGCAGTCCAGTGTTGCTGGAATATTAGGTTTGAGACAGGAAGAGGTCAAGAGATGAGGCTTGAGGGGAAGGGGAGCACCAGATAACAATGGCCTTGGATCCCAGGCCCCAGGGGTGGGACTTTAATCTGTAGGCAAAGAGTTTTAAAACAGGAGATTGGCAGAGTCAGTTTTCTTTTAAAAAAAAAAAAAAAAAAAAAAAACTCTGAGAGATCTGAAGGGATTAAGGGGCAGAGCAAAAAGTACATCCTTACAAGCATCTCAACAAAGGGACAGGCAGTGGAGAGTACTATCATTATGGCAAACAGCCATTGAGTGCCTACGAGCCACACGGTAAATATACTTGCTCACATGATACTCACACAAGTCCGACAGAGATGAGATGAAGAGAGGGAGATCAGGGATCAGATCTAACCCCAGGAGGGTAAAAGAGACAGAACTTTGCGATTGTGAGCAGAGAGTGGGGAGAAAGAAGAATCAGAGCCCATTTTGGGCTTCTGGCTTGGATGAATAGAGCTGACACCGGCTTTGGCTGCAAGATGAGGAGGTCAGTTTCAGACAAGGTGACCCTAAGACATTTTTTGACAGCAAAGTTCCAGTAGGCAGATTAAGAGATTACTCTGGAGGTGTGAAGAGAGAGGAGGGACGGAGATGGGGATTTGGAAGACATCGGGACTAGAGGGTGCTTGAAACTCTGTGCGAATCAAGTCACCAGGGAGAGTGAGAGATACCTGGGGTGGGATATTGTTAGATGCCAACGTTTAAAGATTGGGTAAAGAAAGAGGAGTATGTGAGAGAAGAATAGAAGGAGGGCTCAGAGGTATCTAGATAAGAACTGAAAACCCTATTGAGTTTGGCAATCAGATCATTGGCAATTAGATCAATTAGATCCCAAACGGAGAACAGATTTGGTGGTGAGGTGAGGTGGAGACCAGCATGTGGTCTGCCGAGGTGTGGCTGGGTAATGAGGAGGTAGAAAATCACAAAAGAGAAGCAGAGGAGAAAGCCTGGATGGTTGCTAGTGGGACCATGTTTGGGTCCAGAGATGACTTGATTTTCCAGGATGGGAGAGACTCAAGCAAGCTCATGGCTAAGGTCAAAGAGCCCTGAGAGATGTTGCAGATATCAGAAGGGAACAATGGCAACTGATGGAACTGGTCCAAAGAGAGGCCAGAGGGATGGTGCAGTAGGTGAGCAGTTCTGGAACAGGAGCAAAGACAGCTCACCGCCTGAGACTACAGGATGGTCAGGGCCAATGGGACAGTCAGGGTTACTGCAAACCCATAGGGTGCCTTTTTGAGAACTAGAAAAAAGTACCCCTCTCATGGACCAAAAGAGAAAGACTGGGATCCTGGTTCTGCAAGTCAAGAACAGGCTGTATTTCAGCTCCCCATCAGCCCTTCAGTGAGATGCTTTTTGTGCAGTACACACACTATGCAATTGTACACAGTTGTGCAGGGCCCTGGAGTGATCAGTTAAGTCCTATATGTATGATAGGGCATACTGGTTCCGTTTTTAGGAGAGGAATCTTGCAATATAAAATCAGAGCTATAATACCTTTTATTTCTCATTCTATTTTGGAGTTTATACCCCAAGAAAAAACTCCTTCCTTAAAAAACAAGCAATACCAAACCTAAATGTAATTGATTTAAAGATGCTTAGAGTAGTGGCATTATTTATACTAATAATGATGAAAATTGGATACAACCCAAATAGTCAACAAAAGACACAACAAAATGAGATACAATATAGCAATTAAAAATGACAAATTGTAGCCTTGATTTTTTCAAAGCTTAGAAATGACTAAGGAGTGAAGTAAATGGCAAGAAATAATGTTTATAAGGTAGCTTTTCTGTCCAGTAGACTCAGTTAATCATTGAAAACCATCTTGAGCATGTCTACCTGAGAAAAAGAATGTGAACGCCTTGGGCAAGGACGTAGTGTTTCTGAAGATAGCACGCAGGGCTCACTGGGTATGCTGTCAAGTCTAATCACGGCTTCAGTATTCCTCTTCACGGCTTTCAGATTTGCAACATCATGAATGCCCCTGCAGAGGACTTCTTTGCATTCCAGGTAAGTCATTACTTGTTTGGTTTCAATCACCTGATATTTTTTCCCCCCAGAGAGGGTTCAAACACATTAAAGTCCATCTGTTTGTTGGGAAGCAGTCTCAACAAAGTGAAAACATGGATGGAAAAAGTCATATGCCCATGGAAGTGGGGAGGGAGTTACTTTGGTAAATTCCAAGGTCCCATTTGGTTTTAATGTTCACATGTTTTGCTTTCTGGCCTCTGGACTTTTGCTTATGCTGTTGCCCTACCCCTGAACCATCTGGTCCTGCCCAAATACTCCCTGCTCTTTAGTACAAGCTCAAATTTTATGAAACATTTATGAAGTCTTAGTCTGTTTCCTCTGGCTAATATCATTTCTCTCTCCTTGGGATTTTCATGGTATATTTTTTACCACTCCATATGATTTTTGTCCATCTTTTTTAAATATGTTTATGGAGGGTATCCTCTGTGCCAGCAACTGACACAGTCTACACTGGCTGCAATGGTGGACCAGACAGACGTGGTCTCTATCTCAGGGGGCTCATGACTGTATGGGGAGAAAGGCCATGGAGTGCTGGTCAGAGAAGGACAGAGGGATAGAGGAAGGAATCTTTCCAGGGACCTGAGTTAATCTAGAAGGAATCAAAGAATGTGTCCCTGAGAAATTATATTTAGGCAGGAAAAAAGGGGAGAAGACTATAGGAAGGAGAGAGCTTGTTGGAAGGACCCAGAGTAGACCAATGAATGAGTGAGAGACAGTGTGGAGAGTGGCAGAAGCAGATTCTAGAGAAGTAGACCAAAGTCAGACGATGCCTGGAGAGGACAGATGACACATGGCCTAGAGGACCCTGCTGGGGAATTAGTTCCCCGTACTATAGTCCCCTTACTTTATCTCTTATTACCCTTCTTTGCTTCCAGATTAATTCCTCGGTAAAGGAAAATATAGGTCAACGGTTGGACCTTATCTTTCTTAACATTTCTAGCTGTAGGTGCCCAATCAATATTTGTTGAGTGTAGCACACCAGATGGAAGCTAAACAAGGCATTAACAATCAGGAAATAATTAAGAAGAAAATAAAAATGAATCTTAAAAAATTAGTGAATTATTTTTTTTTAGTCCTTGAAGAACCTCATGAAAGAATGTAGCGAGAATATCCTTCCAAAGTTAGAGTTGTATGGCTTGTGTTGGGATTTTGCTCGTTTCCCCGTGAGGAGCCCAAATTGTTGCTGAGAGTTGCTAACCTGATAAAAACCGCACTGAACTTGATCTCTACCCAATTAGTTCACATTAAAGCATCAAATCTGATCTTGTTTTTAGATTCTAGGCTTCTTCCTCTAACTCATCCTCTACAAAATGGCCTGAGTAATTTTTTGAAACTCAGGCTATGTACAGTAACTTCTCTGCTTAAAAACCTTGAATTCTTTCTCGTTTGGTTTTCAATAAAACCTGTTTCCTTATCATGGCCTTTAGAAGGAAGGGGCTCCCTGAAAGTTAGGTGGAGACTTGGGAAAAGGCAGACCTGGAACTCATGTTTCCTGACCAATATCCCCTTGTTCTTGGGCTGTAATCTACATCCTCCTGGAGTCACTTTCCCATCAGATACTGGCTTCCAGTGTTCATGAAATGATCACCATTATTATCATCATCATCATCAACATCATTGTCATCATCATCATTATCATCTTACCACATTAAGACTCTTAGAACTGGGGCTCCTGGGTGGCTCAGTGGGTTAAAGCCTCTGCCTTCGGCTCAAGTTATGCTCTCAGGGTCCTGGGATCGAGCCCCACATTGGGCTTCTTCCTCACTGGGGAGCCTGCTTCCCTTCCTCTCTCTCTGCCTGCCTCTTGGCCTACTTATGATCTCTGTCAAATAAATAAATAAAATCTTAAAAAAGAAAAAAAAGAATCTTAAACTTTCAAGTTGGAAGACTCCAAGTACAGGAAGCCTTCCTTGATTTCCTTCCCTCCTCTAACTCCCCAGAACCATAAGAAACTCCAGTTACTTGCTTACCTGCCAGATTATGAACAACCTGAGGATAACCTTTGTACCTCCTTTGCCTCGGTTTTTTCAGTTTCTAGTTCGGTTCCTTGTACATTGTAAAATGTTTAATATTTACCACTTCATGAGAAGAGAGTCTAGAAATTACCTAGTCTAGTCATTCCCATGTTATAAATGATAAAATGAGAGCTCAGACAGATGGCAAATGGCTCACAAAGGGCCACCTTACAACTGACCAAGAGATTTCACTGCCCTTGTCTCATTCACTCCATGAGGCACAGCTTCTTGCTACCACCCCCATCTGGGCTGAGACAGCTGAGGCCCACTGACAGGTCAAAAGTATCACAGGAAGTCACACCAAGAGTCAAGAGACAGGGCGCCTGGCTGGCTCAGTTGGTTACACATCTGCCTTCAGCTCAGATCATGATCCCAGCGTTCTGGGATCAGGCTCCCTGCTCGGTGGGGACCCTGCTTCTCCCTCTCCCTCTGACTGCCACTCCCCTTGCTTGTGTTCTCTCTTTCTCTGCCAAATAAATAAATAAAATCTTTTTAAAAAGGCAAGAGACAAACAAACAAGATGTTTAATGGTGGCTCTATTAAGCATATCCCGGCACCTGGTGGCTTGTGAGAGACACAGTAAATGGGAGACAGTGACCCATCAGAGCACAGTGAAACTTTCCAGGTTACCTTAAGCTCGTGCCAGCTCAGGCAGGTGAAAAACAAGGCACAGAGCTGGTCCTCAAGCCAAAGGTTTTGTTGACATGGCTACAATCTGGTTTGATAGGCTTGCTTACCACCTACCCACAGACTCCCTAGCTGTTTTGCAGTTTTCATATTGTAAATATTATCTGGAAAGCACAGGTGCTTTCTAAATAGACCTAAATAGCGGGCAGGGCAGAAAGTCTGAAAGTTTTGACGCACAGAGGCCCGTGAACTATCGGGTATATAAACTCATCAGGACCCCTCTGCACCCCATCTGTTGCTGCCTGTGGTGTGGGTAACAAGCCGACCGTTGTTGTTCCCGAGTCCTTTTCTGACTGCTATTTCTAGGGCCAGTTCTATCCCAACTTCCAAATGAAAGGGCCTCTGAACAATAACCAATTTGTAACCTTCTCTGGCTTCTCTTATAGAAAGAGCCTCTGGATGAGTCCGGATGGATGATTAAGAATGTCCTGTCTATGCCAATTGTGAACAAGAAGGAAGAAATCGTGGGGGTGGCCACGTTTTACAATCGCAAAGATGGGAAGCCCTTTGATGAGATGGACGAGACTCTCATGGAGGTGTGGCTCAGGAGGATGTCTTCATGGCTGGGTTGCAGGGAGGGCTTGTTGCAGCAAGAGGGGTGAGGGGGGTTCACCTGGGGTGGGGTGGGGAGCTCACCTTGTCAGCACGCCCCCGACTCAGCCTCAATGTCTGCTCTCTTGGCTCACACTTTTGCACTGCCATGTACTGTCAGAGAAATTCACATTCCCTTTAAAACAAATTTTGATCAATTAGCTTTACCTTTTAGCATTTTTAGGATCATGTGAAAAATGAGCAGAATGTGCAGAGTTCCCGTAGGCCTCCTGTGCCCACGTGGGTACACACACTGGGGTGATGTTATCACCCATAAGAATGTTGCTTTGCATGTTGTGCTTTATTTTAAAGTGGATTCCCACCCAGTGTTCAATCTTCATCCTCAAACACCTCTTCCAAGGAGAGCAGCAACCAACCCCCTGAGCGAACCCACCTTACAGCTGAGGAAACAGAACCCTAGAGTCTTGCCCTAAGTCGCAGAGGCAGGATCAAACCAGGATGTTCTGCCTCTGATTCTTGTTTTCTTTCCCTTCAGTCTTTGGCTCAATTTCTGGGCTGGTCTGTCTTAAACCCTGACACCTATGAGTCAATGAACAAACTGGAAAACAGGAAGGATATTTTCCAGGACATGGTCAAATATCACGTGAAGTGTGACAATGAAGAAATCCAGAAAATCCTGGTGGGTGAAGTTCTTTTACATTTCTGCTCTAGCAGAAGCGGCGCCCCAAGGAATGTGACCAGGGCAATAGTCAAGCTCCATGAAGGCAGAGGTGGGTGGGCTGGCCTTGCACGGGGATGCTCCGGGCCCCTCGCAGTCAGCGGATGGATGGATGGATCCACCAGTACCAATGAGTCATATGAATCCCATATGGCTGATCCATGTGACTCGGCGACAGCTGTCCCTTGCACATGCCACCTCAGTTGTGGGGCCAGATGTTGGCTTAATAGCTCTGGAAACTCTGTATTTCACTGTGCCGAGGGTTGACTTGGTAGTAGAGAGGGAGTCACCCAACCACAGCCTTGACACTGAGAGAACACTCTCTCTGACAGCCCATGAACACTGCCAGCTTCTCAGAGACTCCCTCCATGGGGTCAGCTCACTTAGAAAGGAGTTGGATCACCGAGGAGTTTTGTGAGCAAAGAAGTAGGACAGAAGGAGTTAGAGGTTAGTAGTGAGTCCTCACATAGTTTCATCACTTTACAGTTTATAAGGCAATTTCAAACTTAGGGTATTTTTTGATGCTTACAACAACAAACGCACTAAGGTGGGAAGGGTAAGGGCTTCTATCCCTGTTATAGATACGAAGAAACTGAGGTCCAACAGGGGGACGTAACTGGCCCCCCAATCACCTGGCTTATTAAATAGGTCTCACTTAACCTTTATCAGGAGAATGAGGATATTCTCTACTACTCTTATGAAAGAGCTGCCTCCTGAGGTAGTGAGCACCCTGTCAAGAGAGGTATCCAAGTAGAGGCTGGATGATCATTTATCAGCGATGCTATAGAGAAGAGTCCTACCTACCTGGATGAGATACTTTGAAGGATATGTGGCAATTAGTGACTCATTATTCCTTGGATTTGGTTCTCAAAGAGATCGTGATGTTAGAAGTCAATTGAGTTAGCCAAAATGGCATTGGATAAGATACCCAGCTGAGCTCCCAAGACCTTTCTTATAGACCTCACAAGTTGAAACAATACAGGCCAATATTTTCAGAAGTGACTTCTTAAGCTGGGAAGATATCACAACAAATTCGATCGTTTCATCCCAATCACTAATAAAGTCAGAGGAGAAATCATCTAGTTTGGATAAATTAACTCACGGTTTGCTTGTCTCAGTCCGTGATTTTGGCCAAATGATGGATATATGGGGCCCCTGGAAGCAGAGCCTCAGTGAACCAGTGGGAAGTGAGAAGGCTATGCTCTGGGTCAAGAAATCAGAAGCAAGTAACTGAGTCCAGGTCCCCCTCCTCTGGCATGTGCCCAGCGCCATAGGCCTAGAGAAGGAAGAAACTTGCCCCAATCACATAGTAAGTGAGAGGAAGAGCCAGGACCATGAGCAAGACCTCTGACTCCCCAGTCCATAATAATAACAATAAGAATGTCAGCAACAACGTTATTCAACTCTAGTGTTTACTATGTGCCAAGCACTGCCCTGGGGACTTAGCATGCATTAGTCCATCTAGCTGTATACAAGTTTTTTTCAAAATGACTTGGCATAAGTCTAGTCTTAAGTACTTTCATTATTTCCATTTTACAGGTGAGGAAATGGAGGACTGAAGGTATTAAGTAGCTCTGCTAGTAAGTGGCAGAGCTCAAACTTGCAGGCAGGTCCCCACTGCCCGATGCCCAGGAGTTTGAACTGGCCTATCACTGGATGGTGAAGGGCAGCCTCTCTGAGTTGGTGGCTCCCGCTGCAAGCACTTTGGAGGAAAGCGGAGAATGGAAATGGAAAAGTTGAGGCATATTTAGATCTCAGATATACTAACTGATTTTGTTTCTCTCTGCTATTTTGGGCGCTGGCAGAAAACCAGAGAGGTGTATGGGAAGGAGCCGTGGGAATGCGAGGAAGAGGAACTCGCTGAGATCCTGGTGAGCGGGGCAGAACACACGCAAGGCGCACCTTGAGCATGCGCTGGGCAGGGTGGGGGGTGGGGGGTGGGGGGAGCTGCCTCTGCCAAGCTTGCCCCTTGTCACCCTGCTCTGATCCTGGGATGGGGACAGGGCTGGGGGCTGCCGGGGGGAGACCCATGCACGCTTCATGTGCTCCAACCCCAGGACTCCCCTCCTTACACAGCAAGGAGAGCTGCCAGATGCAGAGAAATACGAAATCAATAAATTCCACTTCAGCGACTTGCCCCTCACGGAACTGGAGCTGGTGAAATGTGGGATACAGATGTACTATGAGCTCAAAGTGGTGGATAAATTTCACATTCCTCAGGAGGTAAGGGCAAAAGAAACCCCTTCCATTTTCTTTTTTCTTTTTGCTTGCTTCCTTTTTTTTTTTTTTTTCTTTTCCCCCAGCTCCATCTGTAAACAGTGCACCCTCAGCTCTGGGGATATAAAGCATTAGTCACACTGTGCAGGTGACTCATTTATCAGAAAAGAGATACACAGTTCCTCTGAACTGTGCTGTTCCCGGCTCACTTGCTTCTCAAGGTGGCTTGTGAGGCGCTGAGTTCCGAAGGCATCAATGGGAACCAATAGTGAAACGAGCGTGAGAGTGAGAGATGTGGGTGACCTCATTTTAAACAGGTCTTTCCCCCTGCAGGATTCCTTATAGTGTGCTTTGAATCTAGGGGCCTGGAGATGGACGGGCAAGGAGGTGCTGGGGTGGGGGTGGGGGCTAAGCTCAGAATTTCCCAGACTTGTTTGATTAAAATAGCCATTCTCAAAGTGCTGCCTCAGACCACATCAGCACCATGTGTCAATGTATCAGAAGCACTAATTCTCTCTTGTGCACACACACACTGAGACATACACACACGTGCAATTCTCCCAGCTCTAATCAATCAGGAAGTGTGCGTTTGAACGAGCCCTCTGAGTGATTCTGATGGGCACTCACGTTGGAGAACCACCAAGTTAAAGACCCCTTTTTTTTCCTCCCTGGGAGCACTCTGGGGCAGAGTTTGGGAAACACTGATGAAGCCCCATTTAGTGGAGTAAGTGGGGGGCGCCCGTGCACCTGGTTTCCTAACAACGTCCATTTTGCTAGTATTCAGCCATTTGCAAAGTACTCTCCCCGCATTGCTGGCTGGCTGGGGCCTGTGGAGGGGATGGGGAGGGCCTCCCTTAGGACGCAGGGCCCCAGGCCTCACCCCCCGACCCCCGTGCCCGTGTTTGCAGGCCCTGGTGCGGTTCATGTACTCGCTGAGCAAGGGCTACCGCAAAATCACCTACCACAACTGGCGGCACGGCTTCAACGTGGGGCAGACCATGTTCTCCCTGCTGGTGGTATGGCGGGAGTAGGGGGTGGACAGTAGGGGGTGGGCGCAGCTGGGGCCGCGGCCGCGTGGAAGGGGAGGGACTGCGGGGGTTCTCAGGCCATGCCAGAAGACCTCTCCACCTCCACCCCGAAGCAGCTGCTTTGCTGTCTTCAGTGCTTAAAAAAAAAAAAAAAAGACACAAGAGGAATGCACGTTTAGCATTTGTGAAGTCCGAGGAGAGAATTGTGTAAAATAAAAAGTGAAGGAAAGCTGCAGGCTCCCCCCAAGCCCAGTGCGGTTACTTAGAAATAACCACTGCATGACTCCTTCCAAACCCTCTTCTATAAGCTTCGAAACATATTTTTACACAGACACAATGTGTTTTGTTTACAACCAAATGAATAATAATACCATAAAACATGCTTTCTTCATTTGAGAAGCTGTATCAATCACATTCTCCGTATGTTTAATTTTTCATTGTGGTTAAATATACAACACAGAAGACCTGCCATTTTAATGGTTTTTAGGTGTCGGGTTTTGTTTTTTTTTTTAAGATCTTATTTATTTATTTGACTGATGGAGATCACAAGTAGGCAGAGAAGCAGGCAGAGATAGAGGAGGAAGCAGGCCCCCTCCTGAGCAGAAAGCCCGAAGTGGGGCTCAATCCCAGGACCCTGGGATCATGACCTGAGCCGAAGGCAAAAGCTTTAACCCACTGAGCCACCCAGGCGCCCCAAGTGTCAGGGGTTTTAAGACATTCACCGTGTTGTGCGACCCTCACTACTATCTGCCCCTAGAACTTTTTTATCTTTCCAAATAGAAACTCTGTCTCCATTAAACAATTCCCCGTTCCCCTCTCTCCAGCCCTGGTGACCACTTTTCCCTTTCTATCTCCATGAACTTGACTACCCTAAGTATTTGAAGGAAGCTCAGGGGAAGATTCTTCTGGGCTGTGCTCAAACCAGTGTAGGGTTTGCTTTGCCAGTCTGGGCGTGTTCAAAAACCCTCCAGATCCTAACTAAAACCTCCAGATCCTGACTGCTACAACTTTTTAACCATCACCTAGTCCAGTGCCCTCTACCTCCAGTGTGCAGATTGGGATACTGAGGGAGACTGGACCAGTTAAGATCGCTCAGGACTAGGGTGACCAACCATCCCTGTATGCCTGGGACTGTTCCAGTTCTAGTACAGAAAGTCGCAGATTCTTGAAAGTGCCCCAGTCCCAGGTCAACATCTGGTCACACTATTATGCCCGGGATAGAGCCAAGGTCAGAACTGGGTTTCCAGGCCCTCCCCCTCACACCTGCTCTGCTTCTAACCCCTGCAAGAAAGGAGTGAGTGGCACCTCTGATTGCTCTTCCAGACCGGAAAGCTGAAGCGCTACTTCACGGACCTAGAGGCCTTGGCCATGGTCACTGCTGCCTTCTGTCATGACATTGACCACAGAGGCACTAACAACCTCTACCAGATGAAGTGAGTCGGCCTTTCCTGTCCCTCCTCTCTGCCTCCCGCTCCCAGGATTCATTACCCAGATCTGAAAGGCTCTCGGGCAGATTCACCAGCCAAGGGAAAGTCCCACTGTCCATAGCTTCCTACTTCCTCCTGCCCTGTGGGTCTGAGTAAACGCCAGTGACAGACAGAATAATGACCCCCAAGCCATGTCACCACGCCTGGAGCCTGGGAATGTGTTGCCTGATAATCAAAATGGACTTTGCAGATGTGATTAGAGATCTTGAAATATAGGGATTATTCTGGGTTATCCAAGTGGGCCCCACAGAGTTAGAAGGGTCCTTCTAACAGGGAAGTGAGATGTCAGAGAGGAGAGAGGATACCACACTGTTGGGTTTGAAGATGAAGGATGGGCCACAAGCCAAGGAAGATAGGTGGCCTCTAGAAGCTAGGAGTCGAGGGAATGGATTGTCCCCTAGAACCTCCAGAAGGAAAGCAGCTCTGCGGACCTGCTTTAGACTCTGAACTCTAGAGCTATAAGATAATAAATCTTTACTGTTTTCAGCCATTAAGTTTATGGTAATTAGCAACAATATATGAAACCCATCCCTTTCCTCCCTCCCTCTCTGCTGAATGACTTTAAGCCAAATGTTAGTAACTGACACTGGTTCATTCATTCCCCTTGTATTTGTAATGCTCCTAACATAAGTGCGGTAGGCCCTGTGCTAGGCAAGGGAGGTACCATGGTAACAGAACAGACACAGGCCCTGTCCTCACAGAGCTTACACTCCACATAGCCTCTGAAACATGGTCCTTGCTGGGTAGAGCAGGAACTAGTGTTGTACTCATATTACAGAGGAGGAAACTGAAGCTCTGCCCAGGACCCACTGCCTACAAGTCATAAACAAGCCTAGAACATGCTGCTCTGAGGCTAGAGGTCGTGTTTCTATTTTATGGGAAGCAAAGTATTGAGCTCAGAGCTTGGCACATATTTATTGAATAGAGACATGAATAAACACACCGCCTGTGGGAATTCAGTGGCTTCTCCTGAGACTCAAGGATTGCATCAAGGGCTTGTGATCTTTTAAGTATGGCCTGGGGCCAATGTCCACGGATGATGACAGGGAACCCAGAAATCTTTAAATTGCCTGTGTCATTGCGTGTGTGTGCGTGTGTATGTGTTCCTTTGGGGCACACGCTATTCAATAGCCTCTCTAAGGAGTCCATGAGCCCAGAGAGGCTCAGAATTAGCTGAGGAGAAAGTTAAAGCCTGAGAGTCAGGGGACCCCATGTCGAGTCTTCTTTCCTACTCCCTCACCACGTGATAAGCTCCTTCTCAGTGCTGGCCGTCAGCCTCTCTGCCTGCAGAATTAGGAGGGGGCAGGACTAGATGATGTCTGTAACCTCCATCTTGGCCATTTCATGCTGATTGTGTGTGTGTGTGTGTCTCCCATTCAGATCCCAGAACCCACTGGCCAAGCTCCATGGGTCCTCCATCTTGGAAAGACACCACTTGGAGTTCGGCAAAACGTTGCTGAGAGATGAGGTAGGATGGGTGGGGCCCCTCCACATTGCCTCCTGGGAGTCCCCATCTCACTAGAAGCCTGCGTGTAGCTGGGCGGCACTCTTCCCATCGGCCTGGGCTGCCTCTCCCACCGTCGGGGGTCATCATCAGTAGTTGCGTGGCTCTCCTGCCAACATCACTTCTTGCGTCTCTTCTATGGTTTTCTCTCTAGAGCCTGAATATCTTTCAAAACCTCAATCGCAGACAGCACGAGCACGCCATCCACATGATGGACATAGCAATCATTGCCACAGACCTCGCCCTGTATTTCAAGTTGGTATTTCTTTTAATTTTAAGACCAAGAATAACCATAATAATGACTATAATAATAAACATCATAGAGCCAATGATTTAATATGTTCTGTGCACTGTCTCTTATGCTATGGAATAGTAATTCTCACTATGACCCTGGGAGTTAGACAGTCTTACCCCCCACTGTATCCATGAGACACTGAAGTCCAGGGAAAGAGATTGGCTAAGTAAGATCAGGTGACACGCTGGAGACAGAGTTTGGGTTAGAACCTAGGTCTTCACTCCCAGGCCTCGGTTCTTTCCACTTTGTTTTGTTAAGTATGTTGTTTTCAGAAGCCTCGGTCTGAAACAGCCAGTGTTAGAAGCCTGGAGGTTGCATTATTCTAAGACAAGCTCCTTTAACAAACTGGTGTGTTATACAGGAAAAGGACGATGTTCCAAAAGATCGTGGATCAGTCTAAGACATACGAATCCCAACAGGAGTGGACTCAGTACATGATGTTGGAGCAGACACGGAAGGAAATTGTTATGTGAGTAAGACGGGGCTTAACCCCTGATTTTCCTAAGCCCAGGGTGTCTGAGGTGAGATGCTGCACTGACAGGCCTTGCTGCCCTCAAGAGAATCCTGGGACACCCGCCATTTTGGAGGCTGCCAACATCTGGAAACAATGAAGTTATGCCCTCACGGAATTGCAGAAATTATGGCATATGTTTAATTTTTGTTTTAACCCTAAAATATTAGATAATATATTATTGTTTTATTTCTATGTATATAAAATGCACAATACTTGAAGTATTTCTATCATAAGATTCAGAATTTGGGTGGTAAAGTGATAGGACTTTAAAGGTTTTGATGAAACACAAAGCATTATACCAATTATTATTTGAGTGATATCTATGTGTAATTCAAAATATGTAGGCTTAATTTTTTTTAAGCATTCCTTTATATGTGGCAATGTCCTACAATATAGCACTGCTACTCACAAATCAGGTACGTGATTTATATTAAATTTAGAGTGCCTGGCTGGCATGAGGTGTGGTAATGGGACTCAGAATTAAGTTTTTTTTTTCAGAATTAAGTTTTTAAAGACTATCTTCTTTTAGTTGCCTCACTGTGCCTCTGTGACTCACCTCAAATGATGACGGGGTGAGACATGTACATTTGAGGCCTTTGGTGATGAGGTGGCCCAAGCCAAAGAGTCCCCTGGCTCCCATGTGCTGAGTCCTAAGTATCTATGGTCAGGGAAGACAAGGCTTGACCTCATTCCCGAGGCAGTTACCAGGTTTTATCTCCAGATGCTTCTTTGAAGAGGAGGCTTGATTAAATCACAAATGCTGCAAGTCCCCGCAACAGAGAAGAGGTGGCTGCTGGGACAGGCTCAGGAAGAGAGGAAAATGGCACAGTACCCTTTTCTCACTTGCAGTCGTCCAGTCAGGCAGATCCCCTGATCCTGAGGAGCTGTGCGACTCGCCCCCACCGAGCAACGGGGCACCCTCAGGCTGTGGCTGCTCCCAGGAGCACCAGACACTGCCTGACTGGACATTTCAAAACGGTGCTGCAGAAAATTGAACAAGTGGGAAGCACACCCTGTTCTTGGGTAGGGACATTAATATTAAATGTCGTCTATTCTCCCTAATAAATATTCCTGTAAGGTGATTCCAAGGAAAATACTGACTTTATGTTGAGGATCATTAGGAAGCAATGTCAAAATTCTTATGAGAAGAAAAACAGCCAGAAAATTCAAGAGTAATGGTAGGAAGAAGCAGAACGAAAGGCAGTTTGGTCCTAGACATGAGTGGGACAGGTCCATGGGGCAGACTTGAAAGGCTATGCCTGTGTTAAAAGTGGATTTTATAGGTGCCTGGCTGGCGCAGTCAGAAGAGCACATGACTCTCGATCTCAGGTTTGTGTGTTTGGCCCCCCGTGCGGTGTAGAGTTTGCCTGAATAAATAAAACTTTTCGAAAAAGTGGATTTTTATACCAGTGAAGAAAGGGTTAAGTTCATAAATGACGTTGGGACTGTAAGGTAGCCTGATGGGTTTTTTTTTCTCCATTTCTTGGTGGACCCAGACTGGGTGTCCTACAAATTTAACCCCATTCTGACCCTGTCTATGTGGAAATATCACTAGAATCCACGGGTGAAGGGCTGGTCCCACAAGATGGCCCCTCTGCAGACACCAAATGCAAGTCAAGGTTGCTACTTCTGCTTCTGACCCCCTGGCTATAAATTGGAGGTTCCCAGGACTCCACCTTTGGGTTCTCTTAATTTGCTAGAGCAGCTCACAGAACTCAGAGAAACATGTTCTAATATCTACCTGTTTATTGTAAAGGCTACAGAAGAACAGCCAGATGAAGAGGTACATAGAGCGAGGGTCAGAAGGGTCGCTAGCATGGGAACGTCCATCCCTGTGGAACCGGGGTGCTCAGCCCTCCCTGCAGTGGGTGCTTCACCAACCCAGTAGCTCATCACATCGCCATTGTGTGAATTCTGCCGAGCTCTCTCTACAGTTACCTCTCACCCCGACCCTTCCACAGAGGGTGACAGGTAGGGCAGAAGATTCCAGCCCTCTATCTGCTCGGAAATTCTGGTGTCCAAACTCACCTTGAGTCTTTCTAGGGACCCCACACGAAATCATGGTGATTAGCCTAAACCCACAGTGGGCTTTCTACAAAGGATACTCCTATCCCTCAGGAAATTCCAAGGGTTTGAGAAGCTTTGTTCCAGGAACCAGAAACAAAGACCAGTTATATTTTGTATGATACCATAGGGGATCACAGAGCCGGATTGCTATCTCACTCCTGTAGCAAAATAAGTTCTAGATGAATCAAGATCTTAAAATAATGAGAAAACAAACCAAAAAGGGGGGGGGGAGGGAAAAAGTCATGGTAGAATTAAAAGGAATAATTTCAGATGAACTTTTCTAAGTGTGACATAAAATTCAGAAGTCATAAATAGATTGACAAATTTAACTACATAAAAATTGGGGATTTCCTCACACCACACATAAGAAGGCATAGCTGAAGTCAGAAAGCAGGTGATAAGCTGGGAAATGTATCCAACAGAACTTCTGACAGAAGAGCCCATTTCCTTAGTAAATAAAGCATTAATACAATTTAAAAAAAAAAAAAAAGGACTTATCCAATAGAAAAATGGGCAAAACCCTCCTTCTCCCCAGACATTTCCCAGAAAAGGGATTTCAGATAGGAGCAAACATACAAAAAGACGGTGACCAGACTCACAAGCAGCAACGCATAATAAAACCACGGCACGACAGAATGTTTTCACCCCTCTTCTCAGCCACTGAAAACATTTGCAAGCACACTGCATGGGGCAGAGTGAGGGGCAGTGAACTCCGCTCACTGCGGTGGGAAGGTCAACAGACGTGGCCGCTGAGCCTCTATGGACGGCTGTGTAAATGCCCGCCCTCTGACCCAGCAGTCCCACGTGCAGGACTCACCCTCCCGCTGCTGTCCCCCGTGTGTGCCAACGAAGTACAGCTGTGTCCCTGGCTGGTCGCAGCCTTATTTGTAATTGCCAAAAAGATTGAAAACAAATATCCCCCCATGGCGGGGAATGGGTCAATGACGTCACAGTACTTTCACATAGAGGGATGTGAGGCAGGCTGTACAGAGAATGTCAGGGAGGATTACCCAGATACAGTTTTAATTAAAAAAAAGAAGGGCACCTGGGTGGCTCAGTGGGTTAAGCCTCTGCCTTCAGCTCAGGTCATGATCTCAGGGTCCTGAGATCAAGTTCCGCATCAGGCTCTCGGCTCGGCAGGGAGCCTGCTTTCTTCTCTCTTTCTCTTTCTGCCTACTTGTGATCTCTCTCTCTCTGTCAAACAAATAAAATCTAAAAAGAGAGAGAGAAAGAGAGAAAAAAGAGGGATGCCTGGGTGGCTCAGTCGGTTAAGCGACTGCCTTTGGTCTGGGTCATGATACTAGGGTCCTGGGATCAAGTCCCACGTTGGGCTCCTTGCTCAGCAGGAAGCCTGCTTCTCTCTCTGCCTCTGCCTGCCACTCTGCGTATTTGTGCTCTCTTTCTCTCTATGACAAAAAATAAATAAAATCTTTAAAGAAGAAAAGAAAAGAGGCCAGAGACAGGACTTTAACTACTGCCAAATCCAAGGGAGTTTTAACGGGAAGTCTTTAAACTGAGGTACACGGACCCCGCCCACCCCTACTCCAAGCCAAAAGCCTTCTGAGAACTATGTGGGCACCGAGGCCCTCAAGGGAGTCAGTTTTCTCTTTCTTAATATTTTCCTGAGAAAGCACAGGAGTTGAAGCATTGCCAGTCCCCTTGCTTTTCTCCCTCCTTACAAAATAGTCTTACTTGGGCCTTCTCTGTCTCTCTGTCTCTGTCTTTCTTTCTCTCTCTCTCTCTATATATAATGCATAACAAGGCATTAGAGAAAGAGAATACTGTCCTGGATTGTGCACTGGGGCAGCAGTAGCTAAGGCATTTTTTATTTAACAATCTTACTTCCTTCAGAGAATGTACCACTGTCCAGGGACACCCCCGATATCAGGGCAAAAGGGTATCAGAGTAAGTACTGATGGTAGCAGCACTCGGTTAATCTGTGCCACTTCCTGTCATCTATCACCTATCATGTATTTGTTCTACCTACATACCAGACCATCTACCTTTCTTAGAATTGAGAATAAAAAACAAGATGGATGACACCGGGATGCATTCTAACATGCTTCATTGAATTGGAAAATGAAATCGGATTCTCTCTGAAAAAATATGTGTGATCTGCTTGCTTTACTGGACAGTAACAGATAGGCATTTCCAATCACATTATATGGCAAACATTTCCGTAAAGTCAGTGCATCAACTCTGCAGCTACCAAGGTTTGATGAAAAGAGTTGAAACTTGTTTGAGGATGAAAGCGCTTTATAAGAAATATAACACTGGAAGATAAATTTAAATTAATAATGCTTTAATTGACCTCACCCACTCTGAGTATCTTGGCTTAACCAGAATGCGTCAGAGAAAGTGTCCAGGGTATAATTAATAGTCATGTTAGAAGCCTTGGCTAAATCTTTATGGCATACTTCCCAGAAATTGAGGAAGTGAGTGATTCTAAGGTTTGCTTTAAATAAAATTGAAGGAGAACCTAATGGAATTGTCAGCTGATAAATCATTCAGAAGAATGATCACAGTATACTTTCAACAGATGATTTGGAAGAATTGAAAGAATTGAGTGACATCACTGTAACAAAACTACCATTTCCAAGGCTTCTAATTACTTGCATCTGTAAAAAGAAAAAAACTGGCAAAAAAACACATGCTAAACCCTATCTTAAATCAGCAATAAGAACTATTCATTCATTAACTCATTTTAAGATTTTATTTATTTATCTGACACGCAGAGAGAGAGGGCACAAGCCAGGGCGGCAGCAGGCAGAGGGAAAGGGAAGAGCAGGCTCCCCTGATTAGGGCTGCATCCCAGGACCCTGGGATCATGACCTGAGCCGAAGGCAGATGCTTAACTGACTGAGCCACCCAGGTACCCATTAACCGATTTTTTTAAAATGATCTTTAATAGAAAAAATGTATTTCATTATGTTCTGTAGCAAATTATCCAGAGCATAATATCCCACCAAAGATATGTACCATTAACCGATTTTTAAAATAAGATCCATAGTGTCTCATTAAGAGAGAAATTTCCAAAAAAAAAAAAAAAAATTTACTTTGAGCATTTAATAATTATTTCTAAAAACAGGTAATAGATTTCTGTTGTGTTGATTAACTGTGTAATAACAATAAATAACCTCAAGTTTTCAGTACTTGGAGGCCTATGGTCAAAGAAAAAAACTTTAGTTATATCATTTCATATTTGGGCATATTTGGTTGCAGATAAGTTCTGAGACACAGAGCTCTAAAACCCTTGGAATGTTCTGAGCGGTAGGAGTGATAGGAGTGTCTTTTGTTCTGATGAGGCGACTCTGGGTGGGCTCCTGGAGGGCTTCAAGATGGAGGCTGATCATCGGGAAGATCAAGCCATGATTAGAAGCTTGGAACTTTCAGCCCCACCCCCCAATCTCTGTGCAGAACAGAGGGGCTGGAAACCGAGTTAGTCACCCATGGCCAATGATTTAATCAATCATGCTTACATGATAAAAACCTCCAGAGAAACCTCTAAACAACAGAGTGCGAAGAACTACCCAGTTGGTGAACGCATGGAGGTGCTGGGAGGGTGACAGGTCTGACGAGGGCGTGGAAACTCTGCGTGCGCCCCACCCCCACCCCACTCCTTCTCCAGCGTCTCTTTTTCATTGGCTATTCCTGAAGTGTATCCTTTATAGTAAACTGGTTAATGTTAAGTAGAAAGTTTCCCTGAGTGCTGTGAGCTTGTCCCAGCAAATTTTTGAACCCGAAGGCGATGTTTATGGAACTCCCAACTTTGTAGCCAAGTTGGACAAGAGTGTGGGCAACCCAAGGACTTGGTATTTATGACTGACCTCTGAAGTGAGGACAGTCTTGTGGGGACTAAGCCCTTCAACCTGTGGAGTCTGACAGTTCATGTCAGAATTGAATCGTAGGACACGAAGTTGGTGTCAGAATTGGTGGTTGTGAGGAAAACACTCAATACTCCCCCTCCCCCCATACTTCGATGACCTTGGAGGGCTCCTGGCAGCGAGCCCCCTCTAGTCTGAGGTCCATACTTAACCCCTTGACACATCCTAAACCTACTGGTCTTTCCTAGCTGCATAGCTAGTTCTTAGCTGACCCTACTTCTGTATGTTGACTTTGGGCTCAGGTGTGCCTGCCCATTCTTCATGAAACCCTTTACAGCTCCACTTAATTTCTGGTCTCACTCCTCACAATCTGACCAGACCCTGAGTAGGAAGGGCTTTGGGATCGTCTAGCACGGGGGGTAAAGCCTTGCCACCCATTTTTGTGTCACTCTTGAGTGAAATGCCTTTACACTTTGAAAGGGTTGGGGGAGGGGTGGAAATCAAAAGATTTCCTGACAAAATAAAAAATGTAAGAAGTTCACATTTCGGTACTCATAAATAACACTGTATTTTTCTGCAGAGGGCCACATTATGACTTTGATGGCCCCTAGGCAGTTTTGCCTCCGAGGCATCTTCCTCCATTAAAATAAAATTGTTAAAAATGGTATTTTATGACTGTATGCTGGTATAAAGACAAATACAATGTGGGCTGAATTCACTCTTCCATCTTCATCATTATTGTTTTTTTCTTCTGACTTGAAAAGAAATTAAAATTTAAACATTTTCACGGGCCCCTAAAAGTAGCCCGCGCCCTGGGCGCTCTGCTTTTCCTTACCGCCCCCCCCCACCCAGTTGCTTTCACATCGTGATGCCAGAGTCAAGGAGTTGAAATAGAACCAACATCGTCCACAAAACCGAAATTATTTACTACCTGTCCCTTTATAGAGAAAGTTTGCCAGCCCCTGGTCTAGTGTTTTGCCAATGAGAGAGTGAGGACGGGGAGAGACAATGTGACTTACCTAGTGTCCCACGGGCCTTAACAGGAGCATCAGAACCGGAAATTTTCCCCTTCCCCCTCTCCTGCACACCCACAGCTTTTTCAGGCTTCCTGAGGCCTTGCCCTGCAAGCCACACCTTCCCAGCCAGGTGCAATTTCGGGAGAGTCCGAATGCCTGGCCTGGTTGTCTGGGTGCTTTCAGAGGCCATCCAGGGGGGTCAGGGAGAAGTGCCACTGAGCTACACAGCCTTGCAGAAGACATATTTGTCTTAACGATGGGTTGGGTGAGCAGAAGCTCAGCTTGCTTCCATCTGCCAGCCCTGCGCACCTGGGCGACCGGGGCTAATGAGATGAAGCTGATGATCAAGATGAGGATGGGGGCACCTGGATGGCTCAGTCATTAAGCTTCTGCCTTTGGCTCAAGTCAGGACCCCGGGGTCCTGGGATCGAGCCCCACATTGGGCTCCCTGCTTGGCAGAAATCCTGCTTTCTGTCTCCCACTCCCCCTGCTTGTGATCCGGCTCTCTCTGTCTATCAAATAAATAAAATCTTAAAAAAAAAAAAAAGAGAAGAAGAAGATGAGGACAATGTGTGCACTCACACGATCATCTTATGTGATGGGCACAGTCGCCCGTAGGAGGCATATATTACATAGAACCATATGAAATTGCTTTTGACTGTTTTTGATGCACAAAGTCAGAATTTCATGATGCAATCTAATATGATTATCTCCTTTTACAAAGCAACAAACAAAGGCTCAAAGACATGAAGTCACTTGCCCGGACACGGCAAGTAAGGAGAAGAGCGGAGATCTAGTTGCTGATTTCAAAGCCCTGCATGGCATTTTTTTTAAAAAAAAGATTTTATTTATTGCAAAGAGAGAGAGAGATAGTGAGAGAGCACAGGAGCAGGGAGGAAAGAGAGAATCTGGGATCATGACCTGAGCCGAAGACATGTTTAACTGACAGAACCACTCAGGCACCCACCGGCATGGCATTTTATATAGACTGTTCTCCATTCATTCCATGCCCTCCTCCTCTTGATGCCTCTTGCTGACCCAGAGGCTAAGGTTCACATGTCCCACATACAAAGTCTTCGTGACTTCGGCTCTCTTCTGCCTGTTAAGCCCGTTGTCGTGTGCCCTCCCTCATGTCACCAACCCCCGCTTCCTGATTTTGCATATTCCCACGCCCTGCTGAGTTTACTTCTTAAATGCTTTGTTTATCCGGACACTTGTCCCGGTCATGGTCATGCCATGGCTTCCTGGCTCGTCTCCCTGCTGGTGTTCCTGTCCCCTCCACACGAAAGCCACAGTGACCCCATAAAATGCAAATCTGATTGCTTCATGCTTCTGTTCAAACTCTCCCTCAGCGGCTTTTCCTGTTGTTCTTGGCAGGAACGGCCCACGCTCCGAGGGCCTGCCCTGGCTGTCTTCTAGGCCTCGTCTTCCTCCCTTTCCTGCTGCTTCCTGAGCTTCTCCCACCTTTTAACTCTTTGAATGTGCCAGCCTTCCTTCCACCAGGGCCTTTGCCCTGCAGGTTCTCTCTGCCGGGAATGTGTCCCACCACTTCTTTACCAAATGGACAGCTCCACGGTCTCCAGACCTCAGCCCACGGTCACTTCCGTGAGGGAGCCCTCCCTGTCAGTTCAGACCTGTTCTCCTAGAATCGAATTCCTTTCCTTCAGAGCCTTTGTTTACACGTTCACATCCATTAGTGTGGTAAATGCATGACTCCCCAACGTGTGTGTCCGCTCTCTGAGAGCAGGGACCTGTGAACCCGCATCTGCATATGGGTACAGGGGGGATAAACAGAGGCTCCCTGCAGTCCCCTCCTGGACTACCCTCTACCCTGTAGCAATCCTGCGTACTCTCCACTGTGTCTCTGCTTACTCTACCGTTTCTTGGAGAACTCCTATGCACCCCTCAGGGACCCCTTCCACTGCCATCTCTTGCATGCCCTGAGCTGAGCTAGCTGTTTTCACCTTTGGATTTTTTTTTTCCTCTCAAATCTTATACTTCTTTCTGCCATCTCCCTCAGCATACTGTGATGATAGCTTTTTGCTCTTTGTTCTCTAGTGACTGTGAGCTCTCTGCCAACCTCTCTGGGTACCCAAGACTTCATGTAGCACCTTGGCCCCACGGTACCTCAGCAAGGGGTGAAGTGAATGCAATGCCTTGTCTTTAGGGCACGAGGCTTTGGATTTGCTTTTCTGGCGCCCAGAAGTCCTCACTCCCCCTGCTCCCCCATTCCCAGGCATGCAATCTCTGTCTGAAGAACACTGGGTGTGTTTCCGCAGCTGTGGGAGTGATTTTCACATGAACTCTCCAGCCAAGGAAAGTAAACACCCAGGGCTCTCCTGAAGCCGCACCTACATGGGGACTGAAAATGGGGACACTGCTGGGCACCTGGGGGACAGGGACTCTTGTGTGCTCGGCCAGACATCCATTTGCTCAGTTTATTTGATGGTAACGGGTCTATGACACCTGATACGAAACAGAGGGCACGTGTTTTGAAGCTATATTACAAAGCATGAAGGTGTTTTGCAAGAACTGTATGAATTTCTGAAAGCTTATTTACTCGAAGAATCCTACATATTTCTGAGGGTTTACTTAGTGAGAGGTAACAGCCTGTTACTCTTTCATGAATAACTTTTTATTGAAGTATAGTCAACACACAATGTTACACTGGTTTCAGGTGAATGACATTGTGATCAGACAACTGCGTAGGTTTCGCTGTGCTCACTGCAAGTGTCACTCCCATCTGTCACCGTCTGACACTGTCCCAATACCGCTGATTGTATTCCCGATGCTGTGCCTTTCGCCCTCCTGACGTATTCATCCTCTCACCAGAAGTCCGTCTCTCCCCACTCCCCTTCCCCACTTTTGCTCATTCCCTCAGCCCCTCTCCTCTGGCCACCCCCGCTTTGTTCCTTGAGTAATTCTGAAGGCTTCCCAGACCAGCTTATATAAATTTTGCCAGATACAGCTGGTCAACTGTAAAATCATCCAAACAGCAAGACCCCCAGCCTTCTCCCACTATCCCCTCCCACCAGCCTCACCAAGTCTCACCAAATCAGGCCGAGCTCACCCAGGTGGCTTGCCCAGCAGACACAGCAGCAGGTCAGGCCCCGCTGCCCTCCCCGGACAATCCTCTCCTTCCTTCCCACCCTCCATTCTGCTCTGTCCTCCAGGGACTGCCAGACAGCTTTCCTGCAGCACAGCTCTAAAGAGGTCATGCCCGGGTCCTCAACCTTCAATAGCTCTCCACGGCTTCTCGGATACAATTTCCATTTCCCAGCTTGAAAGGTCACATCCACACCACACGGGCCTGGATTCCCATCTTGGACATGCATGCCACCATGCCCCCAAGTCTGAAACACCCTCTCCAATGCCCCCTCCCCTCCAGTTCTTTGTCCCTGTCCCCTCCTTCTCTGTGTTCGGCTGTACCTACCTAGGTAATAATACCTGTCTTACCTTCTTCCTATTATTGTGAAACCACTTTAAGGCTTATCTTCCCATCCCTTCTGTCCCCAATTCCTCCTTCTACTTCTTCATGCAAGTCTTCCGGAAATGACTGATGTGGTCCTTCTTTTTCTGTGCATTTTTAATGGGGGTGATATTACTCCCTGCCATGGGCAAAAAGCAGTTCCTGGAGATGGAGCAAAAAGCCTTAGGTATCACAGTGACCGGCGGCCCTCCAAACAGATACACAGTGTGTCTATGGTATTAAGATTTCATGGTGGACTGATTACAGAAAACACGTGTATAGAGGCTGTTTGATGTGGAAAGTGGAGGATGATGAGATAAAGCTTGAGAAACACTGGCCTCTGCTAGGCAGGAGAGAAGCGCTCTGAAGAGGTGCTGAGATTGAAATGAAATCCATGTTTCAAAATACCTAGAACAGTGCGTGTCCCGTAAGAAAAACCCAAAAGACGTTTGGCGATTATCGCCAGTATTTATCATGCACATACTATGTCTGGACCCTCTGCGAAGATTTTTACACACTTTATCTCATTTAATCTTGCCTCCATTTCATGAGGAAAGTACCGTTGTTGTTACAGATAAGGAAACTGAGGTTTACAGAGGTTGGTTTAATTGCTCCATGCCAAACTAACTGGCAACTGACAGAGGCAGGATTTTAACCTCCGTCTGACTTCAAAGCCCGACCTCCAGATGCAAGCAGCAGAGCCCCCCTCCTTGCAACGTGGTGCAGAGAAAGGAGAGAAAGGAGACCTCGGGGCTGATGGTTGGTGTCCTTATGTGCAGGGCCATGATGATGACCGCATGTGATCTCTCAGCCATCACCAAGCCCTGGGAAGTGCAGAGCAAGGTACGGAGCCCTCCTGACCTGAGAGGATGGGAGTCCCACCATCGTGACAGCAGCTGATTCGGCTTGGTCTCCCAGCTCCAGAAGCAGCTCACCTTTGTCTCATCTGCTGAGACACTGAGACCACTTTAGTGCCTCTCCTGTGATGACAACAAAGGGGGGCAGTGAGGCAGGGGTGGGGGTTAACTTTTTACCAAGCTGGAAAGCCAGGAAGGGTGGGAGCAAAGTTAGAAAGATCTGGGCTGGGGCTTGACCTGGGGGGTGTGGGGGGGGTGTGCCTTTTGCAGGTAGCTCTGCTGGTTGCTGCCGAATTCTGGGAACAAGGCGACCTTGAGCGTACGGTGCTGCAGCAGAACCCCATTGTGAGTAATGGGGGAGTGTGGGGGGGACATTAGCCTGATGTTGGGTGTGTGTGATCTCATCCTGATAGACAGGCGTGCCTCGACATAGGCATGTGTGATCATACCGTAGAGATGACCTTTTCCTAATGTACTGGTTCTCAAAGTATGGTCCCCAGACTACCATCAACCTCATTACTTGAGAACTTATTAGAGATGGGAATTCTTGGCTAAACACAGGCAGACAAGGGGACCCCAAAATAGATTTCCTCCCGGTTCCAACAGTCTGGGGGCCACGCCCCCAGGACCTGTTGTACTAGTACAGAGCATATGACTGGAAGACTTTGGCAAGCTGAGCCCTACCAATGTTGAAAGTAGGCTTGGCTAGAAGAGTCACCAAGACGGGGAGGCCAGTGAGAGGTTCACTAAGGCCCTGAGCAAGGATGGCTGGGAAGCAGAGGCAGGGTAGGAGGGCGCAACATTGTGGGGACAAAGCCATTGATTGAGATGGGGACGGGTTAAGCCTGGGCAATGCTAAGGATGTGGGGGCCCCTACGTGGGGAACCAAGGGAGGGCACAGGCAGTGAGGGGTGTGCAAGCCCAAGTGCAAGGAGCAGGGACCTCCCAACCTGAAGAGCAGGGAGCCATGGATTTGGATCTCTCTTCTTTCTTTTCCGCATTTTAAACACATAGATGCTCTAGTGGACGAATACCAGAGAACCATTGGCCAGGTTCCACCACAACCACTAGTGACCGCCACTCTTGTTTTATCTCACCTGCCACCCTCAGGCATTTTCTTATCTTTTGGTTGAAATATTTAAAAATAAATTCCAGATGTTATCATTTTTTCCATAAAGATGTTAGTATGGGTCTCTAAGAGATAAGAAAAACACACAGCCCGCATATGGGCACACATACACCAAATACCAGTGTGACGCTCACAAAATCGGTCATAATTCTTTATTATCATCTAGTCCTCAATCTCTGTTCCCTTCCCTGATTGAGCGAGAAAAACAGGTTGATTTTTTTCGAATCAGGGTCCAGTCATGAACCACACTTCTTCTGGTTGTTTTGCCTCTTGAGTCTCTTCCCATACACAGCACTTCTCTCCTGGTTTTTGTTTTTGTTTTGTTTTGTTTTTCCTTCTTATCTGCCATGTACTTATTTGTTGAAGACCGTGGGCCTTCTGTTGTGTAGTCTCCCACAGTCTGGACTTGGCTGACTGCGCCCTCATGGTGTTATTTAATATGTTCCTTTATCCCTGTATTTCCTGCAAACCACCAGTCAGATCTGGAAACTTGATGTGTTCAGGTTGCGTTGTGTTTTTTGGTTTTGTCTTGTACAAGAATGCTTCCTAGGCAGGGTGAGTCCCTTTTACTGCATCATGCCAGGGGGAGCCCTGCAGTTAACTCTTTCTCTCCCATGACAGCCCATGATGGACAGAAACAAGGCAGATGAACTCCCCAAGCTTCAGGTTGGCTTCATTGACTTTGTTTGCACCTTTGTCTACAAGGTAGGTGTACAAGGTAGGCGTTCCTGGGCCCAACGAGGTGTCTGATAAACCCAGGATTCCCAAACACTACCAGGAATCCTAAACCCTTTGCAAGTGACTGGTGGGTGTTTACAAGGAGCTTTTCTCATCTGTACCAGCATTTGGTCCTCAGTCCAGCCCAGTGGGGTCCTGAGTGATCACCTACACAGGCTAGAGCCTGGAGCTTCACATACTCTAGTTGCCCAACACCATAGGGACAGATGACTAAATGTGGCTTCAGATGGGAAAGGGGGAGGCATATCAGATAGAGACCCTCCTAACTTCCTGAGCTGGTGGAAAGGTAATAGGTTAAGGTAGACCAGTTGTCAAAAAAAATGGCTGGAATTTCTTTGAGCTCTTGCTTAGAGAAAACTCACTGAAAACCCACTGCTCCCATCTCCGTGGGACTTGTGCTACCATCAACCTCCTGTTTGTTATTTTTATTTTGGTCATATGTAACCTGAGGAGGCAAAGGCCATACCTGAGAAATGACAGGGCCAGCATCATGGGAGTCAGCTAGGACTAGAGCCAGGACACTTGATCCCTAGTCCAGGGCTCTCTCTGCTGTGCTAAGGAGGACTGGTGTGTCTCTGCTATACCATGGCTAATTGGGATCCTCAGAGCAACAGGGCAGCGTAACCGTACTCCCCACTGTCATTGGCAAGATTGCTAAACCAGGTAGGTGAGGCTGAGTGCCTCCTACACGCGTAGTCACAACCTTGTGAGGGCCTGCCTTTACGTGCTGTCCTGACTTTACTGCACTGTCCTGACTTTATTGCTGACGCTGAGCTCTGTAGGTCGCCTCCCCACGGCCACACAGCGTGTGGCAGAGCTACGTCCAAAGCCAAGCAGCTCAGAGCACAGCCGGCTCTGCCCGGAACTCTGCAGTGGGTCCTGGATTCGCCATTCTCACTTTGCACCAATCGACTCCATCAACCTCCATCTTGATTTCCTCCCTGAAAATCTAGGAGGGAGGCATCCTGTTTCCCCCCTCCCAGGCATTTCTGGGGATCCAAGGAGAGAAAGCGTTTCATAAACTACAGTGTGCTGGGCTCAAAGGCATTATTTGTATTCTTGGAGTTAAGAGGCCTTAATAATCCCCTTCACAAACCCCAGTTTCTCTCAGCAAGTGTTTCCTGGTGTCTTTAGGCCCCAGACCCTGTGCTGGGCCAGGGTCACCCCAGTGAGCAGGGCGCCACTGTCCCTGCCCTCTCCAAGGCCACAGCCCTGGAGAGGACACAGGCAGAGGGAGTTGTAGGGCGAAGTGAGACGTGGAAGAGAGGCTTTAGGAGTTTCTAACAGAGGACTCTACTTACCCAGACGGTTCACAGTGGTGAAGGGGAGAAGGCAGCGGCTGGGGGGGGGGGGGGGGGGGATGGGAAGCCGTGGGAAGCAGTCTGCACTTTGTCCTGAGGGACAGGGGCTGCCCCAGGAGGGTTTTCAGCGGGAGAGGGCTAGCTGGGCTTTTGCTGACTGGAGGTCCCACAGCGTCAGCACCAAACCATGGGGAGACGGGTAGCCCCTCAGTGTTCTCAGCCTCACCTAGCCCTTGCAGTGGACCCCGGGGCGGGGCCCCTATACTGGACCCCGGGACGGGGCCCCTGCACCAGAGGCTGGCTCTCTTCCAGGAATTCTCGCGTTTCCACGAGGAGATCACTCCCATGCTGGACGGGATCACCAACAACCGCAAGGAGTGGAAGGCGCTCGCGGATGAATACGACGCCAAGATGAAGGCCCTAGAGGAGGAGAAGCAGAAGCAGGAGGCAGCCAAGCAAGGTCTGAGGGCACACCGAGCCCTCCCAGCATGCCTGGCCTGGGCCCCAAGTGGGGCCGTGTGGTCCCATTCAGGCCTCCCCACCTCCCGTTAGTGCCCTTGCACTGCCTATGAGAGGGTGCTGAGGCTCGCTGAGGTCAAGTGCCATGGCCAAGCCACAGTCAGCAGAAGAGCCTCGTTCGCAAGCCTGAGACTCCCAGTAAGGGTTCCCGCCTCTGCCCCAGCCGATGTAGGGCAGATTCCAATTCCAGGGCTGTGCCCATGGAGTCCAACCTGGGGCAAAGGAGAAAACCTAGAATTACTGTTTGAAGGAATTGGAGGGTCTGTATTTCTGGCCTTTTGTCTGGTGTTTGAATGCTGTCTATACTATTGTGAGCCTTTGTTTGCATACTACCAGTGATGGAGGGCTCACTACCATACATGACATTCTCACTCAGTACCACTATTAGAAAGCTCTTCCCTAAACAGCAGTTCTTCTCCCTGGTGAAACCTCCACCTCGCAGCCTAGTCCCGCGTTCAGGAACCAAAGGGGATTTGTTTGCTCCCGCTGTTCCTGACTGACAGCACACTCTTCCTCCCTCCGGTGGTTTCTTTTGCTGGTTGTATGAGTCCAGTTTCCTGATGGGACATGAATTGTAGTCCTGACCCCGCTTGGACTGCCTGCTTCTGCACACCTGCCCTCTACTCTTGTTCTTAACACAGACCCCATCATGGCTCCAGCTCTGCTCCGGCATCATGGGGTGACTCTAAAACCGGTGGCTGCAAACATGGGGCTACCGTTGACATTTCGCACAGCCCCAGGGGGTGTCCTGATATAACACTCATTGTAGATTTGGGTTTTTTTTTTTTAAGGTTTATTTATTTTATTTTAAAGAGAGGGAGAGAGAGAGTATAAGCAGGGGGAGGGGCAGCAGGAGAGGGAGAGAGAGAATCCCAGACTCTCTGCTGTGCTGAGCATGGAGCCTAATGCTGGGCTCGATCTCACAACCCTGAGATCCCAACCTGAGCTGATACCAAGAGCCAGAGGCTTAATCAACTGTGCCACCCAGGCGCCCCCTAGTCACCATAGATTTGTATGGTAATTAATTTTCCAGAGATGGCAGAAAGCGTCCCGAGAAAGATGCATTTCTTTCTAATTTACTAATTGTCTCTTGGGCTAGTGGCAGGTTTGTGCAAATGTGTAGACTACGGGTATCTTTTGTTTGACCTGCATTCTTTTTTTCTAAGATTTTATTTATTTGTCAGAGGGACAGAGAGAGAGAGAGAGAGAGAGAGGGAACACAAGCAGGGGGAGCGGCAGGCAGAGGGAGAGGGAGAAACAGATTCCATGCTGAGCAAGGAGCCCAATTCCGGGCTCGATCCCAGGACCCTGGGATCATGACCTGAGCCGAAGGTAGATGCTTAACCCACTGAACCACCCAGGCATCCCTGGCCTGCATTGTTTTAATGTGAATCTGCTGTCCATGTTTTAAAGCTGGGATATTTCAAATTTTTAAAAACCAGTCTAGATTTCTAGCATTTCTTCTTTGAAAGGTCAGTATTCGGGGAAGCCTGGGTGGCTCAGTCAGTTAAGCATCTACTTTTAGCTCGGGTCATGATCCCAGAGTCCTGGGATCAAGTCCCTCATTGGGCTCCCTGCTCAACAGGAAGTCTGCTTCTCCCTCTGTCTGCTGCTTCCCTGCTTGTACGCTCTCTCTCTCTCTGAAAAATAAATAAGATATAAATTAATTAATCAATTAATTAAGTTAAAAAATAAATTAAAATATCAGTATTCGGCCACACCAGTCTGCATTTCTACAGAACAACAAGGAGTTGGAGCTGAGTGGCAACTGCCCCCTTCAGACATGACAGGGGATCTCTCCAGTTTGCCCCAGTCTCCAGCACTCCCTGTTGTCTCCCAGACAGTAGTGACCAGTGCTGGTTGCCCTTTACATTAAATTGGGCTTCTTATTCTATTTCCCATTTGTGGTTTCTCTTGGTTTCCCTTCTGCATGTGTGGTTATTTGCGGGCCTCAGAAAGCCCCTGAGTCTGCAACTCTTGGTCTAAACCAGGGCAAAGGGGAAGTGCATGGTCGCCTCCTCTTACCTGGTGGGTTCTCTTTCCTGTCTGCAGCCGCTGCGGGAAATCAGCCAGGTGGCAACCCTGGCCCAGCGGGGGGCGCACCTGCATCCAAGTCCTGCTGCATCCAGTAACGTGGACCAGCATCCAGGGAACGAACGGCACCAACCTTCTGGAAAGAGATTACCCAAGCCGGCGGAAAACCAAAACCCTGCTTGCGAAGTAAAAGCGTAATAAGATTTGAAAGCTGGAAGATAATTTAGCTTACATCCTATCTAGTGTTCACACATTTTTTTCAGTTTTGAGAATTTTGATCATTTTATTGAGCTAAAACCCACCAGCTAGCCAGCAGAGACATCAATTAAACATTTCATTAAGGCCAGACTCACCAGCTTGCTTAGAATCATTTTCGTTCTTATACTTTTAGGGTATGTTTTCTTATAACAACTGTCAAGCATCCTCAAAAGTAGAGAACTGTACAACCAATCCCTCCCTCCTCATCACCCGGATTCCAGTATTAAGATTTTGACACATTTGCTCCATCCATCCTTTTACCTTTCTTTCGCACCTTTTTTCTCTTAGCTGAAGTATTTTTCTTTATTACATTGATGGTCTTTTCTCTTAATCTCCCGATTAATCAAACTGAGGGTTGCTGGGGGGTGGGGGGTAGGCATAGGGTGTTTGGGTTATGGACATTGGGGAGGTTACATGCTATGGTGAGTGTTGTGAAATGTGTAAGACTGATGATTCACAGACCCATACCCCTGGAGCAAAGAATATATTATATGTTAATTTAAAATGAAAATAAAATTGATGGTCTTTTTCTTTTTTTAAGTATATTTATTGAGTGAAGTAATCTCTACACCCAACATGGGGCTCGAACTCACTACCCTGAAATTGAGGGTAGCATGCTCTTCCCCAAAGGAGCCAGCCAGGTGCCCTTTAGCTGAAGTATTTACAAGCACGTTTCAGTCCTATCCTCTCACTCCTCCTTTACATGTCTTTAAAAACATCTGGTTGTTTTCTAATATAACCACATCATTATCACATGCAGCAAATGAACATGTCACTTCCAGTCCTGGCAGAGGCTGTGATGAGCTGTACACTTTCCTGAAGAGCAAAGGATTTTCGGTCCCTGCAGCTCTCGGTGCTGTCCCACAGCCCTCAGACATGACCTCAGCTGTAGGGAGACACTTTGCCCAAGGTCACTCCCACAATGGCCTACACACAACGACAGGGCCATACCTCGTATTAAGGTGCCGCAAAGGGCCCTCCTAGCCCCAGGACTAGATCCTCGTGGGATCACCAAGGCCACCACCGGAGCTCCATCACAGCTCAGCTTCTCCCTCTGCCCGTTCCTACTTCCCTTCCCTTCCCCGGGTGTTGGTCCCACTCCTTAATAAACACTTTGCAGACCAAGACCACCACAGAGGCTCTTTCTGGGGAACCCAACTGGGGACACCTGTCCTTCATCGCCTCAGCCCCACAAGTCGCAAAAGTGTCCAAATTAATTGGTTTGCTTGAATATAACCCAAACGAGTTTCACACTTTAACTGGCTGCCTCTTAAGCCTCTTTTTTGTTGTTTTTTTAAAGATTTTATTTGTTCATTTGACAGAGATCACAAGTAGGCAGAGAGGCAGGCAGAGAGAGAGGAGGAAGCAGGCTCCCCGCTGAGCAGAGAGCCCGATGCGGGACCAATCCCAGGACCCCAAGATCGTGACCTGAGCCAAAGGCAGCGGCTTAACCCACTGAGCCACCCAGGTGCCCCTCTTAAGCCTCTTTTAACCTACAAAAGCACTTCCTTCTTTTTCCTTTGCCAATGACTTATTGCAGAAACCGAGTCAGCTGTCCCATATTCTGTATTTACCCGTCTGCCTCCTTGTACTGGTGTCTGACATGCTCCTCTGTCCCCAGTTCTTCTCGAGGTGGGCAGTAGTTCTAGAACTTCTCTTCCTCCCAGAGAGAACGTATCAAAGCAGAAACTAATATGTTAAAACATTGGCTTGCAGGAGGGGACCAAAAGGTTTCTCCAAACTCCATGTAAACCAGGGATCTCCTCTAACTTCCCTTTCTACATAAATGAGGAATGGCAGCCAGTGAAGTGAAGAGCTGGGCCAAGCTCGTGGCGCAGTCCCCTGGCTTCCGTCCAGATGGCCGAAGTCACAGAGAACACAGTGTACCCAGCACATGGCCCTGTGACAGCCATAGCTCATCACTCCCGGCTCCTGGCACACGAGCCCTGCCCATGTTTGCAGTTTGGGATGTCACTAAGAAGCTGGGTCTGGAACCCTCATCTTTTTAACTCTTGAGTTAGATATTCTGCCTTCCTGAAATTGACGCTCTCAGAGTCTTTAAACAGAGACATGTCCCCAAGCCTGCCACACATAGCGGTTACGTGGCAGAGTAAAGAGGAGAGGTAAATGTCACTCAGGAACATACAGATCCTGGTCCTGGTTCCATTCCCTGAGCAGGTTCTCTCTGCTCTCCCCAGGCCTCAGCCTTCCCCATCTGTCACACGAGTCACAGTCCCTGCCATGCCTCTCACGGGGCTATGGTTAGCACCAGAAAGACCGTGCAGGAGGATAGACGCACCCATTGATTAAGCACCTTCCAAGATGTCCGACGTACTGTTCACGGCCTAATTTCACCCTCACAATCCTACGGGGCTGAAACTACCACTAGCCCCATTTATCACATCTGTGCGACTCGGGTTAGGAAAGCTGCCTGAGGACACGCAGCTGGTAAGTGATGGAGTCAAGACTCAAAGCCAAACAGCTTGACACCAGAACCCTGGCTCGTCACCATTGTCCCTGCACCATACTGCTTCTGAGAACCAACTTTCTGAGAACATAAGGGACCTCTAAGCAGATCATCTCGTTTCAAACTCAGGGAAACCAGGGGCCAAAGAGATGACTTACGCAAGTTTGCACAATACAGAAGTGGCAGAGTTGGGTCTCAAACACGGGTCTTGAGCCTCCAAATCTCCCACACCATTGACTGCATCTTTGAATGGATTATTTCCGTGACTCCATGGCTTGGCTGCCTCCCTAGCTGTGTCCAGTCATCAGGCCACAGATAAGATCTACTCACATGTCCTTTCAGGAATTCCTGAGCAATAGGGCTGGGCAGCCCGCCATGAACAGAGAAACAGCCTTGCTTTCCTGGACTTTACGATCAAGCAAGAGGGCGACAGAAACTGTGCTATCGTTCCCATGGATAACCTCTCTAAACACTAACCCAAGTCCCAGCACCCTGCTGCCCAGCAGAAACATCCCCGTTCATCCGCTTGGGAATTATCATGACGGGCCCCTCTCCAACGGCAGAAATCCAAACCGTTTCAGACTGGAAAAATAAATCACCAGAAAATGAGAGCGGGTTTATGTAGGAAATTAACAACTTGAAAATAGCTTGCATAGAACATAGAAAGGAACGGCTTATTGTACTTGTTCTCATGTGTCTATGATTTTCTTCACCAATGTTTCCACCCTTTGTGGGCACATGGAGATCCATGGGGCTCTTGCACTCAAACAGCACCTAGAAAATAAAGCTAAAGCAGCTTTAAGGCAAAATAAAGGCTATACTGCGAGAACCTGAAACCAAGGAAATGACACCACGTCCAAGACGGACAGTCCCGTCTTCACCTCTTCTGGGGGTAAGAGGGCACAGGAAAACAGCTCAAAGGCACGCACATGCAGCACACAGTTCAGGTCTGTTCTTCAGATCCTCTGGCCAGAAACGGTTTTTTGTGTGTGTCGGTTTTGTTGGTTTGTTTTTTTTTTTGGGAGGACCAGAAACTGTTTTGCAGTTGTCAGTTGGTGAGTGTTTTTGCTTGAAAACATGTCAAAATATCACTTTCCGCATGTTTATTTAGTGCGCTCATGTGAAAAAGGCGATGTAGCCAGACAAGGAAGTCCTTGTGCAGAAAAGTGAGAGAATTTTCGAAAAGTCATAACGAGAAGCTGGGCACGAACGACTGGTTCATGATCTCCATGCAATGTGACAGAAGGAAGGAAGAGGGAGCTCAGAGTGCTGCAGGGTCCACTTGGACCAGGCTTTTCTCCAGGAAAGTGAGCCCCAAACCAGAATCCTTTTCCCACTTAGTGGGCAGGGTGTCCCTCAGCAAACACGTCGACAAATAAAGACACACCGGGATGGGGCTGTGGGTGGTATTTTCTTTTTTAATCTCCATAGTGTATTTGTTAAGTTTATTTATAAGCAGATCACTTCACTATTTACAGTACATGAGCATAGAGATTCTACAGTTTTTGTGATGTAAACAATAACCCCACAGTAGGAGTCTGAGGAAAGAAGCCAGTTCTGAAGTATTTACAGACGTTAAAATAGAACTTTATACTCACGGAATAATAATACATAGAGCCATTTGGTTAAATTATCTATGAAACTATAGAATCTGACAATGTACAAATACAGGAAAACGGTTTCTCATTTAGAAGGTAAGACAGATAAATCACACCAGAAATAAAATAGGGACGATGACAACCACAATCATTAAAAGCAAAGAAGGTGTCTTCCTTGCCTGTTACAGATAAAGTATTTATATAAATAAGGACACAACCCAACAAAATGGAAAAAATATATAAAAATCCTCTACCAATTAAAAAAAATAGCAAAACTAAAAACTCGATTCTCAATCATTAGCAGTGTCCTTTAAAAAATTAAAATTTAGCTTTCTATTATAAATAACAAAGCAGATGTGTCCCTCTGTATAGGTGAAATTCTTGCACCTTTCTCAAGAAATGCATCAATGTAATTCCACACATACACACAAACACAGGCACGCACACGAGCAGACAGACATACGTGCGCACGCACACACACAGACATACACACACACACAGCCTTGCGCTCACGCACCCCAGGCTGTAGTTACCTTGTTGAGCTTCCCAATAAATAATGCCCCCTACAGTAGTACCCCTGGGGATGCCCAAACCTAACAAGTTTAGCCATTCCCTGGTTTGACCCTGTCCCAGAGCCAGGGGAAAGCCCTGGCTTCCTATTGCTCAGAATTCTCTAGGCTGCATGGTCACACCAAGAGAAAAGGATTTGAGTCCAAGATTTGGAAATGCTGGAAGGGACCACAGGGACCACCTCGCCCAGTCGATTAAGGCTAGCTACAGACATCGTCTCTTTAGAAACCTGGGGTTGGAGAGAGGGGTCTTGTGTTGGTTCCAACCTTAGCAGCCGCCCCTGGAGGACACAGGTCCTCGAAGCCAATACTAATACCGGGGCACAAGGAGGCGGGCGTGAATTCCCAGAGCAGGCTGCACTGAGGCAAACTTCTGCATGGTCGTCTTCCCCAGAGACCATCTGGAAATTCAGGCAGTCCGCCTCCCTGTTCCACTGACCACACTCCCCTTGAGATCTCCAACCTGTTTCCATCGGACTCAGAACGCCCCTCAAGAAACAAAGTTGGGAAGAGTTTATGACTTTTTATTCCTAACACAAAAACATTTGACAACATTTTTCAATACAAAATACAAAACCAAACAAACAAACAAACAAAAAAAACCAAAAAACCAAACCTGTTTGGCTATTCAGTGGACCACATCAAAGGCCATGGCCAGGCCCCTCCCCCAATCCCTGGCCCTAGAATCCTCACACCTAACCTCTTTGCTCACCCCGAGGGTACAGTGCAGGCCACCTACCAGAGGTTCACTTAACAAGGTCAGCAGCTGGGCTGCTAGTATTGCGGTTACAGTAAACCCCTAATGGGCACCTGGACACAGGGTCCACTCCTGTCTCCTCTGCCCACAGGGTAATTAGTGTGCTTCTCAAGTCTATGCAAGTCTACTAAGTGGTTGCTTCTGGAGTCTTCTGACTGGTGTTACACCAGATCCTAAGCACACAGACGGTTCACTCAGGCCATGACATTTAATTCCCCAAACTGGTGCTGGTCAGCAAGGTGGCCAAAGGATTTATTTGCCTTCCATCTGGGTAGCTGGTGGATACAGTCTTTGGCCACTAGAGGGCGACCAGACGTTGATAAGGCAAAGTGCTGAGGCAGACGCTGACCAATCCCTTCACAAGTCACCCAGGGGCAAGGCTGGCCAAGTGGGAAAGGAGGCTCTGTTGGGGTTCCTTGCAGGATCCTTTGACAAAACATACAGCACAGAGAGGGTTTAGCTATAGAAACATGTCTTTGAGGCATTGCTCTGACCAGGGCTGGACCACCTACAAAAACGTATTCTTCAAGCCCCCGGCTCGTGGAGCTGGGTTTCTATGCTGCTTCCAAAATCTGCATGGCATCATCTGGAAGAACTGGAATATCTGAAAATCTGTCCCCCGAGACCTCAAAGCCTCGGCCAGCACAGCTGGATTATTAAAGAAACGAAAAGCAAAAGCTGCCCTAAACATATGCAGCGTGATCAGTGCCTCCTGTTGCCCCATAGGTTTTACAATCATTTGAAGGAAATGTGTGAAAAGTGCCTAAGTGAAGCTGTTTTGAAAAAAAAAAACAAGTGTATTGCTAGTATCGTCTGAGAGCGAGAGAGAAACAGCCAAGCGGTCACAACATTCGGATTAAAAGCTGTTCGGTGGGGACGATGACAAGGCTAACGTGAGATGTGCGACCGCCACCTAGCCAAGCTGCGGTCGAAACTCTCACCATCCCCATGAGAAACTATGGCTTAGATCTGGCCTGGGGAGCTGGCCTCCTCATACAAGGGAACTCGGCCAGGACCATGTGGGTTTGAATCTGCTGCTGGTTGGTGACCATGCGGAGAGCTCTCGCCCGGGGAAAGAAGCTGGAAGCAGCCCGAGGATGAGATCGGTTTCACAGGGAAGTGACGGACTCACGATGCTCCCACGTGTGAACCCCAGGAGTTCAAAAGGGGCCCTGGTGCTTGTTCCGTCCAACGCTCTCCTTCCTTAGTGGAGAGAACACAGGCCCCAGATCACACAGCAAGTGAGAAGTGTTGGGTTTCTCACTGAGATGGCTTATAGTTAGGAGACTTGCTCTGTAAACCCATTTCCGTCAGCTGGGCTATTTTAGCTTTTTATACATACGTAAAAATAGGTACCGAGATCTAAACTCACTGTTCCCTTCCTCGAGGGCCTCCACCGAAAGGGCCAGCAAAGGGCTAGCCCTAGGATTGACTCTGCCACTATTTAGGAAGGGATCTCGCTCCCCTCTCGGACCGGCCCCCCTCCCAACCCCAGCCCAAGCCCTAGGAGAGTACCTCACACAGCCGAAGGAAACCCGTATTTGCCAGCGTAGAAACACGGAGCCAGGCTGAAATGTTGTGGTTTCTCAAAGTGCTTTTATTGGTTCAATGCAAAGTCAGCCTCTGCCTACTTCCTAGCATCCTTCGGCCGGCTCCCGGGGGTCCTCCACCGACCCAGCGTCTGTGGGTTTCCCAGCCCCCGAGCTCTCCTTCCATTTACCCTGTACCTCCGGACTCTGCACACCGCCCCGAAGCCCACCTCTGCGGGCAAATCCCCCCGGGGACTCGGGGCCCAACTTCAACATATTGCACAGAAGCACTAGCTGCTTGCTTTCTGCCCCAGTGGGAAGGGGTGAGGGGGTCCCTCTTCTTTGGCCAACAAAACCATGAGGTTCATTTTATTTGCTTTTGTACAGCATCCCATTCCTTTCCTTAGTCCTATCTGAGGGAAACCACTGCATCCCAGATGCTAAGAAAAGTACTACAGGTTTCTGACTCTGTGAGTCAGAGCAACCCACCGTCCAGGGTCTGTGCTCTCTCAGGCTCAGTTGAGATTTCAACAGAACCCAAGGCCTGGGGTGAGGTTCTCCCCATCCCTGCACAAGGACCACATTATCAAGGCCTTCCGTGCCACCACCTCTCACTACCCGCCCATTGGCCTCAGCGGGCAGGCCGCATATGCCTGGAAGAAACAGCTCTCAAAACTTCCATCAGCACAGGTTCTACGCAATGAAAAGTCTTCTAAGTGCACCTCTTCCTACACCAGGACGTGGGTGCTGAGAGCTCAGAGCTCTCCTCCCTTTCTCCTCCTGCCCCTGAAGCGCGCCCCCACCCCCCCCGACCCGAGCACGGTCAGCACGCCACACGGCAAGGCCCCACAGCAGACGTGGACATCTGACTCGTGGCTCTTTGACTCAAAAGCTGTTTCCTGGATTGGGAGCAAGGTGTGATGGGCTAAGGGGGGGTGGGTGGGGTGGGGGCTTCTCTGCACTCCATCCACTCATATTCTTTACCTCTTTGATGCATTTTCCTTCGGTAACCAGAACCCCCAAGAGTGAGGATTCTGATTCAGCCTGGTACCGACTGAGGAAGGAGATGAAGAATTCCACTTAGCGATTGGATCGGACATTTCTGGAAACACCAGCACGGCACAGAGATGGACAGTACAGCCTGGGCGGCTGTCAACACAGTCTACAGTAAGCTTTTATGGCAATCACATGTAAACATCATCCAGAGCAAATACTAGGACACAGCTACAGTGAGGTGGTTGCCAGTGGCAGCTGCTCCCTCTGGGTTCCTCCTTAATATGGTGGGCAAGAGACCAAGGTGTACTGGTTTTCCTGGAGAGACCCTGGAGTCTCCTTGGTTGTAATACACAGCACCGAATTGAGTCTTCCGGAGAGAGGTTGTCTGTAGGCTCGGTCAGTTTTTTAACTTGGAGCCTTGCAGGGATGGGACGGCAAGCAGAAAGTGCCTCGTGCTCTTGGCCGGCCAGGATCCTCTCCCCATGCAGCCAGCCCTGACCTGAGGCACGGTGCCACGCAGTGCCAAGCTCGGATCTCTGCTCTGCTCTAGGGGCAGGGGCTAAGTACCTTCGAGTGCCCTGTATTCATCTGAAGTGGATGGGGAGCCTCAGCTGACCCAGAGCACGGGAGGAGACACTGGTCTTCCACTAAAAATCTGCCTTTCTTTACCCTCCCCTACCACCTGCCCAGGGAAGAATTTCTGACTTAGGGCAAACCTAGAAACAAGCATGTAGGAGGGGCTTAGAGAACCTCTAGCCCAACTCCTTCTGCAGCAGAGGGGAGGGGGAGGGATTCTGTGACTTAGGTGAGACTCAAGGTCACCAAGTTCTTGGTGGAGCCAAGACTCAACGCAGCTTTCCAGACTCTGAATCTGGAGTTCCTTCCTACCGGCTTCCACAGGACGAACCCTCAGTGTACTCCTCAGTGCAAATTAGGACTTAGGAGAGGCAGCAGGCAGATTTCAATTCTACTCTAGTGCATTCCATACCCATCTACTGTGTGCCTACTGTGCGCTAGGCAGTGAATAGCTATAAAAGGAATTTACAATGTTCAGGTCTGTGCTGTGGAAGTCCCTTTGTTTGGTTCATCCTCATAAACCCCACCTCCCTCAAACATATCATATCTGCTATTCCGCTTGCCCCACACTCAAGTTAGGGTTATGTGTCACAGTATTATTGGGAGTCCCTGCCAGTGAATGGCTTTAGGGAAATTTTCTCTCATAGATCAGGACATGATAGAAAGGAATGGGCAGTATGAATCCCAGCCACCATTTGGTTCTGTATGATGGAAACCTTTCAAAAGATCAGACCAGAATGTCAAATGATAAACTCTGATCCATTAATAATGGCTGTCCAGAGTACTGTGCTCAGAGTTCTAAATGAACTCTCAAGCTCAAAGAACATGAGTTCTGTGGTCGATTGGTTATGCCTGCCACTGGCCAAGGATGTGGAAGTAGTGGTACATGTGTCACGTATTTGCCATCTTGAGCTAGATACCACCTTTGCAGAAGCTAAGAGCTGGCAGGACCTTAGGGATCAACTTGCCTACTTCTCCCCCTCAGTCCATTTCACAGAAAAGGAAACTGGGGCCCAGGAGGGATATATGGGAGCTCAAATTCCCTATTCCTTCTAAAGCCTGTTTCCTCCAGCCCTCTCCATGGGCTTGGAGTATGCTCATCTCCCAGGACATGCTCACTGGCCCAGCATTACTACTCAGGTATTCGATCACCTTAAAAATAACAGTAATAATCAACTACCCACTCTCAAAAGTTGTAAGCCTGGCAGGAGCAACACACTGAATTAGCTTGTTGAGTTTAATGAGTTAATTTCAAACATGTTTAAAGCAAGCAGAACTTTTTGCTTTCTTTTTAATACAAAAATTTCCCAAGGAACCCTGACATCTGAACAAGATAAAGTTGGGAGCTGCTCTTTCTGAAGCAGCAGTCACAAGCTCATACCCTGCCTGGCCACACTTGCCCTCACAAACGGCCCCCAATGCACCCGCAGAGCATCCCAGCTAGACATGGTTTGACATCACTCAAGAACATAAAATTTAAAGTAAAGCCCAATTAGAATGTTATCTAAGCTGGAAAGGACCTTGGTGATTGTTTTATCCACCCCCAGTCCTCACATGCCCCCACCTCACTCCCTCTGCCCCATGCTACCCAAACCCCCCTACAGGTGAAGGAACGGGAAAGATGAGCTGGTAGAAGGACGATGGGGTCGTGGCTGGCCCCAGAAGTATGACTGTTCCCTGATCACCTGCCTGTGCCACTCCAGGTGTGTCACTAAAGCTCTGGTGGCATGTCCACAGGTATAGGCAAACCACAGAACCCTCTAGGTCAAGACGCACGCCGAGCCTAAACCTGCCTAATGCTGGGGAGCCAGCTGCTGACTTAACCTTCCAAGTAAGCCCAGAGGCCTCTAGCCTGTGGCCCAGCGTAGCTGGCCTCACCTCTACCAGCCCCTGGAACTGTGCCTTTTTACCCAAAGCTACTGCAGCAGCATGGGATCAGTAATCAGGAGGCCTAGGCTGGGTCACTGCTCTGCCTCGTCACTGGCTGCGGGACCTCAGGCAAGGCCCATCACCTCTTGGGGCACTGCCCGCCTCACGTGGAAAAACAAGGATCAGGCGGCTCACCCCGCCTGCCTTATGAGGTCTGCCAGGATCCCAGCACTCCAGGCTAGGCCCAAGTTCTGAGCACCAGCTGGCGTCCAGTGAGGGTTCTGACTGGAACTGGACCTGCACATGCTCAGTTTGACTCAGGGCAGAGCTTGGCAGGCAAGTCTCAGAAGCCTCTCTCCACTGCTCTGAGTTGTGGCTGTAGGCCACACTGCCCTGGGGACCAACCCACCAGCCACCCAGCACCTCTAGGGCTTTCTGGCAGAGGGAGCAGAGTAGCTCAGTGGCAAACACCTCACGACAGTGCATAGTTAAAAAATCAAGGAAGCAATACAATAATCCCAGGCACAGTACGTCTGAGCCATAAATACATTATTTGAAGGATATATTTTTTTTCTTCAATTAAAAATGAGCATATAATCCTGATTCTATTCACGAGTAACAATTTCATCATCACATACTACGGACAAGAAATGTTATGGTGAACACGGCTGCACGTCTACGAGGGAAGTCGGTCAGGGAGATAAGGGACGTGGGGGACTGACCCAGCACTGGGAGGCGCGCCCGGGGCCGCCCGCCGGAAGCGAGGACGCTACAGTGGCAGTGGGACGTCAACATCATGGAAACTCACAGACAGAAGCAGCTTTGTTCAATGTAAACATTGATTTTTTTTTTTTTTTTTAAAGGACAGCAGTTTCAAGTCTCTCTCTCTCTCTCTCTCTCTCACGCGCTCGCGCTCTGGCCTTCTCGTATACTTAATTTCTTTGAAAACGTAAACATATTGGAAGGGCCTTGTCTGAGGTATTGAGGTATTCCTCGAAGGTTAAGGCTGTTATCAATGCAGGCTCTGCTGGGCCTCCTTCAGTAAGCTGTCAAAATCCATGGCTTCGTACTTGTTTTTCATGGACGCAGGGAGGGCCTCTTCTGAATTGGAATCTGGGCAGGGGGTGAAGGAGTCAAGGAGAGGGGAAGGCAGTGAGCAACTCAGAGAGGCCAGACGGTCAGAAGATCTGCCACCAGGGTCAGCCCCGTGGAGCACGAGTGGCCGAGGCCTCAGGCAGCACCAGACAGCAAGCACTACCCCCTGCCAGCCGACTGGGACTCCTCTGCCAGGTCATTAGTGTCTTGGGGCTGCCCTGTTTCCAGAACGTGATGGTCCCAACTAGCATACCCCAGAGCTCCTCTCTGGCTCCAATATCCTATACATCTGTTTCCCTAAGAGCTTCCTGCCCACTAGGAGACCATTGCCAGAGTCACATAAGATGGCCTACGAAGCTAGGACGCCCTCATGGTGCAGAGATGGAACCAGGTCCCACGTGCGTGGACGGGCAGCCAGGCGCAACACCGCCTGGCCAGGAGCCCTCTGCGTTTCCTCTCCCTCAGCCCCATACTATGGAGGCCGTGTCAGATTCCCCTCTATAGAGCGTTCTCTCCTGAATGGTACGTGTCTGTCCTTCTTCACTAACTCGTCCCCCAATGGTGAGGGGTGGGGCGACGATATCATTTCGCTGTGGCCCGTGAACTGACAAGGCTGCCTGCTGCCTGTTGGGGCGACCATGGAATGCCCCCGAAAAGCAGCAGGGCAGCCACAGGCCCTGTGAGGTCAGAGAGACAGTTAATCTGGTTCTGCCAGCTGGCTGTGAACTTAAGACCAGACCTTCCAAGAGGCCACAAGGGCCTCAAATCTCTCTCTTGGTACCAGTCTTGAGACAGGACAAGACGGACCAGAGACCAGAAGGAAAACAAGATGGCAGCCTCCAGCCCGCGAAGTTTTACCCATCGGCACAATTTAGTGTGGGAGCTGGGTCCACAGGGGGCTTTAGGTGTTCCCAGAGTGTGCCAGGGCCTTGTGCACTTACCATAGTCAGCGTGTCTGGGCCGGCAGAAGTGCGGGAGGCCCCCGCAGCTCAGCTGGAATGAGGGCTCATGGCGCTTCCGCAGGGCAGCGCCCTTCCTCAGAGACAGGGCCGCATGCTCAGAACACCGGTAGGTGATGAAGCCATACTTCTCGCCTCTGTGGGGAGAGGTAGGGGGAGTGCGTTACTGAGTCAGCTTCGTCGACACTCTCGGAGCACCCACGATGAGGTGCCGAGCAGAGACCCACACTAACTCAGTGACCCTGTCGCACGGTCCCCGAATACAGAGGATGGTAATCCCAGCCCAGCAATAGTCAGAGCAGGTGATGCACAGACCGGGCACCTCCACCTTCAGACCGCCCTGTGAGTGGCTCCTGGCTCGTTCTCCCCCTCAGGGATGAGGAAACTGGCTCCGTGCTCAGAATTTGCCCAAAGGTGAACAGCAGGCAGGGTAGGGTACTCAAACTCGGGACTCCCGCCAAGAAAGCTTATTTGCCTCATCTCTACCCCAACTCTACCTCTCCTGCCTCCTTCGAAGTCAGAGCTGGCCATCACCTCCTTGGCCGCGAACATGGCCTCCCTCTCCCCTAATATAGCCGGTGTTTGTATACATCTCGTCCTCTGGGGTACACAACTCTGCCTGCTCAACACCTCTGCCTGCTCAGCACCCACTCCCCTTCCTCTGACAAAGGCGCCCCGTGCTCCCAGCGACTCGTCTGAGGATGACCCTGCTGCCCAAAGCAGAACTTCAAAGACTCTATGCCAGCTCTTGGCTGGAACTGTGAGGGAGACCCCTCCTTTCCCTGGTAGGGAGGGAGGTCAGCTTAGAGCTCCAGGCAGCCATTCTGCCACTGAAGGGCAGCCTGCACGAGGACGATGCTGAGGCGAGGGGGACCTGAAGTCAGTTCTTCCTGCAGCTGTTCAGCTCCACAAACAGGAAGGAAAAGCATCCTGGCTGCTAGTCCCTCTGCTATGTATAATTCTCAGGACAGAGACAAGGTGGAGGTCCCCCACCGCCCAGGACAGGCTCACCAACACTGGGCGCCCAAGAAACACTTGGCTGAATCACATTTCCCAACACCTCTCTGAACCAGGCCAAAGTGGGACCCCTTCTGCCTCCTGAAACGTCCAGGACTGCTCGCTCTGTTTTTCATGTTCTTTGTTCTTTCTGATGCCCTGAGGATTACGCAAAACTTCAAACTTCAAACTTCAAACTGTGCAGTGACTTTCTTTTTTTAAATTGTGATAAAAACACCAAACATAAAATGTACCATCTTTAGATTCTACTTGTACAATGACTTTCTCTTTTATTTTTAATTGTGATAAAAACACCAAACATAAAATATACCACCTCTCAAACATGTGGATAGTTCAGTAGCCGCTTTAACACACAGTAGTGTGTTAAGTACATTCACTCGGCTGAGAACAGACCTCCCCTCTCTCTGCTTGTCGTTTCCAGGACTCTGCCTGACTCCAGATACCTCACGTAATGGAATCATGCAACCTGTGTCTTTCTAAGAAGGCCGATTTCATGGAGCATAAAGAGGTTACGATTATCAAGGTTCATCCACGCTTGCAGCACGAGACAGGATTTCCTCCCTTTCTAAAGCTGAATAATATACTCCATGGTAGGCAAAGACTACATTTTGTTTATCCGTTCATGAGTCAACAGATACTTGCAGTGTTTCCACTTCTTGGTTATTGTGAATAAAGCTTCTATTCACATGGGCGTGCAAATATCTCTTTGAGATCTTGCTTTCCAGTCTCTGAAGTATTTACCCAGCAGTGTGATTGCTGGATCATACGGTAACTATCCGTTTCATTTTTTCAGGCACCGCCACACCAGTCTGCATTCCTGCCAACGTGCGCAAGGGTTCTGATTTCCGCCCACCCTTGTCAACACCCGGAATGTTCCGTAGCCGCCTTAATGAATATGAAGTGTGTAATGATCCCTACACAGAAATTATTTTCTCATTGAAGCTTTCTAAAAATAGCGTTAAGTTAGAATTTAAAAACCTTAATCATCTACTTGGCAAACGCAATGGGAGATACTTCCGCGTTACCTCAAAACCGACCAAGCTTTGACATCGAAGTTGTGTGTTTACACGCAACCTGGTCTGGCAGAGCCCTTGGCAGATGACCACTGTGACCCCAGGGGAGCGAGGAAAAAACCAAGATTCCCAGCAGAGTAAAAGGCCTGAAACTCGCTGCTCTGGAGGAACGGAGGGATGTGAACAGCAGGGAGGTTCCAGAACACATGTGCAGCGAAGCCTCAGGGACTGCCTGCTGCCCTGTACCAGCCCCAGGGTAGAGAAGGTAAAGCAGATCCATGGGCTGCGGACTCAGCTCTGCTACTCACTAACTAGCTGCTCACTTAACTTGGCTGAGCTCCCCAAGAGGGAGAACGATAGAGTGCCCGGGGCACAGGCTTGTCAGAAGGCTGAAGAAAATGCACAGGAATTACCTGGCACTTAGCAAACCGTGGGCTTGCTGCTGGACCGTGACCGGACCTTCTCAGGGGCCTGACTCCAGGTCCAGGCTGCGGCATCATCAGATTTTCATCCCATCTTCTCAAGCGTCTCTGTGTGGCCAGCCCTGGACGGGGCCCTCTGCCCCTCCCTGCCCCTCCCCACCCCTCCCCCCTCTCCTGCAACAGCTTGAGCCGACCCACCTCTTGCTTCTGGTCAGCACCTGGCACTCCACTATCTCACCGAACACTTCAAAGCGCCTCTTCAGCTCTCGGGAGCTCATGTCACTGGAGAGATTCCGAACATACACCACACGGCCTTCGCCCTGTTCAAGAAAAAAAACACAGAGAGGCCCAGTCACTGTCTGGCTTCCTGGGACCCCCTTGATGGTGGGCTCCTGTGGAGTCCTCGTCCTCAGCCCGTGACACCTGGCCAAGCAGGTGACGGCAGCTGGGGCTGGAGTCAGAGGGAGGGCGATGACGATCCTTATCCCAGAAGACCAGCCTTGCTGAAGGAAGGGCTGCTGAGTGTCGGGTGGGGAATGGCTCCCAAAGGAAGCAACAGCTCCCTTGAAGGCAATGAGCAGAGAAGGGACAGAGACAAGAGAGGTGCTCATGATCATTCACGGAACTGCCTACTTCCAGAGTTGTGGTCTGAGTCTGGGACTTTTTTTTTTGGCAGTGGGGGAGGCTGTAGTCGAAAGGCAAGTTGCCCAGATGGTAATGGGCAAGGATGGGGAACCAGGTCATCGTGGGGGTCACGGTGGGCGGGGAGGGAAGACCACGGGATGCAGGCCCTCGGGCTCAGGGCCACCATCGTCCTCTGCTTTACCAGGACAGCGTGTGTAGACACTGGGACTAAGATCACTTCAGGTGAGCTGGCTGCCATGCTGTGGGCCCCTAGAACAGTCCGGCAGAGAGAGGGGTGGGGAGAAACCCAGACTGGAATGTCCCCTCCTCTCCTCTGCTCTGACTGGATCCCGTTCAAGCCACCGCTGGCAGTAGAGCTGCTCTGACCCACTAGGTCAGCTCTAGCGGCGTTCCCGGAAAGCCGTGCTCTGGTGGCTAAAACGGGCAGGTTCTGGTTTGGACAGGTTTCTCTGGGAAGAGGGTAACGCCAGTGATTCTGGAGCCTTCCCATTCTCATCTCACAGAAGTCAGGGGTGGAAAGCAACGCCCAGGGGCCACGGGTGGGCTGCGCCGTCAGCGACAGGGAAGCGGGTTCTGCTCAGTGAAGGAATGCCCTCCCCCACACCCAGGCTCCTGGCAGCTCCTTCCACCGACAAGGTTCTTTGCTGCCTCTGCCCCACGGTCCTAACAACTGCCTCGCTGGCGTCTAGCTACTTGCCGATGCCTTTCCCGGACCGCCCCATAAATACACCCTCCCCAACAGTCAGCCTGACATGATTAATCCCACTGTGCCTCTCCCCATCTCTGATTACAGTGTTTATTCCTTGTTTATGAGTCTGTTACCCTTCTCTCTGTTCTGCCCCAGCCACAGGAATGGGGACCACGTCCGTCTCGCTCATGCCAAGCACGTCACAACCGCCGAATGGTCACACACGGATTCCAGAAGATGCTCCAGGCATAGCCCGTGGTGGTCAGTGCCTGCTGGCTGACACCTGTGTGCCTCCAGGGTAACGACCTCACGGAATCCCCCACCTCCGCCCTGAAGCCCCTGTCCTGGGGCAAGGCCATCAAGTGCAAGTCTATTTGTCTTTCTGGGCCCCGTCTTACTTCCCTCCCCTTCTTTCTAAGTGTCATGGAGGAGCTGGTTCCAGCTCCCCTCTGCAGCTTCCTGGCACAGCCTGGGCCCGCAGACTAACTGGGGGGGAGGAAGAGGGAGGTCAGTAGGAAGCAAGGAGCGGGCTCTCCTGGTTCTTTAGCCCTGATCAAGCTGGGGAAGTCTTGGGAAGGACAAGGCCCAACTGCCTGTGTACGGATGAGTAAACTAGGGCTCAGGGAAGCTGGGAGACCTGCCCAAGGTCACATAGAAGGTGATAGCAGGGCTGCTCTGTGGCCTGGTTGGCCCAGCTCTGCTCCCCCGGCTCCCCCACCAGAGCCTGCCCTCTTGGCCCTGTCAAGCTGCCAGTGCTCAGCCCTAAAATCACCCCCGAATGCGGTGGCCGCACTTTGCACAATGTCACCTCTGATGCCCTTTGGGGACCCTGGTGCTTTTTGAAGTCAGAGAAATGGAATTATCTCATGCGGGCCGCAGCCAGCCTCAAAGGGCTTCGGGTCTAGGAAGCCCCGGCCCATCCTGACGCCCCTGCTCTTCCCCACTCGCTTTGGGCTCCGGGGCCCCAGATCACTTACAATGGCCTTTTCCCGCCGCTTCCTGGCATGCCGGACGCTTGGCGTTCCGTCTGAACACGGCCCTCTGCTCTCACATCTGTCAGTGAACAAGCAAAGCAGAGGCACTCACTCTCAGGAGGGGCATGGCAGGGTGGGTGGGGGGCAGCTGCCCCAGGAAGCAAGGGACGCTTCTTCAGAACTCACTCACGAGAGCGCCAGCAGAAGCCCAGCTTCCCCGCCAGCAGCGACGGCCCAGGGCTGCATGTAGGTCTGCACAATCTGGCCAGCTTCTGGGACTGGATCCCTGAGAACTACCATGTCGCTCATCAGCACGCTACCCGTCGGGGCCCTGCCTTTTTATGCCATGAGGGGTGGAAGGGCCCTTTTGCTTCATTACTGCATTTGCTCTGATGGAGGAAAAGCAACCTATGAGGTCGTATGTTTCCCTGTTTTCCAAAGGCAAACCCTGAGGCTCAGGTTCAATATGGCATCCGCCTAAAGCTAGGACATGGGGGAGCCAGAGCTAGAAGGAGGGCTGCTGACCCTAGACGTCTGCTCTGTAGCACTTGGTGCCCAGCCAAGAGGCGATCCCGACTGTCGCAGTCCCCACGGTCATGCTGGCCATTAGGTGCGTCAGCCCGCACAGTCCCGGGACACTCCTGGATGCCACACGCCTGCGTCCTTTCAGCTGTCTGCATGCTGCCTCCTCCTCCAGGGAGCCAGCTGTCGGAGTGGAAGCAGCATGGCATGCGCCGGAGGGGAGTCCCGGCTCTGCACATTCCGTCTGCGTCTGTGGGAAATTCAGCACGCAGGATAAGCACATCGTCCAGTCGGGCAGCCTGCATTTGAATCCTGGCTCTACTGCCTCCTGGCTGGGTGACCTTGGGCTAGTTACTTACATCCCCTTCGCTGCAGTTCTAGGACGGTAAGACAGGGAGAACTGACTACACTGCCTCCTTGGCCATTTGTGAGGCACGAATCAGAAAATGCTGAGCTCAAGAGCTGTTCAGTAACTGCTGGCTTGCCTTTCTGTTGCACCTCTTAGAGCCTTAGCTCCCTCGCCCACAAAATGGGGATAAGAAGCAGATGTGCCCTCCAAGTGCATCTGTGAAGCTAAACAGGGTCACAGAAGGGGCTGTGACTCACAATCTTCAGAGCGCTAGAAATAACAGAGGGTGCCTGAGTGGTTTCTGTCGGGAAAGTGTCTGACTCTTGACTTTGGCTGAGGTCAGGATCTCAGGGTCATGAGACCTAGTAGGGCTCCACACTGGGCGTGGAGCCCGCTTGGGATTCTCTCTCTCCCTCTGCCCCAACCTCTCTCTCTCCGATTTAAAAAAAAAAAAAAAAAAAAAGTGCTATAAATAACAAATACCATCATCCATTTGCAGACTGGCAGTTTCCCACCTAAAGAGCTGAGAATGACCGGAAGGTACCGTGGGGTTTGTGTTATGAAACCAGCTCAAAACACTTCTGTGGACCAATGTTGAGTACTAGAAGCACAGGTTTTAAAAAATGTGGGTCTAGAGAAGACGGAGGATGACTGGTTTACCAGGTTCACCAGGCGCCAAGTTCTGTCAGCTGAGCAAGACCAGAGTTAACCCATTAATTTTCTCTAGGGAGCAGAAAAAGCCAGCCCTGAACTTGGCCCAAAAGCTAGAGAAGGAAAAGGAGAAGCCATGGGAGTTTCTAGAGGGGCTCCCATCTCTCTGCAGGTGAGGGCGTGAATGTAGGCCTTCCCCCGACAGCCTGAGCTGGTCAGGAGGGAGCAGAGGCCAGGAAGCTCCAGCTCCAGCCTTGGGGGGATGTGTTTCAAAAACAAGACAGCCTTAGCAGCTTCTGAGCTACTAAATGTTGCAGAGGAAACAGCCTAATGCAGATGCCAAGTCACTTAGCGCACAGTGACCCGTGGGGAAAGGAGAATGGAGCCAGAAAGAGGGCCCAGAGAGGTCTGACCAATCACCCTGGCTTATTACGTAGAGGGGCTTTTAGAAAAATCAAGAGGGAACTCATTTTGAGTAACAGGTAGCTCAGGGAATCTTAACCTTAGTGTCTGGAGAATCTACAAACCCCCCAAAATTGAATGCCCAGTTAGAGGTCTACGTCTATTTTAAAGGGAAGACGCATATTTGCTTGATTCAGATTTTCAAACAGATACAAGCTGCTGGGGTAGATATATAAAGCTGAGTTTCTCTAAGAAAAGATATTTTTCTATTACCTGAATTCTGGGTTTCAGAGTATGGCACTCTGGGGACATCATCATCTCCTGGGAACTAGTCAGAAATGCAGATTCTCCCCCACCACCCCCAGACGTACAGAATCAGACCCTGGAAGGGTCCAGCCCTCTGTCCACAGGGGAACAAGGGTCAGGTGGCTGCTGCAGGGCTCTAGACCCAAGACCACCACCTAGTGGTCATTCAGGTTCATCTCAGGCGGAGGGTTTGGGACCTGCACTGACCCTCCTCGGGGCCTCCCTCCGCTGAAGAATCAGGGCCTGCTCTGATCAGGGAGAGAAGCAACCTGTCTCCACCAACATATGCCAAACCTCCACTCTTTCTGCCTGGCTCCCCGCTGACTTTTGGACCAGCTCCTTCTTTCGGACCAGTCCAGGGACCCAAGATATTATGAGCACACGGGCTCATGAGGCATCATCGCTGTGGGAAGGTAAAGCAGCTTCCAGGGGGACGGCACCGAGAAATGGGATGAAACCTTATGGCCGGTTTAAATCCAGGGTTTTTTTTTTTTTTTAGAACACAGATTAGAATTCTGCGATTATCCTTTCACGTGTAAATGTCACACAGATAAAAGACTGGATTTGATTTACAAATGTAAAAGCAGAAAACACAGATGTGTAAGGGACAAGTTCATTTAGACATAAGGCCATGAGTGGCCAGAAGTGGGCTTTCTTTCTCTCCTGGGGCCAGAAATTTGGGGGACTCCTGACCATCACACAGCCAGCTTTGCCTGCCCCTGGGACTTGCCCACAACCCCCCAGGGACACCACCCCCGGGACCTCTGACCGGGACATGGGCCACACAGGGAGACAGCCATAGCTTCAGGGCTCCTCCCTTCTGAGGCACCCTGGGAACTAGGGTCCTCAGCTACCCATCTGAGGCCCTCTGAGGCCACCCATCCATACCTGAAGGTCCTTCGAGTGGCTGGTGACCGGGAGCGGCAGGAGGAGGAACCAGAGCTGGAACGGCTGCGGGAACAGAGCTGCCGACCGGCCTTGCTTGGTGGGCTCTGGTAGGGGCAGTGGTCAGAGCGAGGGGGACTGACCCCCGAGTCCTCTTCATCATCGTCCTCCTCCTCCTCCTCCTCCAAGAGGAAGCTGCTCTCACCACTGCTGCTGCTGCTGTCCTCAAAGACCGTGTCGTATTCGGGACTCTTACAGGAGGCCAGGTCTTCGTCCTCCAGGGCGGTCTCTAGGAGCCCAAAGTGTTTGGTGAGGCTGGCACGGATCTCGTGGTCTCTCAGTAGCACACTGTCCTTGGCGGGGGCACCGCCATCACAGCTTCTGTCTTCCTCCCTGCTGGAGGCCTGCTCCTCAGCCCGTGGGGCACCCTGTTGGGGCCAGTCCTCAAGGTGGACCCCAGATGGCTCCCAGGACCTCAGCACCTTCCTCTGCAGGGTGCCTTCTGGCTTGAGCACCTGGCAGTAATCGTGGTCTCCAAAGGAACAGGAGAAGGGGCGCTTCTGACCTGTCTGGGAGGCTGGCTGGGCTGAAGCATGCCGCAGGTGGGACAGGAGCTCGCTCCGTTCTGGGTGCTTCTTTGGCAGCTTGTGGGCAGCTGCCGTGGTGGCCCCGAGCTGGAGACTCTCCAGGCTGGGGAGGCTGGGAGCTCTGTCTTTGCCTGGGCTGTGTTTGATGTCTGGCTTGAAGGGGTCCTCCTCTGTGGGCTTATATGGAGGTGTGGTGGGTGGGGTGAGTCCTAGCCAAGCAAGAGGAGAACCCTGTGAGGTGGAGACAGATCACTTCTCCAATGGACAGAGACTCTAGGTTGGGAAGGCAAGTAAGCAGCACAAACACCGCCACTTCCCCAACGGAATGAATGGCAGGCATCACTAATCGATCACTGCATTGCTGGCTGCGCCTGAGTGGGACCCGGGACTTCTCACAGTCCACGGTCAATCTTGGGCAGTAAAGTGATGAAATCCCCCTGCTGTCCCTCTGGAGCCTGACCACAGCAGCCCAAACCTTGAGGTCATTTGAGGTATCTCCAACTCCTCAATAAGCCATCTCCACTGCCTCTGATGTCTCCCAGAGTGGAAAGGAGGCAGGCACCACAGGTCAATTCTCCCACCTGGACAGGACCACCACAGTGCCATCTGTGTTTCCTGCATCTAACCTTGGCCTCCATCCTCCCCAGTGCACCCAAGGGAACTTGATAAACGCTCGAGATCTCTTCCTTCTGGGTCTCCCGCAGCCTCCAGGATCAAGATCAAACCCTCAGCCTGGCATTCCTCTCGGCCTCTCGGATTGCTCCCTCCTGCCCATCCCCTTTTGCTAAGCAGCAACTCCAGGTAACCAGCCTCCTCGGGGGCACCTGAGATTTCACCCCATGTGCCTTTGCTCCTACCACCAAGAATCTCCTTCTTGCCTCTTCATCTCCCCAACTTCTGCTCCTCCCGCAAGCCAGCTTGTAAGCCCCTGCTCTGGATGCCTTGCAGATCTTCCCCAGGGCCACATGTCTGCCCGCCCCACCCCGCCCCTTCCTCCATGCTCCCAGAGCGTGGGCACATCCTTATTTATGAATGTGTGTTCCTGGAACAGAACCCGGCGTGGCCTGAGTCTGTCTCCTACAGAAGGTGGTAGGCTCCTTTGGGAGAAGACATGGGTCTCGTCTTCTCCTAACCTTGCCCTCAGCTCATGTGCTGACCATTTGTAGCTGAATGGCTGCCCCCCCCCCCCACCCCTTACAACACTCCTCCTCTGTACCTTCAGACCCTGTGCCACGGCAGGGAGGGCTCGATGGGGCCGCTCGTGTGAGGGACTCGTCGCCAGGAGTTGTGTCAGCTCCCCCAAGGGCACCCTACCAGCCAAGCCCCTGGCTCACCTGCGGTGCCAGAGAGCTCCACCGTCAAGGTCTGCTCAAAGCTCTTCCTGCCAAAAGGAGGGTCACTGGTGGAGGTGGGGAGAACAGAAAGGCAAGAGGCCAATCAGCAGCAGGCTCCACTTCCCCAGCATGCAAGGAGGGCAGGGGGACCCTGTGACACACCCTGGTTCTGCTGCCCACAGAGGGGGGGTCCCGGGGAGAATTTTCTGGAAAAACCCCATGCTGGCTTAGAGGAACTGAAAGCCGCATATAGCCCTCACAGGAGACAGACACATGGTAAGCATCATCACCTTCCTTATTTTACAGACAAGCACCTGAGGCCCGCACAGGGGAGGAGACTTGCCCAAGGCCACACAGCATGATCAGCTTTCCCCTGCAGAGAAAAGAATTCCTTCCCCCTCCCCCGTCCTGGAGAGGACAGCTGATGAAATGGCCTGAAACCTTAATTCCCCTGCTTTCCCTGGGTCTGCAGAGACCTCCCTTGTAAGGGAGCCCAGTTACGGAGAGCCCCACATGGCAAGAGGACAGGGGCATAGGGACAGGGGCAGGCACAGAGGCTGATAAGCCACCCAACCCCCCCCCCACCCCCGATACACATACCCATCAGGACAAAAACTCATGGAATAACATACTAGTGATTTCCAAAAATCTACCTTTGTGACAAGGCCAGCATGAGGCACCTGGGAGAGTCTGAAAAGAAGATGAAAAAGAAAAAAATGAGATTCCCTGACAAAGCATCACTAGGAGACGTTTCCCTCTGGAGGAAACCCTGAACTCTCACTGGTACCAAGCAGGGCTCCCTGCAGGCATGTGACCCAAAGGCCTCTGTCATTTTTCAGGGAAGGGCAGGACAACTCAATGCCACCTTCGTTCCCAGGGTCTCAGCAACATTAGCTGCAGGCTGACTACTGGAGGTTTTGGAAAGAGCAGGTAGGTACAAGGGTGGCCCCTTCTGGCCAAACAGTGAAGTACAGCATGGGGGTGGACAGATGGACGTAGGACTTGCAAGCTGAACCGGTTGCTGGATACCTCTGTGCCTCAGTTTCTGGGTCTGACCACAGAGATTATGCCAGGCCCCCTGTGAGGAGTCAGTGGGGTTAAGCTGTGTCAGGTTTTAGACCAGCACCCTGACACAGCCAATATACAACAGACACCCGTTATAATCACCACCACTGCTCCCATTTAAAATTCAATGTCATTAGGGAGCTGCATTTACAGACTCACTCCTCTCGTCACATCATCACCGAGGATGTCTCCTTTAGAGCACGTGGCACAATTTGTAATTCTCTCCCTTTTTTTTTTTTTTTAAAGATTTTATTTATTTATTTGACAGAGAGAAATCACAAGTAGGCAGAGAGGCAGGCAGAGAGAGAGAGGAGGAAGCAGGCTCCCTGCTGAGCAGAGAGCCCGATGCGGGACTCGATCCCAGGACCCTGAGATCATGACCTGAGCCGAAGGCAGTGGCTTAACCCACTGAGCCACCCAGGCGCCCAATTCTCTCCCTTTTTAATTTACTCTGTGATTGCCTGTCTGCCCACTGACACACAAGCCCCATGAAAGCAGGCATCTCGCTCTGTGTCCACTAAAGTGGTGCCTGGCCCATGCATGACGCAAAACTCAGAGATGGCTGGGTGATTTCTGAAGATCCGCCCAACTAGCCCATTGCACAGGAAGGGAAGTCGAGAGCCAGAGAGCGGAAGGGACTTGCCCAGCACAGGGCTCCTGGCTCCCAGTGCAGTAGGGTATGCCATACCCCACCCCTGCCCCCTCTCTTGCAGACCACCAACTCCGATTACCTCTGGAAGGGAGCCGTGGGCAGCTGGGGTCCTCATCCGTGTCCCCACACCCACTCTCACAGGGGCTCTCCAGAGCCGGGATCTGGGGTCCCCGTGGGAGCTGCTGGTCTTGACCACTGTCCTCGTCCGTGGGGCTGCCCAGTGCCCCCTCCACGTTGTAGGCCTCCGGAGCCAGGCGCAGTGACGGCAGAGCTCCTTGGGGCTCTGCAGGGACCAGAGACTCATCGGAGAATGCCAGCCAGGGCCCCAGCTCCGGGTTCAGTCTCCTGGAGCGCCGCACGGGGCACACCACGTTCTCCAGCTTCCTCCCCAGCTTGGTCCATGGCAGACCTCGGCCGGGTCTTTTCCGGCCCCATTCCTCCTCCTCCTCTTCTTCCTCCTCTTCCTCCTCTTTTTCTTCTTCCTCCTCCTCCTCCTCCTCCTCTTCCTCCTCCCGCCGCAGCCTGGCTGACCGGCTGGCGTGTCCTTTCACTGCAAGGCGCAAGGGCCGCAGGCTGGGTCTGGGCCCAGTGCTCCTGGGCGAAGCTGTGATCCTCACCTCCTCCACGGGGGACGGGTGACCAGGGGAGGCCTGGCTGTCTTTGGGGGGCCTGGGCCTGGGGCGGGGCGTGAGGGAGGCATAGACAGGTGTGGCCAGGCGGTAAGGTTTGCTGACATCACAGAGGACATCTTGAGCCAGAAGTTCCCTCAGGATGGAGAATTCCGCCCAGGAGCCTTTGGAAGGGTGCTGGGACCGGGGCCGGGGCTTGGCCTGTGTGGAGGGGCTGCCGCAGGGCTGGGGGGCTGGCTCTGGGGCCTGGGGGGGCAGCTTCCTCTGGGGCAGGCAGTACGTATGCATGTAGTGAATGAGCTGCACCATGGCCTGCGTGTCGTCCCGGGAGCCCTGGGCGCCGGAGCCCGCTCCACCCGGTGCTGGGGAGGCCTGGGGCGAGGCCGGAGTTGGCTGGGGGCTCGGGCAGTCCTCCCCAGCTTCCTCCTCCTCCTTGGCAGGAAGCTGGGGGCTCAGGGCGGGTGGGGGCCACACGCCCCTGTCTGGGGAGCGGGCTGCAGTCTGAGGGCAGGACGGCACCGAAGTGAGGTGCTTATGCAGTTCGGTACAACTCCGGCTCTGAGACTGCGTCGTGGGGGCCCTCTTGTCTTGGGTGCCGTCCACCTAGGGAGAGAGAGAGAGAGGGCCGAGTGAGGCGGGAGGCCCGCACCGCCCCCCTCCACTCTGCCCCACACCTGTAAGCCACTGGTCAGGGCTCACGTGGCATGTGGCAGTGCTCGGCTGACGAGGAGTGAAGGAACCAGCAGCCTCCTCACAGGCCTCCAGCCGTGGATCTCGCCCCTTCCCGCTTCACTGCCACAGCCCTGCTCTGACCACCCTGCTCTCCTGCACGATGCCCTTCAGTAGTGGCACCGGGAACTACATCAGTGGTTGCCTGCGTGTGGGGACAGCGAAGGATTGTACGTGGCGGTGCTGGGGAGCCTTCTGGGATGATGGCAAATGTTCTAAAACTAAACTGTGGTTATGGCTGCACAACCGTGTACATTTAATACAAATCATCCAATTATACTTTCAAAATCAGTGCCTTTTCTGATATTTAAGTGACACCCCCATAGAACTGTTTAAAAAAAAAATCCTGATTCTTCCTCAAGGGCATGATGTTGTGGTTAAAGTCCTCTGCAGGAGTGTCCAGGGGCCCAAGGGGAAGGACTAAGTGCAGGCTCTGAGTCACGGGCCTGCAGGGAAATCACCTCTGAAACCTCTCTGAAAGTCTTGGAAGATGGAGTCCATGGAGGAAAAGGGATTTGCTTCGCTCCTTGGTGTTCAGGACAGAGGTGTGGACTCTCCTGTGGCTTCCCCCCAGAAGAAATCCAAACTCTTCACTGTGGTCTCCAGCGAGGACCTCAGGTTTCCGTGTGTCACCCATCAGAATAAGCCCGCTCAGAGCAGGCCACATCTTCCTGTCCCCGCTCAAACCCCATGTCTAACATGATGCCTTGAACACTGAGGTGTAGAAGAAGTCCAGTGCTCTTTCCAGAACCCCAAACTGGCCTCCAGAAGTACCCAGCACACCAGCTACAAGGGCTATGTGAGACACAAGGAGGGCCACTGGAAGGTGACTGAACTTGATACCCACTAGTAAGAGCTGAAGGGTGCACCCCTCAGAGGCCACCTGGGGGCCTGGTGGCCTGGGGACATGTGCACAAATACCTTGACACAGGGCCGCTGGCTCCTGGACCTGAGGCCTGCCTGGCGCCAGGCGGTTCCTTCCTTCTGCGTGTCGGAGCTTGAGGTCGGGTGGGACGTGGCGAGGAGGAGCTTCTGCAGCTGCGAGAGAAGCAGAGAGGAGAGGAGCATGGGGGCTGCGCTCCGCTGGGAGCCACAGAGATGCGCGTCTCGGAGAGAAGCCGGAGCCCACAGCTAGCTTCTTGGGACAGAGCATGCTCTGAGCCCAGGTCCTCACTGGACCACGGGAAGAACACAAGGGGGGCATTTCACTACCTAGAATATGTTCTCATTACGGGAAGCTCAGAAAAGCAGACTGTCTAACAATCTAAGACACACACACACAGGCATCCCCATAAAAAGTAAATCCTTTTTGGAGTTATCAACCCATAGAAGTACCTGTGACTTGGAGAAATCCACATAAATCTCAGGGAATGATTTCCCATTCTACTGTTAAAACCTGACATGAACACTTTATTGGGACGCTCTGCATACACCTGCAGTACACACACGTGTGTGCGCACGCACACACACAATCTGGAAAGTCACACAATGGTTCTTTGATATGGGATTCCAGCTGCTCTTTTTGGTTACTCATATCACACCATTAAAAGTTAATTTCTTAAATTAAAAAAGTAATACTTGTCCATGGTGAAAAAACACACACCACAAATATGAAGGGTAAACGATGAGCAGCAAGTCACCCTCCTGCCTGAGGTGTCCCTTGCTCCTTCCCTGAGGCAATGACTATGAACCACCTTCCTGTGACCCGGGCCCGAGGTGGAATTCGAATACACAAGAACCTATGTACCTATCACCTCCGACACACCTGACTATTTTTACACAGGCGGAAGCATACCCAAGCTTATGTAGCTTTTCTAATTTTTCTAGAAGAACTGCTGAGATGCTTACACTTCTGCACCCAGAGGGCAGCGGCACGGTGCACCCTGGTAAAAAGAGGGAGCTGAGCACCCCCTGAAAATTCCACCAGGGATCCCACCCCAGCAAGACTGAGGACAAGTCAGGAAGCATGCTGGGTTTTCACTACAGCACTGATATCCACCCCCACACCTGGGTGGCTCAGTGGGTTAAAGCCTCTGCCTGCGGCTCAGGTCATGATCCCAAGGTCCTGGGATCAAGCCCCGCATCAGACCCTCTGCTCAGCAGGGAGCCTGTTTCCTCCTCTCTCTGCCTGCCTTTCTGCCTACTTGTGATCTCTGTCTGTCCAATAAATAAAATCTTTTAAAAAAAAAGGGTGGGGATATGCCCCCCAGATCACCCAAGCAAGGAGCATCAAAGGCTCAGGCACCAGAGAAAAGACCACTCCTCACTCCCTTAAGAGCTGAGGCTTCTCACCACCCCCACCTAGACCTCAAACCAACACAGACAGCTCTGTGATTCTCTGACATGGACAGGGAAAGATCCCCGGGCTGGCGGGAAGGGACCTGGTTATGTCCAGCTCAGTCCCATTCACTATGAGACGTTAAGTGAGTCCTCCAGGCCTTGGTTTCTCCGTGGGCATAATGGCAGCAAGAACACTAAATGACTGGTTATGAACCTTTTTTTGACTCGGGAGTTTCTCATGGGGTAAGACAGAAGCTGCTGACCTCAGACACACAGAGATGTAGAGGTCCATGATGGGTTGCAGTCAGTCCACTGGTGGACTCTCTGGGATTCATGACTCCCAATTAAGAACTGGACATCTGGATCCCTTCTCAGGGCCTTTCTGAACGCTGTGGGTATGCTGGGAATCTAGACAGTGAGTCTGTTTCCTGTGCGTCTAGCACAGGGCCTGACGTGTGCAGCAGACATGGGGGAAAGGCAGTCTGAGGCATGGAAGAAATACCCTGTGGCCAGCAGGGGTCGCTCTCTGCCTCTCTGGGGTTTGATGCCTCTCCCAGAGAACCCACACAGAGAACTCCTCTTGGTAGTACTACCGCCAGCACTATTACTTAGATAGTATTTATTGAGCAACTTCTATGTGCCAGGAACTGTTCTAAATGCTCTCCGTGCATTTTCTGCACTCCTCCTAACAGCCTTTGAGATAAGCCCCATGATTAACCTCACCTTATGGACCAGGAAGCTGAGTCAGAGAGATGAGGGGTCTAAAGGACTCACAAGCACTAACTGGTGGGGCTGAGATTCAAACCCAGTCGGATTCCCGTCAGCAGAAGCCGCAATGTGGGACCAAACGTATTCTCTCGTGCCTAGCACACAGCAGGTGCTTACTAATTGTCTCACGCCACTCCAAGGAACTTGCAGGCAGTGGAAAAGAAGGATAAGGATTCTGGACCAGAAGTCAGAACATGGACTTGCTATGTTGGCCAGAGGAGACTCCTTCCCTGCTCTGGGCCTCAGTTTCCCCAGAGCTGCCCTTGATAAGTCACCAAAGGCCTTTCTGCTCAGAACTTTCCATGACCTGAAACCCTTCCCAGCTCAATAAGCTCTGATTTTTCCAGCTGGGTCTTGCCAGCCCCCAGGAGCTGTAGCACCAGGGCAGGGAGCCCAAGATAGGTGAGTGAAGCTGGACTTCACACGCCCCATGAACTCTCAGCTTCCGGCTTCCGGAACCCTCGGCCAGAATTAGGGGCAACTGCTTTCAGTAACTCTGGATTCCTTTAAGGATGTGATAAAAGCTGAGAGCTTCTACCCCCAAAACTGCAATGCCCTGTGCACATTCCCCCGTTCCACGTGTACTCACAGACGGCACTGAACTTCCGCTGGTGGGAGCAGCAACCAGTCTGAACTCTGTGGAGGACAACCTGGAACTAGCTTTCTAAACGGAAACATCGGGTATCTGTAGGCCCAGGAATTCCACTGAGAGGAGACAAAGGGCTGTGCCAGGGCACTGACCACAGTGGTGCAGCAGTGAGAGTTGGAACAACATGAATCCCCACCAACCAGGGACACGTTCAACAAGTTACGGTACGTCCTTACGGAAGAACATTATGCAGCTGACAAAAAGGACGGAGCAGAGAGACCTGGGCTCATCTGAGTATTCGAGGCACACACTTCACTGAGAAAAGGTGCAGAGCAGTGTATAAGGCAGACTTTCTCTTACAGTGTTTAAACAACAACAACAAAAAAAGTAGAAGAGGAAAGTCACAAAACAGATCAGTAACCATGGTTACCGCCAGGCAAGGAGAACGCAACTGCAGGAGGGGTAAGGAGGTTTTGCTTTGAAGGATCCACATTTCCTGTTTGCATTTTTACTGCGTGTATACGGCGTAACCTTTAGGAAAAGGTTTACGTGTGACTCTGAGGGTTAACCACACAAGGAAGGTGAGTGCATGAAATCCCAAAGTACCTACAGAGTACAGGGGGAGTTTCTGCGGTTAGCCCAGCTGTACCGGTGGGAAAGGTGAGGCCCGGAGAGGCCTTCCTGGCAGCCCTTCCAGGCTGCGCACAGAGAGCCCTGCAGGGGCTGGCGCCATCTCCCCTGCACACAACGACCCCTACAACCAGACACCACCACGTCCACTAGAAACAAGTGCTCACCAGCGAGAGCTCGTCCACTTCAGGCGCCGGGGCCTGGGGCCTCTCCAGCGAGGGGCTGGGGCTGGGAGGTGCAGAGGAGGGGGCGGGTGAAGCCGAAGTGCAGGAAGGCGCATCCTCCCCGTCCAGAGCCGGGAAGGCAGCCAGACCCACGTCATCTTCAGGGATGTCGTCCAGGGTCCTGGTGAGCGCTGCCAGGAGGGCCTCATTCTCACTGTCGATGATCTGAAGTGAGGAGCGCACAGTGTGGAGCAGAGAGGGACACGGTTAGTCAGCACCCGGGTTTCACGTCCCCTTAGTGGGAATCCGGTCTGCACAGGCAACTGCCCCACCATCACCCCACTGCCAAGTCCTCTCCTGTCCCTCCCCCCACTCAGATCGCTCAGTATCATCGGGCCAGCAGATGCCTGAGAAATATGTTATCGACTCCAGGAATCATAGAAGTTTGCACGCAGGCAGCAGGTGATCCTGGAAAGAGCCTCAGACTGGGAGCCCCAATCCTGGCTCTGCTGTCATCAATGTGGGCACAGGGCTGTCCACCTGAAAGACACCCGCTGTCCCCTTTACCACGGACAGTGGCTCCACACCACAGCCTCCTGTTCTAACTCCCGGGACCCAGCCCTGGGCCCCTGCAGCTCTCTGCTTCTGGGAACGGCATCCCATGGCAGCCTCCCAGCCCCGCTGATGCTTGGGCCCAGGCTGGCCATGTACGGGCTGGAAGCTGCGGGGTTGGCCATGACAGTGATAACGAGAGCAGTAATAAAACAGCTGCCGCTTCCCAGTGGGTTCCTCGGCCTTGCTCACCAATCAGGAGGGGTCAGGAGCTTGGGCTCTGGGGCTGGGGTTGCATCTCAGATCCCACACTTATCAATCACGAGTTCTCGAGCAAGTGACTTCATTTCTTCATCTGTCCCAGGCAACAACAGTACCTATTTCTTAAGGTCATGGTTGAGGACCTAACTTCAGTTGAGTTAATGTAGATCAAGATGCCTGGCAAATGGTGCCCGGTGTGTAAGAAGCACTCCGGACCACTGCCTCCTTTACTCCTAGGATGACAGTAGTGGTGGCAGCGGCATTCCCTCCCTCCCTCCCCCCGCCCACACACACACATGTACTGAAAGGCTATTCTGCACCCTGCATGGTCGGGGCACCGGTCCTACTGCGCACCCAGACAAGTGCAGCCCCTGCCCCCATGGAGCATCCTTACCAGCGGAGAACAGACTCCAACAAGGGCATAAACAAGAGCATTTTAGAGAACGAAAGCCTAGGGAGAAAGGAAACCGGAGCTGCTATGGAGGGAACGTGGTGAAGATTCACAGGCTAGCTGGGCGGGGGTGGGGAGGGGAGACCCTCTATGATGGGAGTTCTACTCCAATCTCCATTTTGCAGTTGGGGAAACTGAGGCTCGTGGAGGCTGAACAAGGTGTCCAGGGTCGCAGAGCAAATCCAAGACAGAGGAGGACTCCCCCGAGCCCATGATGGCCCAGATGAGCGGAGACTTAAGCTTTTCCAATCTAAAATGATGAGGGTCAGCATGTACCCAGCCCGCCCACCCACAGCCCGCTGGCCCCGGTGACCAGAGGCCCCGGAGCGTGGCGATCGCACAGCTCCCCGGTGAGGCAGCGAGCCCCTCGCTGAGTGGGCACTGCCTGCTGGGCCTGTTCCGGCCGGAGGCGCATGCGGTCACACGAGGCCTCCGCCGGCACTCTCTCCCATCCCAGGTCAGGCTGTTTATCCTTTCTTCAGGAAGTGCATCTGAAATTCGCATCTCGTGACAGCCTTCTGGCTGCACTCAGCCCGTTCCAGGCCTTACAACCGCAGCAGCAGCTGCGTAACTCGAAGGGGGGACGTGGGGCGAAGAGAACAAACGCGTTTGTCATTTTTGGAACAGAGCTAAAATAAAAGAAAGGTCAAAAGAAGGTTTTGGTTGGGCCTGACCCAGGCCCTGGGGAGTGTGGTGGGTGGGGGAGAGGAAGGACACACAAGGGCAGATCCGGACCCGCGGACTCTGGCCTGAGAATGCGATGGGCTCATCTGACTGTTTCCCCCCAGTTCCCCGGCCGCCGCCACCCACCCCCCTCAGGCCAGAGTCCCCGCTATTCCCAGAGCAATCCGTCTGGCCTGGCAGGCAGTGAAGTAAGACCTTGGAACCAGGGACCCGGTGATCACTCTGGGGCCTGACCACAGGGGGCTCTGCCGCCATGGGGTGATTGCGAGCAAATCTCCCAAGCCTAGCTCAGCATCTGGGGCAGGTGGCTTCCAGGAAGATTTGCCGAAGAGAACAACAAACGCACCAAACAATGAATTCTGGCCACCAGGAGAGACCGAGATGAGCGTCTCAAAGGAGAGACTCTAGAGGGAAGTTCTTCAGAAATGATATCACCGACACTGGACGGAAGGAGAATTCCCTTTCTCCCAGGGACCACAGCCAATGGCCCAGAGATACTACGAATTATCACACACATCAGAACTGGATCCTTCAGGGATCATGTAATGGCCAGGACTGTTAAATGTGGGCCCCATGAGTGGCCGCTGCCTCTCGCCCCCATATCACTCACCAACTATGGCTCTTGTTCTTTCCACACTAGTGTCTTTTCTAAGAGAGGGAGGAGGAGGGGCAAAGGGAGAGAGGAAAACCTTAAGCAGGCTCCACGCCCAGCACAGAGATGGACATAGGACTCGATCCCATGACCCTGAGAAGATGACCTGAGCCAAAATCAAGAGTCGGACCCTCCGCTGCCTGCATCACCTGGGTGCCCCCACACCAACATCTTTAACAGAGCCCTCCAGGCAGTAATTACCATTCCTCATTTTCTTACGAGGAAACCTATTTGCCATTTTTTTAATGGCAAAAATGCCATAAAATGCCATTTTTTAATAGCGGGGGCGAGGGCAAGGTCCGGGAAACAGACTGGACAAGGTCACACAGCAAGTCAGGGTGGCGGTAGGATTCACTGTGTGCGAGGCACTGTGCAAAAATGGATACAAAACAGCCAAGACCTCAGGAAGCACCCAACAGGGTGGGCCAAAACGAAGCGAGTAACGGAAGACCTCCCCCCCGTCCCCGGGCTGCTCTGGCTCAGGAACAGCCAGCGGGGTTGGAGGCCCTGACCCTGCCGGGAAGGAAGGCCAATCTGCCCACGGCGTCCACGGAGTCCGTCAGCACCCAGGACAATGGATCACAGGGCCCATGCTACCCTCTCTTCTTCCCTGGGCCCACTGGCCAGGCTTTCCCCACTCCGCTTAGAAGCCGAGTGCAAATTAATGGAGAGTTAATCAGGGAAGCAAGGGATATTAATAGCCTCGGCCCCACCCCAGCCTTCCTGAGCAGCTCTCAAGCCAGAGGAAAAGGAATCTTCAAGAAATCCCAGGGAAAATGTTTCACTTTGAAGGCCTAGGAGGGGCCTGAATTCCAGAGGGACATGGAATAGGATTTCTGCTATGCAAGCCAGAAGAACACTCCAAAATCTTCCCTGTCCAGGGGATTCAACCACGCTCCAAAACAGCCAGGGAATCAGTTTTCCCTCCTTTTTTTCCAACAGTGGGCACAGAGATTTCATCAGAGTCTAAAAGGACCTGATGATGCTCCCCTCCACGGATCAAGAACCACAGATCAAGAATCCACCACGTTCCTTCCTCATTCCCCACATGGGGAAACTGAGGCCCCACCCAGCAGCCCAACACCAACTGGCCCAAGACCACAGAGCAAATTGACAGAACAACCCAATGCCTGCTCCCTCCAAAAATACTTAGTGATGGTTGTGGTCCTGGCCAGAGGATTCTGGAAACACAGACACACGGAGGGTACCATCCCCGCCCCTGAGGGGCTGTTAACCCTGTTACAGTGGCTTGTCCTCCATGTTCCAAGTCTATTTCCACAGCAGTGGCACTGTCTGACTGGGGGAACACAGCTCTGACCCAGGCAGCACGGCCCCAGGATTCTCACTGGCCAAATGAGAAAACCAGGCTTGTGAATGAGGGAGAAACCATGATGCAAGTTGAGGCTTGTGGAATGGGCCACATCTTGTCCTTGGCAGGTAAGAAAGTATCTCCATCAATTCCTTCATTCAACGCAAGTGATCGAGTCCTTACAACATGTGAGGGCCCCAGAGATGAAGCCAATGCTGTTTGTCCTCAAGGAACTCACCATCTAAAGGACACAGAGACACAGGCACGCCCGTGTGCGTGCATGCAGATGGGAGCCTAGGACAGGAGCTCACCAACTGCCTAAGGGGTCGACAGGAGAGCTGGGCCTTGAAGGATTTAGTCACTTGAGAGCTATTTATTAAGGCCGGAGCAAGTGCCAGGCTTGCACTCCACAAGTGAAGAGCCCAGGGATATAAGTGCCATCGTAGTCCCCATAGTCATGGGGTTTATGACGTTGTGTGCGGTGGGGGGCAGGCACCGATCCCATAATCCCACACACAGGGGTTCATCCATGGGTAATGGGCAGAATCGGCCTGGGCTAGGGAGAGCAGGTGGGGTGTGCAGACCCTGACAGGGGAGGGGCTGGGGGAGCAGAGGTTGGCCAGGATGCTGTCCATCTGTAAGGGGTATGCCTTCCTCACTGGGCTGGGAGCCCCAGGGCCACACAGGCTCACTTGTGCCCAAGACCACTTCACACACATAGTGGGAATCTTGGCAGGGGCTTGCTGGTGGGTCTGGACAACCTGAGAAGTAGGGGCCTGCACAGTTTAGGTGGTGGTGGTCTCCATGGACCCTTTAAACCTCTCATCATCAGCTCTCCATGACCTGAAAGCATTTCCTGGAAGTTAGCCCTGTCTCAGGGAGAAAGCAGCACAGCATAGGTCTCATCCTTATTGTTCAAATAAAGAATGCAGGTCCCTGGACATAGTCGGACCTGAAGCCCAGCCCTGCTGCTCTGCACAGGACTGGCAAAGAGGTCGTACAGTACCAAGAGGTACGGCTTCCTCAGTTCAAGTCTTCACTGGATCTTTCCTAGCTGTGTGACCTGGCGCCAAGTTACGTAACCTCTCTGAGTTTCACTTTCATCACCTGTAAAATGGTCATTAATAGTCCTTTTTTTATAGGTTAGAAAGGACTTGGGAAATATCCAGACTCCTTATCACGGCCCACAATACCCTGCATAGCATCTGGCCCCTGCCTAGCTTTCTGACTCTACCCTGGTATGTTCCTCTACTACCCACCAGCTCTTCTGTTGCCCAATACAGCAAGCTTTCCTGCTCCCTGGCTCTGCCCTTGCTGCTTCCTCTGCCTGGAGAGCTCTGTCCTGCTCCCTGAGCTTCACACAGCTACTCCATCTCATCCTCAGAGAGGCCTCTCCTGACCACCCGGTCGTTAGAACCCCTTCTCACACCTGGCACATTTCTTCTGTGCGCACGTTACAATGAGCGCAGTTTCTGCATTGGCGGAGCTAGGGTCAGTTTTCTCTCTAGACTATAGACAGCACAGTGCCTGACACATGGAAGGAGCTTCCCTTTCTAGAAGGAGCGCTACAATGCATCAGGACCGAGAGAACGCTCACAGCACACGAGCACGACACCCGACACGTGACACCTGACACACGGCAATATGATCATACGGCCAGACGGGCAGGGCGAGCCTCCTCCCACCAGTCTTTATGGGGGAGGGATTTCAAGGAAAGAATAATAAATCTGACTGCACCCATCACTCAACTTATTTCACCTACTACCCTCCCCAAAACACCCAAACCTGCAAATGCACGCAGAGCCTGCTCTATTTTGAAGCAAATCCCAGACATCATAGTATTTCGTACTCGGGGGCTTCTTAAAGGATGTGTCGCCCATCACGGGCCCCCGAGACTGGACGCAGAGTGTGCAAGGGGAAAGGCATGGATAGGCACAGCAGTTCTTGGCTCTGCCTCTTTTCAAAGAATCTCTAGGCCCCAACTGAAAAATGAAGACAGCTGTACCCGCTCTAAGGGTTGTTAAGAGAATTCAATGAGTTAACAGACACAACAGGGACAATCCTGCCACAGCGCAGTTGTTCTATCCAAGTGAGTCATCTCCATTATGGCGTCGCTGTGGTTACAAAGCCCTGGCTCAGGAGGGAGGCCAACTGGGTTTGCATCCAGCTCAGATACTGACTAGGTGAATTGTGCTAGGCACGTGACTTAACTTCCCCAAGCCTCAGTCTCCTCATCTATAAAATGGGCTCATCATCGTGCCTGCCTCACAGGGCAGGGATGAGAAGTCAGTGAGACAATACACAAAAGGGAAGTCTCGGGGTTTGGGGGGCTCCTTTCTGACTGCAGGGGCATAGCAAGAGCAGCTCTTCCCAGCCCTCCCTGTGCAGAGGTGGTAACAGGCCCGGCGAGCAGGTGAGAACCACCCCAGATCAACGGCAGATCCCAGATGAGAGGCAGGGTCCCAAGAGCTGTGGGGTGATGGGACTTCTTCGCATGAGCAAATGCAGAAGAGGTGGTGCAGCGAGACCCTGGTGCAGGGAGACCCTTTCAGGAGCAGAGATAACCTTGAGGCTCGGAGGACATACCTGGAAGAGCTCGGAGTCATCGGGGCTGTACTGGCTGGGTTCAGTCTCCGAGTTCTCTGGGCACCACTGCAGCTCCCCGAAGCAGGTGGCTGAGTCAAAGTCGCTGGCATCCAGCTGGGAGAGGTCAAGCTCAGGAAAGTCAGCGCAGAGTTGCTCCTCCCCGGACCCCCCACCCTGAGGAGACAGGAAGGAAAGGAGGTGAGTCAGAGCTGGGCCTGGCTGGATTCAGGCATGGACCCTTCTTACTCATGGTGCTGCCAGCCTGGAACCCTGGCAGCTCTTAGGCCAAGGCCTGACTTTGCCACGTGACCAAGAGATGTCCCACCCTCCAGCAATGGTCAAATGAAGCCAGGCCCTGGCAATACAAATTCTGCCTGCTGTTCTCTCCCCTCCTCCTTCGCTCTCCTACACATCCCTCAAAGCCCTTTTCCCCCACAGCACCTCTCTCTTCTTAACAGAACTATTGTGTTGAAAACTTCATTAGAAGCTTTAAATAGATCCTCATTTACACTACTGTCCCCACCTGAAAGGGGATTTCTGGAACGCAATTATCAATAATGAAACAAAAAAAACCCAGCAATAAGAACGGCTGGCTTTTTTTTTTTTTTTTTTTTTGGACAGAGAGATCACAAGTAGGCAAAGAGGCAGGCAGAAGAGAGGAAGAAGCAGGCTCCCCGCTGAGCAGAGAGCCCGATGCAGGGCTCGATCCCAGGACCCTGGGATCATGACCTGAGCAGAAGGCAAAGGCTTTAACCCACTGAGCCACTCAGGCGTCCCGAATGGCTGACATTATTGAGGAATGACGATGTTCTGGAGAAACATTCATCCATGTTCTCGAGGACTTCACAGGACCAGGTGTAATGTCTAAAACGTGGAAGACCACCCATCCGAGGACAACAGGTAAATAAAACTATAGTCACCTGAAGCACAGAATACCACGGTGCCTCTGAAAAGAATGAGGCAGCAGTATATATGCTCTCCAAGACACATTAAATGTAAATAAAAACTAAACTATAGACTAGAACCAGTAGACTATTATGTCACATGTGTAAAAGAGAAAAATCAAACTACGCAATTCTTTGCTCACAGTAATATATATGCACATGTCCAGGAAAAAGTCTACAAGTCTCTATGCGCACCTGACCGTGGTGGATGGGGGACGAGGGAGGCACGGAGACTGTGGTAACAGCACTGACTGAACCAGCGTATCTCCAAGTGCAGTTCCGGGACAGGCAGGGTCAAGACCAGCAGGGACCATGTTAGAAACAATGCAGATTCTCAGGCCAAAGCCCGGAACGACTCAACAGAAGGCAATGGCTTTCTGACCCTGGTCTCCCACATCTAACAAAGACCAGTAGAAGGGCTGCCCTGCAGACTGAGAAATCGCCCGAGCTAGGAGGCTGACCCAGAAACGGCGGACCAGAGGCCTTGGGGTCCGGCAGACCTGAATCCTCGTCCCCAATCTGCAGCTGGGAAACCTTGGGCAAAGCTATTCTCCTCTCTGAAGCCCAACAGCCTCAGCCTTAGAATGACAACCCCCTCCCCCCCGGAAGAGTTCAGACTGAATAAGGCGATGTTACAGCCTGGCTTGGAGATGTTCAGTAAACGGTAGCTAACGGAACCAACAACAAGTCAGAACTAATACCGGTAAAAACAGCAGTGTTTCTTGGTGGGCAGAGAGGGTGCAACAGCCTTAGAGAACAAGAAAAGGCCTGCCACTTAAAAAAAAAAAAATAGGCTTTGCACAGGCCTCTTCCTTAATTGTTCCCACTTACTAAGCCTCATAAATTATGAACAAATGTATATTATTAGCTCAACTTGACACAGGAAAAAGGCTTTTATGCGAATTTGGGTCAAATGTCTTAATTGGCGTTTTGCAAGAATCCTGTATCCACGGGCAGCACCAGCGTCAGGTTCTCTCAAGTGGCTGGTCCCCTGCTCTTAGACTAGGGAGCAGGGTGCCCAGTTGAGTCTCTGTCTCTGGGGACATCCCTGGGATCACCCCAGGCCCCATCCAACATACCCTACTACCACCGGACACTACCACTCAGCCGCCCTGGCCCAGGGAACACCGGGCGGGGTGGGGGGGGGGGGATTGTTCCTCAGCTTCCTTCTCCTCTCTGTCCCTTCAGGTTGTGGGGATGCTGCAGTCCTGCCTGTTCTAGATGGTCTGTTTCCAGTCTTCGGCTATCGTGAACAGGTCCGCCATGTGTGTGTTCAAGTCTTTATGTGGACATACGTCTTCAGCTCCCTTGGGCAGAAACCTACGAGTGGCATGGCTGGGTCATACAGTAAGTGTATGTAACTTTGTAAAAAGGAAAAAAAATTGCTCTCCAGAACTGTTTTACCATAGTCCACGCTTACCGGCTGTGCTGAGTGTGCCAACTGTCCCACACCCTCCCCAGCACCTGGGGTTGTCAGTCATCTTAATTTTAGCCAAGCGAGTGAGTGCATTCCAGCATTTATTAAATGCTACTATGAGCCAGGCACTGAGACAACGGAAGACCCCGTTTCTTCCCTCACGAGCTGACATCTTGGTAGGGAAGAAAACACACAAATATTTCCTTATAGGTTGTGTTCGTGCTCTGAAGGGAACAGGCCAGGTGCACTGAGGGAGTAGAACAGAGGGAAAGGAAGTCTGTGTTGGGGGGGGCAGGAAAGGCTTCCTGGAAGAGCTGGCGTCTGAGTTGAGACTTGGAGGAGTCAGGCAGTGGAAGACATGCGGAGGAACGTTCCAGGCAGAGGGCCCAGCAAGGCAAAGACCCGAGCGTGGGCCAAGGCTAGAGCACTATGCACTGACCAATAGTGGGGGAGGCTGCAACTCGGGGAGCGGGGGGCGGGGGGGATGCCTTCAGAGGGGCAGGTGGAGGCCGGATCAGGCAGAGATTGTAAGGGATTTGGGTTTTACTCCAAGTGTGATGGGGGTGGGGCCGGCGTCAAGCCGGCAGATGGGTTAGGCGGGTGCAGCACCCAGGAGAGGGGCAGGTGGCGGGACTGGGAGGCACCACTTGGCCACAGGGAGGGCCTGTGGAGTGAGAGGGAGGGCCAAAGCAGAGACACAGGAGTTCTGGGCAGCCGGGGTCTCCCTAGCCAGCAAAGCCCCCAGCAATGAGCGCTCTGGGAAGCCCTTCCTGTATACATCCCTGATCCCTCTCATCCCATCACTCAGAGAAGCCACATCTGTAGGACTTGTTTCCTGAGGCTCAGAAACGACTTCAAAATCAGAGTCCCAGAATCCCAAACTGTTTGCCAGGAATCAGCAGCCCTGAGTGGCTGTCCCAGAGAGCCACTGCAGACAATCTCGGCATCCGAGGCTTCTTCAAGAATCAGACAAGGGTGGGGCACCTGGGTGGCTCAGTGGGTTCAAGCCTCTGCCTTCGGCTCGGGTCATGATCTCAAGAGTCCTGGGATCGAGCCCCACATCGGGCTCTCTGCTCAGCAGGGAGCCTGCTTCCTCCTCTCTCTCTGCCTACTTGTAATCTCTGTCTGTAAAATAAATAAATAAAATCTTAAAAAAAAAAAAAAGAATCAGACAAGGGCTATGCGTAGCTCTTATCACGCCCATAAAATAAACGTCTGAGCAATGCCTGTGCGTGCAAGAAACTTACACTAACTTCCAGGCCTTCACAAAAGCAGCTTAGGAATCCCGGGCCTGGCTGGTCTACCTCCTTCACTTGGCAGATGGGGAAACTGAGGCTAATGGATTTGCTCAGGGTCATCCAGGAGTGGCCTTCCCATCAGAACCATGCTGCCTCCTTTATAAAACACCCACAAAATGGCCATGACTACTGCACTTACTGATTATTCCCAGCTTCTCAACATACTCCAAGTGTACCCGGGACATAAAAATAAAGAAACCTCAGCTTCACAACCTTGTCGATTAGGGCTGACGCCACTCTCTGGCTCGAAACCATTAAGCACTGCATTAATAGTGATTTCTCTGGCCTTCTCCATATTTAGAGAGGCTTTCTGAAGGGGTGCTTCAGATCACGGTCCATGCTAATGACCTCACCTTAACTTGATGACCTCTATAGAGACGCTGTCTCCAAATCAGGTCCCTTTGAAAGGTACTGACTTAAAGCCTTGCTGTTGGGTCCCAGCCCTCCACTGGAGGCCCCCTAGTGGTACTGGAGGGCACAGCATGGCAATGACAGCCACTGCCATCACCGAGCTTATTATTACCAAATGTCAGGGGCCGCAATACGGGATTCTTAAAGTGACCCTTGCAGGGTTGGTGTCACTGTGCCCACGTCACTTCTTGGGAAACTCTGGGACCTGGTCCCTTGTATGCGTCTGCCCAGGCTGCTTGTAACAAAGCACCACAGGGGTGCCTGGGTGGCTCAGTTGGTTAAGCAACTGCCTTCAGCTCAGGTCATGATCTTGGAGTCTCTGGATCGAGTCCCACATCGGGCTCCCGGCTACGCAGGGAGTCCACTTCTCCCTCTGACCTTCTCCCCTCTCATGCTCTCTCTCTCTCTCTCTCAAATAAATAAATAAAATCTTAAAAAAAAAAAAATAAAAAAATAAAAAGCACCAGAGGCTGGGGGCCTAAATGACAGGAAGGTTTGATCCTCCGGGTCTGGAGGCCGGGAGGCTGAGCTCCCGGTGTTGGCAGGGGTGTCTCCTGCTAAGGCCACTACTGTTGGCCTGTGGATGGTGCTCCCTGCACGTCTTCCCATTGGCTTGCCTCTGTGGGTGCCTGCCTCTGTGTCCACGTTTCCCCTTTGGATAAGGAGACCAGCCAGACTGGATCACGGTCCATGCTAATGACTTCGCCTTAACTTGACGACCTCTATAGAGACCCTGTCTCCAAATCAGGTCACATTCCCAGGTGCTGGGGGTTGGGGCTCAAACGTATCTTCTTTTGGAAGACACAACTCAACCCATGGCACCCAGGGTCCCAGAATGGTGAAGCTGAGATTCAAAGCCAAGTCTCTTTGCTTCCTGCCAAGTCTGTGCCATTGCCTGGCATCTGCTTCTGAAAGTGGAAAGCAACATTTGAGACCATTTATTCCCGTTTACTGATTGGGCGGTGGGGGCTTTCGGACAAGGGCTGAGAAAGATCTAAGTCCCACGGCAAGTTCATGGCTGCATAAGGACAGGCCTGGGGCTGTGCCGTGCCCTGGCCTCCTGCAGACGGCCCACTCTGGTCCCCACCACTGGTTCACTTACGCTCCTGCTATGGAATGCCCCTCTGGTTGCTGGGCCTTCTGCACCCATTCCTCCAGCAGCATCACATGCCTGATCTGAAAAGGCTGCAGCTGCCCTAAGCCAGGGAGATAAACGGCCCTCGCAGTGGATTAATGGTGTTTTGTACATTCACGTAAGTGGCTTCACTGGAAGCCTATGTATCTTGTTGGAAATCGATTCGCTGCTTAAGAAAGAATGCATCTTCAGGAAAAATTGGTGGCTCCACGTTCCTGACTACAATCAACGAACCAAGCTTAGTCCCTGGCCTAAAGCACATTGTCAGAGTTACTGAGCGAAAGGGAGCAGGAGGGAGAAGGCAGCCTGCCGTGACAGAGGTCAGGTTCTGGGCCTGTTCACACTCACTGTGCGTCTTTCTCCGAGTGCACACTTCACTATGTCACCTGCCCTCTCGGTCCTCACTGCCTCCTCTAGAAAAGAGCATCCAACAGACAGACTCTGTGAACCCCTCTTGCTCAATTCGGGACAATTCTGTACTAATCTAGTTTCTGAAATCCAGAAACTAGAGGCTTTTGGAAGTATCTAGGTAGAACCTGGCACTTTACTCATAAATTAATGAATGAATGAATTTACCAAGGGGGAGACAAAGGTGGAGAGGGAAGAGCTGTCCTGAAATTTGGAAAGAGGCACAGACAAAGGTCTGGGCCCCAGCTTTGCTGTTTAATGCTGATCCTTTGAGGTCAGGGTGTAACTTTGGCCGTCTCGGCTTCTACTGACAGAAGGGGGATAATAAAAAGAATCCTGGCACAGGCACCTGGGTGGCTCAGTCGGTTAAGCAACTGCCTTCAGCTCAAGTCATGATCCTGGAGTCCCAGGATTGAGTCCCACATTGGGCTCCCTGCTCAGCAGGGAGTCTTGCTTCTCCCTCTGACCTTCTCCCCTCTCATGCTCTCTCTCACTCATTCTCCCTCTCACATAAATAAAATCTTTAAAAATAAAATTAAAAAAATACAAAGAATCCTGTCTCATAGGTTCTTACAAAGATAAAGCAGCATAGGTTGGGAGCCTAGCATACATCAGACACCCGTGAATGGTGGTCACAGATACAGTCCCTACAGTTGACTTTCAAGTGACATTCACAGCTATGGTCTCACTGGTACCTTTCCAAGATGCAGGAAATGGTTGATGGCCAGCATCCCCATTTGACTGATGGAAAAACGGGGGATATCAGAAGGTCAATGCTTGGCCTTGTCTTCTGACCCATTCCCTCAGTCCTAAACCTACTGGCTCTTCCAACTCTGGGTTCCTTCAACCTCCACCAGCCCCCTGATCCCAGTGTTATCATCATTCATGGTTTCTGTGGGAGAAATAACCTTTTCCTGACAGCCAAACTACACTGGCTCCTTCCAGACCTGCCTGGGATGAAGGGGAGCAGGGCCCCCCACTGAGCCTGACAGACCCCTTGACCACCATCATGGAGACTCCAGATTAGGACAGTAGTTAGGGTGGTGCACTACTGCCAGCACAGAGCCTCCTCTACTGACAAGAAGCTGTATTTGATGGTCTGAGGCAACTTTTCCCTTTTAAATTGCCATCAGGAATGGCCGGACGAGCCATGTGATCTGCTAGGGTGGGCAGTGGGGTCAACTTCCCTGCCTTCCTAACCATGGTGGATACCACTAACCGAACACCCACACCACTGTACTTCCTGCTGAGCCCCAAGCCTGCTCAACATGGAGCCTTAGTAGCCACTACTAATCAATTAGAACTGGCCTGGTCTGGACCTATGACTCTGTACTCATACTTTCCTTCTAAGAAGGAAGTAAGGTAGATGTTCATGAAGTCCCTGCAAAGCCATTTCATTAAACAGATGTTTTCTTCTGTCCCACCTCTGTTATATGGCTGGTCTCCCACCCATGCCCCTTCTTACCGGTGGCAGCCTACTGATTTTTCTTGGGGAAGTTGTCCCTTTGTACCACCTAGACGGTCCAGGGAAGCACAGTCTGGTTAATTAAAAGCCTTCACCCGGTGACCACAACAAGTGCTTCACCTGGTTCAGAGATAGATCAGAGTGAACACCAAGACTTTGCTAAAGCATTTAAACTAGGGGCTCAGCTGGCTGAATTTAATTCTGGAGAGGCTGGCAGCCATCTTTGCCACTGCTTGGGAAGAGAGCCTGCCTCAGAATGAAGTCAGCTCAAGGAATGTAGAGCCAAGAAGCAGCGAGAGAGTACTGATAAAATAACTTAAACACCTGGATCCAGCTGTGCCTGAAGCCAGCTATTCTCTTTACTCCACAGTTATAGGAGTGAGAAAGTTCTCTTTCCAGATTATGTACTAGTTTCTATCAACTATCAATGAAAAATTTACGACTAATTCATCCCTCTTATGCTAAAAAAAAAAAAAAAAAAAAAAAAAA
>NC_081568.1:41033273-41211376 GCF_022355385.1 Mustela nigripes | reverse complement strand
AAAAAAAAAAAAAAAAAAAAAAAAAAAAAAAAAAAAAAACTCCTGAATAGGCTTCTAGGAGAACAGTAAGAAGAGTAACTGGTCTTTGTCCACATAGAAGTAGTTACAGCATCCTCTGAAATAAGACTCGGGAGTCACAGACACAAAGTGAAGCTCCAGAAAGAATAGGTGGGAAAAATTTTTTTAAAAGATTTTATTTGTTTATTTGACAGAGAGAGAGCCAGAGAGCACAAGTGGGAGAAACAGCAGAGAGAGTGGGAGAAGCAGGCTCCCCATCAAGTAGGGAGCCCAACGTGGGGCTCAATCCCAGAACCCTAAGATCATGACGTGAGCCAAAGGCTGACACTTTACCGACTGAGCCAGCGAGGTGCCCCAGAAAATTGAGGGGTTCTGAGCCAATCTTAAAAGAGCAAACACCCAGAATTTAGACAAACCAGGCCACTGGAAAGGCCTCCCACCAACACAGTCAAGGTTAAGCCCCTCAACCCCTGCCTTGAGCTGCCCGCTCAGGGTTTCATGTAAAGACGACCCACAGAAGGTCTAGTGAGAGTGCGTTCTCCAACCTGGAAAGCAAAACGGGTTCCAGGACTCCAAACTGGGCTCTGAGTCCAGGCTGGACCCCGCTCACCGGGAAGGGTGACCAGATACCAGTGCCCTTCGGTAGGCAGGGCAAAAGGACAGAACTCTCTCTGAACCCACTGGCCACGTTAACACTGTCCATCTCATCTCCTCCTGTGACAAAAGCATCCACTGATGTCCACAGAGCCCCAGAGACACAGGGGGGGACTCTCTAGGGCACCCACTGGCTTGGCTGCTTGCTTAACTGCGGGTCAGCTACGCTTTGTCCCCAACCCTTATGTTACTATACATGCCTGATCCAACAGAATGACTCCCCAATCTGGAAACTGGCACCCTGGTGCTGTGGGTGTGACCTACGCAAGAGATGGCCAGGATTTTGGCACTAGCACCACCACAGGCAGCCCTAGAGTAAAAGACTGGAAATAACATGCGCGTCACGTGGCTTTGTTACGCCGTGTCATCATTTTGCACTTTCAATGACTTCTTCCCAAGAATTCCCCTCTCCAGCCGCCACCACGCCCTGCCACCCCCAGCTCCTGCTCCCACTCCCATCAGATAAAGATGCCTATTGTACATGGTTTGCTGCCTGCACAGCACTGGAAGCCAGTCCTTACGATGGACTACAGACACAGCACAGAACCAGGATGCTAAAGGACCCTGTAGAGAGACTTCTAGAAACTCATCTCTTATTCTGCAGCTAAGGAAACTGAGGTAGAAAGTCTCCTGGGGTGGGTGTTATCTTACTCCCTTACATCTTTTTTCTTCCCTGTTGTCTTCAAGCGGCCCCTTATCCTACAGAGATCTGCACAGAGATCTGCAAAGGGCACAGCCCAGGCCAGGTCACCTGGGGTGGATGGAGCCGCTCTTGGATGCCCCGGCAGGTGGCTGTGTGGGACCCAGGTGCCTCTTCCTCGGCAGCTACGCCTGGGCCCCACCATCTCGTTCTTTCTGGCACCTGTCAGGGCTGCCTCTCAGAAGGCACAGGATGCCCCCCTGAGCCCAGAGAGGTGCGGTGCATGGCATGTTTGATTTTAAAACAGGAAAAGGCTGAAGGATATTCTGCCACTTGAGTGAGCAAGCAAAGGTGTTCCAGGGACAGAGTGATCCACGCATTGTGCTGCCAGCAACTGCAGTCCATTTTATGCACTCGAGTTCAAGGGCTCTTGAATTCAAAGGCGAGTGGCAGGAAAAGTGCTCAGTAAACTGTGGAGCGTGTGCAGGTATCTGTTGTTAAGATGTGTGGAGGCAGAGCTGGCTCTGGCTCATCCCTTGCTAGCTGTGGGGCGTCACCTAGCCTCCTGGCATCTCCTGAGACCCACCTCCCCCACGGAATGGTTGTAGGGCTTGAGTTTCCAGCCTGGGGCCTCTGCGCTGCCGGCTGCCACTCCCTCCACCTGGACTCCCTCCTCTCCCTTGCATCGTCACTCGACTGGTATCTGGTTGCTTCTTCCCGTCCCCAGGTCCCCACCGCAGATTAAGCGTCTCTCCCCAAAGGGGCCTCCTAACCACGGTATCCCACAGCAGTGGCCCCGTCTCCCTCTTCCTGGAACGTCGCCCCCCTGCCAATCCCTCAAGGAGCACTTTCTGTTCCCTGAGATCCTCCCCCCTGCTTTTCTTCAGAATTTTTAGAAATTGTGGCAAAATATACAGAAATAAAATTCACCATTTAGGTTCAGAGGTGTGGAGTACACGAACGCTGTTATGAAGCCACCGCCGCCACCCCCTCCACCACTCATCCCCAGTTTTCACAGACCGGCCCCTGCACTGTCACCTCCCCTGACTGGACACTCCCCACAAGCGGGGCCTGTGTCTGTCTTTCTGTCTTGGTCCTGGCTGTTTCCCCAGTATCGAGCAGATACTCAGCCTACAGTAGGTGTTCAATAAACAAAATGAGATCAGTGTGGCCGTGCCTTGTAAACCAGGCCTGAAAGTAAGAAGAAAGCAGCATGAATATATTTTTTTCCCAAACAGCCCCAAGACGAGGCCAAAATGCCCGGTCACCTCTGTCACCAGATCACGATTTCAAGTTTGGTCCAACTCTGTGGGGGTAACACTGGCAAGAGCTCCTTTTCTTTCCTGGTTTCAGGCCCCTCTCTGAGGTCAAGAATGAAGATACCGGATCACACAAACCACCTGACGTGAACACTCACCATGTCAACACGTTAGCTCGACCCAGAGCAACATTTTATCAGTCCCTGAAGGGCAAGCACAGAAATAGACTGCGGAGAGCAAATGCCACTCTTGGTAGTGCTGGAAAGGCTGTGGCGTACGGCGTGCCGGGACGTGGGTCCCCTATCATGCTAGTACACTGAAATCAGAAGGTGGAATCAGAGCCAGAGTTAGGATGAGGGCAGGGAGGCACCCACGTTGGGCACCAAACAACAACAACAACAACAACAAAACTCCATCATCAAGACAGATCATACCTAATACAACACCCTGAAAAAATCAAAATTAATGCAAAAACCCCATGATAAGCAAAATATCAGGATTCTAAATAAAGATGAGCTAGCTTTTCCCTTTTGTTTCAGGCACCTATGTGACTCTGTATGGCACTCTTCCTGTTCCTGCCTTTAAATAAAGATTTGGTGGCTGTTCTGCATGGATATTCAGGTGCCAACTCATTCTTTTTAAACACTGCATTAAAATATGATTTCTCTTGGGATGCCTGGGTGGCTGAGTGGGTTAAGCATCTGCCTTCAGCTCAGATTGTGAACCTGAGGGTCCTGGGATCCAGTCCCCCATGGGGCCCCCTGCTCAGCAGGCAGCCTGCTTCTCCTTCTCCCTCTGTCTCCTGCTCTGCCTACTTGTGCTCTCTCTCCATCAAATAAATAAATAAAATCTTAAAAAAGAAATATGATTTCTCTTGATGACTGACTTTTTTTGGCATCTCCTGAAATTCGGTGCTGGAGCCACATGTCTCCTTCGCCTCACGCTAACGCCAGCCTGGAAGAGATGGTGAGCTGCTGTTATGTGTCGGTGACCAAAGGGAGATCAATCATCACGGGGATCACGTCACTCTGGCCTCCGTTTACACATCTCTACAAAGGGACCTGTACCCTCTGGTGGTTGTGAAATTACCCCATGCCTGTCCAGTGTGGTGTTTCAGATGGCAATGTGTTTGGGAAAACTCTAAAGTGCCGTCTGCATGTGAGGAACTGCTATGAAATTTTTATCAAAGGTACCGAGAGGCCCAACCGGGAGGAAAGCAGCATTCCACACCAAAGTGAGCTGCAAAACCCTTGCCCTATTTATAATGAAAGAAGTGAAGCTTGCTAAATGAATCAATTTTGCTTACGAAAAGAAAGCGATGGGGCACCTGGGTGCCTCATCTTGGTTAAGAGTCTGCCTTGAGCTCAGGCCACCACCCCAGCATCCTGGGGCATCCTGGGATCAAGTCCCCACATCAGACTCCCTGCTCAGTGCGGAGTCCACTTCCCTCTCTGCCTCTGCCCCTCCACCCTGCTCCTGTGCATGTGCACATGCTCTCTCTCTCTGTCAAAATTAAGCAAACATATAGATAAAATTTTAAAAAGAAGAGAAAGGGATTAAGGGCTCTCCCGGGACACAGTCGGTTAAGTGGTGGACTCCTGATTTCGGCTTAGGTCATGATCTCAGGGTTGCAAGACAGAGCCCACCTCGGGCTCCATGCTGGGGGTAGAGTGTACCTGGGACTCCCTCCCTCTCCCACTGTCCCCCCCAACCGTGGGCACTCATGCACATGGACTGTCTCTAAAATAAGTAAATAAATCTTCTTTTAAAAGGGGGAATGGGGCAGGGGGAGAAAGAGATTATTAGAGCAGATTCAGGGCTCTCCCTGCAACCAGGCCATCCCCTCCCATCCTGACCCCCTTGCTGAATGGGAAGAAAGGCAGAGGGTTTCAGCTCGCCCTGGGAAAACTGCCCACTCCGTGCTGCAGAGAGGGGTGACTGCCGACATTCTAATCAAGTTGTGGCCATCCTGAACTGGCCAGCGTTCTCCTTCCTTGTCACATTTTGCAGGGTTTCCTCAAAATGTGAATTTCCTCAGTGGGCTGGAAGGGTGGCTAGCACAAACCAGCCACCCTCCTATGTGGGATGGATGAAACAGCACCTGGCTTTGGGATGACAGGAAAGTTCTGGAAATAGATGGTAGTGATATTTGTAGGACCCTGTGAATGTGCTGAACGGCTCTGAAGTGGACCCTTTAAAAATGTGCAATTTTATGTTATGCATATTTTACCACAACAAAATAAAAACAAGTATTAAAAAGTCCCAGAGATCTAAAACAACAACAACCAAAAAAAATGGAGCCGCACACTCCGTCTGGAGGTATTCTCTGGGGTCCTACAGTGTCCGTGTTCTTTGGTTCTATTTATGTGTCTCCTACCCCGGCTGCCAGGAGAGATGCAGAGAGCTGGGCCAGGGCTAGGCTGACAAGGCCTTTTGCCTGTTAGCACCGTTATAAATAACCCAGAAGGAGGCAGAAAGGGGGTCCTGGCAGGGGAGTGAAGGTCAGGCAGCCCCTTTGTGGCATTTGAGGAAATGTCACGCTCAACAGGCCAGCAAGGTGCCAGCTCCCATCTCCAGGCTGGTGCTGCCCAGTGTTGACTGCAACCTGCACATCCCTCTGCCCCCCAACCTCATGCCGACGAGCCTTGGGGCAGCACTCCCACCAGGAAGGGCAGCACGAAGGGGGCTGGCTCCTGGGGGTTCCCAGCAGGGACAGGACCACTGGGTGGGTGGAGAGGTAGTGGGGCGCTGAGGATCCACCACCCCAGCCTGGCTGAAGTCAGCTCCCCAAGAGCCCAGGCCAGAGCTCAGCCCCCAGCACACCAGCCTCAGCTCCGTCTGCCAACACACAGGACCCGCTGTGGCTGAGATGACTCAGCACCGCTCCAGCAGCTCAAGCTCAAGCGACAACTGCCCCTGCTGGGGCTGCTGCACAGCGTGGGAGCGGGGAGGGGCCTCGCAGCCCATCTGGTCCTGCAGTTCCCACGCTGGGCTCCCTGGGGAACCCCCTGCATCACCTCTCCCACAGCCCACCAGGGCCCCGGGCTTTGAAGTGGGAGAGATTATGAGGCAGTTAATTAGTTCGTTTTCCCCATTTTTATTAACTAAAAACCATACAGTGGCAACCCAGCGTACTCCTATTGACCCTGAGTGAATTCAACATGAGGAGCCTGGCAAAACACAAATACATAAAAAGCCAAATTTCTACTTCTTTCGTTCGCATTAGAAAGATGGTGACATTATACTTCGCACATGAGTTCTCCATTTCCCCATACTACTCATGCGGACTTATTATGCACACACACTATTTCATGGGCCATGAGAGGGCTTTCACAGGTTAACTTAAATCCTCAGCCTAAAAAGTCAGTCTCCAGGCAGGTGGCGGCCACCACACAGAGTACCCGAGGGGCATGTAAGACCCCAGCAAAGGGGGCACTCCCCCATTTCGCAGATGAAATAGTAAGGCTCAGGGAGGTAACAGGACTTTGTTAAGCAGAACGTGAATTCAGACCCAGCCACCAAACTCTGCGGCAAGCACCCCCCTGCCTCTGCTGGGGCTGACCACACCTGTCAGTAACACTAGGGGTGGAGGTGGGGGGGGGCGCTTTTCTTGTTCTGTTCAAGTTCATCTACTAGACTTCGAAACAATGGGGAGGGGAAAATGTTCTCAAAGCCCTGCTAGTACCTTCGAGAATCCTTCTGGGTTCAGGAAGTCCAGATTTTAAGCCGCTAGTGTAGACCCACAGAGGAGGGAGCCAAGGCCCCATCTGAGGGGCCGGGGTTCTCCACCATCACCAGGGAGCAGGGGAGCAGGGGGCAGAGCTGAGGCGAGGGTTAGTCACTTACTCTCCTATTTAAAAGCCTTCCCAGACTTCTCACTGCCCTGGACAAATACCGGAAGCCCTCACTACACTCTGAGGCCCAGTGCGTCCTGGCCTGCCTCCTCCCCCACCATCTGTTGGACTGTCCCACCCTCTCCACACTACAGGCACAGTGGCCACCTTCTCGCTGCAACAAAACCCTCTGGGGCTTGGGCTTCCCACCCGGGACCCCTGCCACGTTGCCAGCATTCAGTCTCAGTGAGAGGGGCCTTTCCAAACACCCAACACACTCACCGGCTCACAGTGACTGCTACCCACAGCACAAACCCAGGGACTGTCTGTCTCCTCTCCGGAATGTACACCGCACCAGGGTAAGGGACTGGGCGAGGCCTCTGTGGAGTCCCAGTGCCTGGACCGGTGTCTGGCACACAGTGGGTGCTCACTAAACGTCTGCGGGACAGATGACTGGGGGTCGGGCTAGAGCCCCCATTTCCCAGTCTGGCATCGGTGCTTCACATTCTTGTGATCCCTGCGAAGTCTGTCTCCCACTCACTCCCTGCCTCTGCTAGGGGTGGGGAGGGGGTGGTTTCCTTCCATATCCATTTATTCCCTTATGGAAACTCCTGCCTTTCCTTTTCCAGTGGGTCAGATGATGAGAAACCCAGACCCATGGGCTCCCAGATAAAGCTGGTGGGAAACAGATTCTCTCTGGCCCCGGCAGGCCCTCCCCGGTCATGTGGTCAGCAAGGACCAGAGGAGGAGGGAGGCCAAGAAGCCCTGTTTAGCAGACCACCCCCCCCCCACATTCCCCCATGGCTGAGGCGCGGGCTCCTGCCAGCCACAGGTAGACCTGACTTCCATAGAAGTCTGTTGACTGGGAACATAAAACGGATTTGGGGTCTGGATAAATCCCCCATGTCCATTCCCTTCTTCTCCAGCGTTCCACGAGGTGGGACCGTCCGCGGCTTCATGGCCACAGCAGGGCTTCTGCCGTAAGCACTAACACGCCTCAACTAGGAACAGGAAACCGTCTGACGATGCTCGATTATCACCGAAGCCTGATGGCAAACAGGCAGAAAGCGAGGAGCTCTCAAACACAGAATGGTGAGACCTCTCCGGGAGCGGAGTTCCCACCATCCCCGCGTGTCAGTGCCATCTGAATCTGCTTTTCTGCCAGGCCAGTTTCCCTCACCCTACTGGGACTGCAGGTCTTAGGCTTCTAAGAATCTTCTATGCTCTAAACTAGACCTTCTCCCATCTGATCCTCACAACAAGATGAAGGTTAAGCCATTTTTTCCATTAGATGAAGCTAAAATTCAGAGAGGAGAAATAATTTGCCAAAAGTCACACAGAAAGCTGAAGAGAGGGGCACCTGGGTGGCTCAGTCAGTTAAGTGTCTGCCTTCAGCTGAGGTCATGATCCCAGGGTCCTGGGATCGAGTCCCACATCAGACTTCTTGCCCAGCGGGGAGCCTGTTTCTCCTTCCCCCTCCCCCAATCAGGCTTTCTCTCTCAAATAAATAAAATCTTCAAAGGGGGGGGGGGAACAGAAAAGAAAGCTAAAGAGAGCTGGACTCGCAACCCCAAGATGGCGGACTCCTCATTGAAGCAGTAATGGAGAATCTGATTGGGAGATCACAAGCCCAAATTCTCAGCACTATTGACATGCATTACTTGAATGAGTCCCTCTACTTCTCTGAGCCTCAGTTTCCCTATATTCCAACACTGGCCAACATTGGAGACCATGGTCAGTCAGCTGGGGCTTTGGGACATGCAGATTCAGCCCACGATGAGCTGGGCATGCTGAGAAAGCCTCAGATGCCCTCTCAGCAGCTGCAAACAAGGGGGAACAATGGTGCAGACAGTGGTGGCCACAGAGGGATACAGCTCATGGTGGTCGTCACAGGAGGGCATGTACAAGACCTGCTAGCTCCAAACTCTGCTATGCAAAGCACGGCCCACGGACCAGCAGCACTGGCTTCATCTGGAGCTTACTAGATTCTGCAGACTGTCATGCCGAATCCCAGACCTCCCGAATCAGAATCTGTATTTAAACAAGAGCCCCAGATGATTCATAGGCACGTTCAAGGTTGGATTGCAAACATTTTTAAATGACGAGTCAGGTTGTAGCATGTGGTCGTGGGTTCAGCACCTCCATCCTTGGAGCCCCAGCATCCCCATCTGCAGAGGACTGATAATGACGTGCACCCCTCAAGGGACGGCTGTGAGGGTTATGTAAGATGGCGCCTGCCCAGTGCCCAGCACGTAACAGGCCCAAACTGCTGGTTCCTCTCCTTCCTAGAAGGCCTCTCCGTCCGTTCTGAGTCCTGCCTGCGCATCTGGGAGGCGAGGAGAAGACCCCCACGGGGCAGCAACAGATGGGGACAGGGTGGGAGCAGAGGGGAAGGAAGACAGAAGAGGAAATAAAGCAGCAAAAAAAGTAAATAAAAAACATGCAGCAGAGACCATCTGAATCCCCAGGAGGCAGGCGACATGTGAAACCCGGAGACGCGACCGTTTCTGCTCACGTCCTGCACCAGGGCTCTCAAGCACTGCGAGAAACCACAGGGCCAGGAGGGACAGAGGAGCAAGAGCCACTCGCTGTGTCCCCTCGGGCCAGCATGTAACAGTGCCTTTCCAGGTCGGCTGTGCACCGGTCCTGTGGCCAGGGTGGACATGACACCAAAAGTCACTGGAGCATTCCAGTTGGAAGCCAGGGGGGGCTCAGGCCAAGCCCTGAGAAGGGTCACACATGACTGGAGGATGCTGATCCAGGGACCATGTTTGACAGTGGGGGGCTGATCTATGTGATCTTAGCAGAGTGATTTAACCTTTCTGGGCCTCAGAAAAACAGAGGATGATATTCTTAAGAGGGTTTAAGGAGAAGGGCATTGTGGAGTGTCTGGTGCAGAGTAAGTGCTCAAAAGACAATGAACATTAGGAAGACTATTTCACAAGAATCCTGAAGCAATTGCCGGCACTCCTGCAGCCTCTCTGGGCTGTTAAGAGCTTCCTCACCACTGGGTCACTGGGTTAAATTAACCCTTCTATGACCCAGTCCACACTGCCATCAGTTCACACCTGAACGGCAGCAACTCTAGACCCCACCAAGCTCCTGGACACAAGTCGCTAGAGGCATCTTGTCAAGATGCAGATCTGATCCCACCAAGACCCAGCCTGCCCCTGAATCCTCCTAAATCCTTCCTGAGGCCTGGAAGGCCCCATGTGATCTGGCTCCTGCCTGCCTGTCCCAGTATTAACCTACCCCTACCTCCACTTTTGACCCTACCGGCCTTCTTTTCACCCAAGCACTTGCCAGGGTCTTTTCCTACACAGGGTCCCGAGTGTGCTGTTCTCTCTGCCTGCTACGTCACCCTCACCCATAGACCTGCTGTGCCCAGCTCTGTCCCATCTGTCCTTCACTCTTCACTTCCCAGGGGAAGCTTTCCTAGACCCCCAAAGGCCCCCGAGGAGCCCTACTACACCCTCTCACCACCTTCTGGAGGTCCAGAGCCTTCTAGGGCTTATCACAGTCAGTAATTAAACATTTGTTTGAATAGGCATCTTTTTAATGCTCACTGTTATATCCTTGGCACCTGGCACATAGTAAGTGCTTACTAAACACTCAGGTGGTGAATGAGTAACGCTGTTCCTGGGCAACCCCCTCACCCGCTCACGCCCTCAGCCTTAACTTTCCACGCACATGGAACAAACCCCAAGGCTGCCTGATCTTCAACCTGCACCCATGACCCGCTGGCCCAGTGCCAGAGATCTGAACATTTCTAGATCTGATTTTCTTGAAAGCAGCTTTGGGACATGGCCAGGGGAGGCGTGCGCCACCGGCCTCGGCAGTAAACGCTGATGAAGCTGTCTGGACCAGCTGAGCTGAGATCAGGAAATGCCAAGATTTAAAAGCATCCGGAACCCACTTATTTATTGTTGTTCTTGCACTTCCAGGCTATTTTAAGCTTCGGATCGATGTGTTGGCTCTCCTCTCTTCCAATGTCGCTCCGCAACACCCCACGTGCACTTGGCCCTACCTGTTAGGGCTCGGCTGCTCCTGCCCCATAGGATACGTGACAACGACAGCCATAAAAACGGGTGGCGTTCCTTTTTGACAAGTGCCTCTGCAAGTGGTACGTGTTTTCACTGCAAGTGCCTACTGCTCCCAAAGTGAAGCATTATTAGCTCCAGTCGAAAGATGGGGATATCAAAGCTCAGAGAGGTGAAGAAATTTGCCCGGGGTCACACAGCTGGAAAGTGCCAGAACTGGGATGCAACCCCAGATCTTCCAAATGCAAACATCAGGCTTGGTTCCCAACCATTTGGCAATACTGATTCCCGCGTGCCCGCACCAAAGTTCCCTGCACACACTGTGAGTTCCCAGCCCCCTGCAAGGACCACACACCGGTCAAAGCAACCTGCCCCCAGGTGTACTGCCATGAGAAGATGACCAAGACAGGTTGCTAAGTGAAAAGGGGAAATTAACATTATACGATCTTGTTTGTGCTTTTAATAAAAAATGATGGATGGAAGGAAAAATAGATGCATAGCTCACATATTCATAGAGTGTTGCTAGAAGGACACAAGAAAATATTAAGAGTTTAGAAATGAGAACAAGGAACTGGTTGGGGACAGGGGAGGTCCAAGACTATTTATTTTCTATTTTAAATCTTTCTTTACTTTTTGAAGGTTTTATTTTTATTTGATCATATACATGCTGCAAACCCATCCTCTCAGGTCCAAGTCATATGCCGCCTCCTCCCCTGTGAAGCCTGCCCTGATTATCCCAGCTTGTCCCTCCTCCCGTTCCCTACCATATTCTCCCTGCATCTCTCAGGCACCTGGGTCACTGAGCCTGTGTCCTTCAGTGCATACAGATAGGGGAGACCCCTGCTAGGCAGGAGCCCCAGAGTCCAAAGCAGTGTCTTGGGCCTCCGAGGTCTCCCCCACACTGAGCCGGAGCCTCTGCTGAGGCAGGGGTTTGGGGAGCCTCAGTGAATGAATAACTATTTTCATTTTCTATCTTGGTCCATGGCCTCCCAAAGCCAGTGAAGTTGGAAACTCAAAAATGGAGCTTGGGGGCAGGAAGGCGAAGAGGAAAGCAGAGAATTGGGGAGGGTAAATTCAGCTCCTGGAAACCTGCCCAGCACTCATCCCTGGGAAATGACTCAAGCGCCGCTTAATGCCAGCAGACAGTCCATTTGGGCCCTGAGGTCACCAAATCTCGTCATGGTCCTGCTTATTAAATATAGAGGCGCGTGAAATAAAGCCACCACGTCTGGTGCCGGGGCTCTGAGGAAGGGACAGAGAGACAAAGATGAGAGGCAGGGAGCCTGTCCCCTGTCAACCACTCCTGACTGCTCACCCAGAAAGCCCCCTGGGCAGTAGCTGAGACTGGACCCATGCAGCAGACGTGCCTCCTGGCCTTGGTGCGAGCTGAGCGATCTCACCTCCTGGGCAGCAAGGGGGTCCCTGCCTTCCTCCGTACCCAGCCCCTGCCTGAGGATCTCTGGGAACACACTTTACGGACATCTCATTGATACTGTCCAACAACCAAGTAATGGCAGACAGACACAGTGGCCAGTCCATTTTACAGATGAGGAAATGGAGTCCTAGGTAAGTAAGATGCTTGAGATCACACAGCTAAGTTAGTGATACTTAAACCAGACCAAGATTGCAGCGAGGAGAAAAGCGTGAACTAAAACTCCATGGGCTAGGGCACTGTGACTACAAGCATGCCCCCAGTGGCCTGAGGCCTCACTTTTCTTCTCTGTTCAGTGAGCTAGGCAGCTCCCCACAGGCAGCATGAAAGTCTACTGAGCTGGGGCTGTGAGGCATCTCTGTCTCTCATCACACGCCCACCGGGGATGCAGTGGTGGACTGAGAAATAGTCAAACGTGGAGGACAGGCTCGGGGCCTTTTCTCAGACCTCCACCCCTACCCCCCACCCCATCCCCCAAGATCTCGCACAATGGAAGACTAAGCCACTTCACTGGGAAGGAAAGCTTTCTCCTACTACAAAAAAACAAAGGTATACCAGGGACTAGAATGCAAAAGTTGTATTAATCTTTTCAGATAAAATATGAATGGTTTATATGCTGTGGGTTCTGTTGAAATCAGTAATTGGTTTAACTGACAGAGCTACTCTGGAGGCAGCAACGGGCCTGTTAAGAATGCTGACTTTGGAATCAGAAAGGTCTACATTCATTTCAGCTTACTCACTCAACCAGCTCTGTGTCCCTGGCCAAGATACTCACCCTCTCTGAGACTTAGCTTCTTTATCTATAAAATGAGGAGGATAAGCTCATGCCTGTAAAGCAGGAGTCTATCTTTTGAGCCGGTGGGCCCCACTGGCAATCTGGTGAGGCCTATAAACTTTTCAGAATGTTTATGAAAGCATAAAATAAGTATAATGTAATCAAAATGTATAAAATAAAACAGTATTATAAAAGAAAGCAGTAATATCAAAATACATTTATAAAATATTAAAAAGAATAAATTTGTGCTACGGTAATAGAACATGCTTCCTTATTACAATTTAAATAATAAGCTCTAGTAGCAAGTATAATAATTACCTGTAATTTCTTTCTCTCTCTTTTTTTTCTTTCAAGAGGGAGGGGGAGAGGGGCAGAAGGAGAAGGAGAGAGAGAATCCAAAGCAGGCTCCACACCCAGCGTGGAGCTCAAGGCCAGGGACTCAATCCCACAACCCTGAGATCACAAGTCGAGCTGAAATCAAGAGTCAGACACTCAACCGACTGAGCCCCCCAGGTGCCCCTATAATTACCCATCATTTCAAACTGCAATGAGCATAAATATTTCCAGATAACTGCAATATAATATGTAAATATCTGTGCCTTCCACTGGTGACAAAGTCACAGGTCCCACTGACATCTTCACAGTTTGTCATCTATGTTCATAGTGAATGGAAATTCCAGATTTCAGTTAGAGGTTAGCATAACAAAGAAAATTCACTTAGAGGTTAGAGATCATTTTTTTTCTACCAAAATTCACAGACACCCCCCCACCCCAAATTCTAACCCCTAGGGTTGGTGGACATGAAAGTCAAGTCGCTCAGTTCTAAAACTGGTCATACATGCCTGGCTGGCTGGAACTGACTCGGGCTCCGCCCCCACATACAGCAGGGCCCAAGGTTTACCTGTGTGCCCATAAGGAGTCCTTCCGGGGAGTGGCTAGAGGAGCCTGGAGCCCAGGAATGGCCGGGGAGGGACATGGGTCATGGAAGGCTATGAGTGAGTAAGGGAGGTCCTTACAGCTAATCCAGAAGCTTAAAACTGGAAGAGGGTTAAGCCCCAGTTAGATGTGCACATGGGCTGTCTCAGCTCAAAACAAGCAGTTCCTTTCCCACATTAGCTGTGTCCTCAGTTACTCCGGCAAAGGAGCCCTTTCAAATCCTGCCCTTGGACATCTCCCCTTGGTTGGTTTATTGGCACCTTGACCTTATGTTCAAATGGAGTTCTATTTCCACCCAAGCCTATTTCTCCTTCAAGCCTTCCTCATGTGAGTAAGGCAAAAGCCTCACCCAACCGCTCAGAAGCAACACTTGGCACATCTCTCCTTCCCTCACACTCAGTCCATCGGCCTGTCTGGTCCATTCTCTCTCCATCTCCACTGTCACTGTGCTAGCCCATGCTACCAACTTCTCTCACCTAGACTTTAAGAGGGCTGCGGAGGTCTCTCCCACAGTAGCCATAATCATCTTTTAAAAATGTAAATCAGGGGCGCCTGGGTGGCTCAGTCGTTAAGTGCCTGCCTTGGTTCATGTCATGATCCCCAGGGTCCTGGGATCAAGCCCTACATCAGCCTCCCAGTTCTGCGGGAAATCTGCTTCTCCGTAGCCCGCACCTCTTACTTGTGTATCGCTACCCTGCTACCCTGGCTTGTGTTCCCTCTCTCGCTGTGTCTCTCTCTGTCAAATACATACATACATACATACATACATACATACATACATATAGATATAGATAAAATCCTTGAAAAAAAAAAAGAAAGAAAAGAAAATGTAAATCAGACCATGTTGCCCCACTCCCTACTCAAAACTCTTCAAAGACTCTCCTGTTGCACTTAGGATGGAATTCAAACACCCACAGCTAATAAGGCCCTCACCTACACTGCCAGCATCCTCTCTGGCCACTTCCTGACTCACTCACCATGCTCCCCACATCTTGGCATTCTTCCATAAATTAGAACTCAAAAGTTGGTCGCTGCCACAGGGCCTTTGCACAAGCCATTTCTGCACGGCTGGCTCCTTCCTGACACTAAGACCAGATGAGGCCTTCTCTGACCATACATTCTATAAAGTATTCTTCCCCCACTTCACTACACTGTCCACTACCCAGCCCTGTCTTCTTTTCCTCATGATCCACATCACTGTCTGAAATGATCCTGTCTGTCCTGTTCATGTATTTGTTATCTGCCCACCCTCACCAGAATGGAAGCTCCAGATCGCTAGAAACTAGTCTGGCTTATCTCCCACTATATCTTGGTGCACAGTAGGCACTCTTCAGATTTTACTGATTGAGCTTATCTTGTGCAGGAGAATGGGCTGAGCTGACACACATTCTGTAACTTAATCCTCACAGCTGTTATTATTTCTATTTTCCAGGAGGAAGCTGAGGAGGCCCAGTGAGGTTCCCTAGCTGGCTGAGGGCCATCTGACTCCAAAGCCAGGTTCTTAATCACTGTATTGTACTGCTCAAAAAAAAAAAAAAAAAAAAAAAAAAAAGACTCCTTCCTTCTCCTGTATCCCCTCCAAAAATCATCCCCAAAAAGAAAGCAAAGGAGGGATGATGGTGCAGAAAAATGCAGAGGGGTGGGGCTGAAGGGATGGCACCCCAGGGCTCACAATGCTGCAACCTCGTCCTGCTCAGAAGCCCTTCCTAGACCACTCCGTCCAGGGGCGCTGGCCAGCAGGGAGGTAGCACCCACACCTGGACCCACATTTGCCCCGCAGTGCCCTGGAAACTCCCCACAGCTCCTTTCTCCTCAACTGCCTTTTCCGGGCCTCAAATCTCCGGATCAGGTTTTCAGAGCTGTGGAGCGTCCTCTGCTTGGAAATTCCCCAGTCAACAACGGGAAAGCGGGGACACCTGCCTGAGAGGCTGCGGAGCTGGAATTAGAACCACAGAAACCTAGGCAGGAAAGACCTTGACAGTCATTAGCCCAACCCCCACCCTAAGCCTTAACCAAACAAGAGCTTCAGGAACCTCATGGGGGAGGTTTCCTTTTTATTCCCGGTACAGATGAGTCCCCATTTTACAGATTAGAGTGAAGGCCCAGAGAGGTTGGCTGACTTCCCTGGGAGGCACCCAGCTAAGTCAGTCATTGAGGTGGGATGGGAACCCAGAAACCTGAGCCATGCTACCTCACCTCTATGCTAGAATAAGAACAAAGCCCTTTGGGTTTCAGAGCCTCACCACTGGAGCAACATACCACGAACAATCCTTAGACAGAACTGCCTCTGAGCCTCGTATTTTCCATAAGGGGAAACTGAGGCTCAGAGAGCGGAAAGTCTCTGACTGACCCTCAGCCTGATCGAGCTGCCTCTGCAGAATTCCCCATGGCCCTGGACACAGGGCAGGGTGCTCAGGTGGCACAGAGCTGGGGGTACCAGCCCCACAAAGGACCCCTTTCAGGACCGCGGCCCCCTGTGCCTGCGTTCCAATCTGGTTCCAGCAGGAAGGGCAGGCGCTCGCAGACAACGCTCCACCCGCAGCAGGCGGGGGGCTGGCGCAGGAGCTTGCCTTAAACAGAGCTCCCTGTTTCCATTTTAGCCCTGTTGCCATGGGATGGGCCTGGCTGGGACAACAGCCTCCTTATATAGGGCAAAGCAGGAATCCCGGCCCCGCTTCTCCAAACGCTCTGGCAATGGGCGCAGGAGAGACAAAATAAGCAGCTGCCCTTTACAGGCAGACACATCTCTGCCATTCTGCTGTTTAGAGATTTTTGCTTGTGCGATCCATGCACATATGTGTGCCACAACACAGCACGTCAGAACAAGGGCTCTGGCCTCTATATGAGACTGAGAGCTGCCACTACATGCTCCTAGGCAAGTCCCAAGCCTCCCCAGGCCTCAGGTTCCCCATATGGATATGAAAGTCAAACCAGACACCATCTAATATCCGTCTTAGCCTTCAGGTTTGATAATTCTGTGAAATCCAGATAATACGCACACTCAATCTGGCTCTTTTCCGTTCATTAAAGCACCAAGAGGCGAGTGAGACCACAGGCAGCTCTGTCTGGAAGGCCTTTTCCAAGAAACTTCACACCTCCTGGGCTTGCTCTAACAGAGGCCCGACTTTAACCCTTCCTTCATAGCTCAAATCATCAGATGTTGGCAAGCATTTTCTGTAAAAGGCCAGGTAGGAAGTATTTGAGCTCTAAGGCTGGGGTGTAGAAGCAGCCACAGGCCACGTGTAAACCAATGGGTGTGGTTGCGTTCCAATAAAACTTTATTTACAAAAAGAGCTGACTGGACTCATTCCAGGGGGCCTCAGTTTGCTGACCCCTGGAGCCATCATCTTTACTAATGTCCCCCTCAAAGCGGCCATTTGACCCAGTGCAGCCCCTTCCCTCAGGACTCAGGGTCTTGGGCTGGTCCATCTCCTCCGCCCTCCACCATCAGCTCCCATGGGCAGTAGGAGTCTCAGCGTCCCTGTTTTCCTGCTGTGAGCCTGTTGTCTTCACCAAGTTCCACTCCTCCCTGCTTAGGTACCATTTCTAATCTGCGGCGGACTGGTCAACCCGATCTCCACGAGGAAGGCTCTATCTAAAATCAGAACAAGGGGCACCTCGGTGGCTCAGTGGGTTCTGCGCCTGCCTTTGGCTCAGGTCGTGGTCCTGGGGTCCTGGAATCAAGCCCCACATCAGGATTCCTGCTCAGCAGGGAGTCTGCTCCTCCCTCTCCTGCTGCTCCTCCCCCACACTCGTGCTCTCTCCCTCTCAAATAAATAAGTAAAATCTTTAAAAATAATAATAATAAGGCCAGAACAAGTGGGCTCTAAAGGAGAATCATTTAGGAAGCGACAGCTCCTGGCCTCCATCATAACGGTTTTGGCTTCCACAGGCTCTGGACGAGATTCCAGAAGGCAGAGGCTGCAGGATGACATGTGTCTGAGGCATGAGGAAACTAGGGTGTGACCTGTCCTCCCCACACACATGGGTGGCACGGACACCAAATGGGGCCGTGCAAGCGCGTTCTCTTAAACAGGGGTCCACTCAGACTATTATTAATAGCACACTTGGATTTTTGGAAGACAGAGGATGCTCTAATGAACCAACTTCCTTCCGTCTTTCCCAAGGGAGTTGTGATATAACCACTTCTCCCTTCTCACAGGAAAACATCTCCTGTGAGTCAGGGGCTCCTTCTGGCAGCAGAAAGGCACTCCCTTGCCGAAGAAAAGCTTCCCCTCTGCCTCCACCCCGTTCTCAGGAAGGCAAAGGGGAAAGAGCAGGCAACAGCAACTCTCCCCACAGGATGCCTGTGAGGGAGTCACCAGACCAGCAACCCTGAGGGCAGGAGGTCCAGACAATGGACGGCACACCCAACACCAAACTCAGTGATCTGTCTCTGTGGTGTCCTTGACTGGATAACGTATTTGAGGATGTCAGGTCCCGAGGCTGTGGCCACTGTCACCACACATCCCTGAAGGTGTTCAAGGAAAAGACACATCAACTTCTTTTGTGGGGCCCCAAGGGCAGATCCCAGACACCAATGGGTGGAAGTCACATTTTTTCCCATACAAGGAAGAATGTTCTAATGAAGGCGGGGACTTCCTCTGTGCTGGGATTCATAAGGAGGCTGTCAATGGACATGGCACAGGGTCCTCCCACACCCAAGAATGCAGACAGCCTTAACGAATCAATGACCATGGGACCAGTCTGTGTTCTCTTCTGTTCTAGCAGCATATTTCTCGGACTTCACCACAATCCTCAGGGTAGAAACTACTATCATCCCACTTTGCAGATGGGAACACTGAAGGCTCAGAAGGCTGTAACAGAGAGACAGAGCCATCAGCCAGCCAGGAGTAGAGTCCAGCTTCCTAGTGCCAGGGTCTCCATAAAATCACATCCCTGAAAACACACTCAGAATCCGAGTCCAATCCCCAAAGTGGAATGAATTTGTTTCGGGAAAGTGTCTTGGTCTTGGAGCCCTCCCACCTCTGGGAGCCGCTCTGATGAGTGAGGGACCCCACGTCTTTAAAGAGGTCTCTCCTGGGGCGCCTGGGTGGCTCAGTGGTTTAAGCCTCTGCCTTCGGCTCAGGTCATGATCTATCTCAGGGTCCTGGGATCAAGCCCCGCATCGGGCTCTCTGCTCAGCGGGGAGCCTGCTTCCCCCTCTCTCTCTGCCTGCCTCTGTGCCTACTTGTGATTTCTCTCTATCAATCAATCAATAAATAAATAACATCTTTTTAAAGAAAAAAAAAAATAGGTCTCTCCCTTGAAGGGTCGGAAGTCTCCCTCAGGAGACCTGGAAGAGCCCTGCTGGCTCCCAAAAGGACTCTCGAAGCAGGAAGCAGAGCCTTCTTGCTCCAGGCCCTTTTATGACCTCCCGCCCTGCCCCTTCCCACCTTTTCCAAACACCCCTTCCGTACCTCCGTGTATCACCTTCCACCTTCCACCACTCCACCCTGCTCCCAGCTCCCCCCCCCCAGGCCACTGTGCTCCCTGCGCCAAGTCTTCAGGGCACTGCCCTTCCACATTTTGCCCGAGAACGCCCTCTGCCCTACTTATACCCCTCTGTGGCTTTAACATCGCTTTCCCCACAGAGAGGCTGCGAACCCCAGGCCGGGGGATTCTGGCATGTGTCCTAGCAGCTCAGCTTGTCTCCCCCACTCAGCGAGCCTGTAGCTAAGGTTCTGTCCGCAGAGGGGAGAAAAGGAGCCCTCAGGCGAACAACTGCCTTCCACTCTGACACTCATCGCCCCCCATTCTGCAAACAGAGTCCTGCTATAAAAGACAAGCCTCTCCAGGCCATGAGACCACAGGATCACAGCACCAAGGGAGGCTTGGCTGCAGTTGGCTGGCTCACCAAGCCCCAGTCTGGAGCAAGCATGCTCGGGAGCTCCTTGCACACCTCTAGAGACGAGGAACTCACACACAAGCAGAGGCTCAGCTATAGAATCTCTTAGAGCAGGAGCTCCGGGCAGCTGGCAGGGTGTTTCGGCTGCCCCGAGAGCTGGAGGTGGGGCGGCTCAGAGAGAAGAGCCTAGGAGAAACCTAAAGAGAATCAAAGGATATTCTTGAGAAGAGACTCCGTATTTTCAAGGCTGGGTTCACTCACCAGCTGCTGCAGAATCTCCTGGAGAAACTGGTAAAAATGCAATTTCCTGGGCCCTAGCCAAAGGCCCTGAATCTATCTCTGCGGGCAACCCAGGAAGGTCCAATTTCAACAAGCACTGGAGCGGTGAAGCAACCACTATTGTCCACTGTGCAGATTCCTCCCCAGCCGAGGCGGCTGTCCATTTCACACACTTCCCCCTAGATTGCCTGGTCCCATTCCACAGTGGGGTCGTTGAGCCCCACCACCAAGAAAAGGAAAAGCACCCAGACCAACTGACGGGAAAGCAAATCACCAATGAGCATTGACAATTACTGCTTTGCTTTTTACCTCTGGTCCAAGAACAAGGGCACTTGTACACTCCCAGACGCCTCACCTAGTATCAGAATCGCTTCTGACCGTGCTCCTTTTATTAGAATTGTTTAAGCCTCAAAGGTCCCCAGGAAGAGCAGGCTGCAGACTAGCTCACTCTGGATTTGGCTGGTTTGGGGCTGCCGCAGCATGGACCAGGGGTGGGGCAGCCATCTGCAGGGGGAGAGCCAGTGAGAGCAGAGGCACACTCCAGAGGGGTGAGCGAGCCCCATATCTGGGGGCTGAGGGTGGAGGGTGCTCGCTTCCATCTAGGAGGAGATAATCTGCTCAGAGCTGTCCAGGGAAGCATCCTACATGTTGCTGCAGAAAGCCCGTGGTCCTTGGCCCAGTCCTGGGAAGGGCAGCCCAGGCCACCATTTCCGGTCCCCTTTAGCCTCTGTACCCACACTCCCAGTCCCTACCCCTACAACGCATACTGTTTAGTATGTGACCAGGTACACCTCTGATGTTATGCTGTGTAGTCCCCACAACGATCCCATATGGCAGATATGATCATCATCTCCATTTACAGATGAGAAAAACCAAGGCTCAGAGAGGTTAGGTAACTGGCCCGAGGTCACCCAGCCAGGGAGTGCTAGAACCAGGAGATCTGACTGGGGATCAGGGGTTGACCCCTTTACACTGCTTTCCCTTCCATCCTGCCTACCAAGTCTTGGAAAAGTGTCATCGAGCCCTGAAACAGACCAGAGCAGACCAGTTTCACCTCCATGGGTGTTAAGGAGGGAGTGGGTTAGTGGGACATTTCCTAGGCAAGAAAGAAATTAGACGCACTGCTTCTTCCCTTCTACCTGAAAGGCAATCCCTTTCAGGTACAGCACTTCACAGTTTACAGTAAGAAGCACCATAACGAGGGGATTCAGTGCAGTGCCGCCGGGACCCAGGCTGCCTGGGCTGGAAGCCTCCTGTGTGTGGATACGGGATTTAACGTCCAAGCTTAAGTGTTGTCTCCTTTAAAAGGAGGATTAGCGAGAGCAACTACCTCAGAGGGAACATTAAAAGTGTCACTTAACTGCTGTTATAATTCTAAGATGGAATGATTTCATATTTCTCAGTTCATCTGATCCTCATAACAACCCTACTTGGTTCATGGGGGCAGGATCATTTGTCCCATTTGCAGGGGAGAAAAGAGAACTTCAACAGGGAAAATGACTTCCACGAGAACACATAGCTAATGGTATAGGTTTCTGAATTCTCAAGTCACTCCCAAGGCAAGTCCACATTTACACTTGTTTCTCCTTTGAGAAGAAGGATGTCGCCTTCATTTGTTCTGTTGATTCATGTCTAAAATGAGACAGCTTTAAAAAAAAAAGTACAGCAACGTTCATCGTATGGCGAACACCACCACTTCAATGCCTTTGCCCATGGCAGACAATGCTAATTCATCACCAACCTCCTTCCCGCTGAGCCAGAGCACATCTTCGGACTCTCCAACACAGCACTCTTGACAGTCATTACCAATTGATCACAGATGGTGGATAATCAAGCCCAACCCTTCTACTGTCTAGATACTTTTCTATCCAAACTTGGGTTATTTCCAAACCTAGTTATGATCGGGGGACGGGGGTTCCCACAGCCATCACATCACTCACTACACGTCAACCTCCCTGCAGATCCTCGTCATAGATTATAGTGTCCCTGTGGGTAGAATGGGGTCCCAGCAGCATCCATCTTTCCCCACATCCAAGAAACTGCTCAACATGGACGTCTTGCTTAGAGTTGGCCCCACAGCCTCGCCTTTGTGTCTGGCAGTCATGTCAGCTTGTGGGGGAAGCAGATGCTCTCAGCATTCCACATCAGCAGGCCTCCTCTGTGTGGCAAATGGCGCCGGTGAAAGGTGTGGCAGATGATTAGTTATTATCCCTTTTAAAAAATCCCAGTCTGGAGGACAATTTGGTTTTTAATGTAAACAGGAGCCGTTCAGCGGCATGAGGAGTTTTTATCCCTTAACCATTTCTCTGGAGAACAGTACCTTCCCATTCTAGGTCCCATAGGTCAGTGACGCTGAACCCACATACACACTCTTGCTCCACAAGCACCATAACCTAGTCCTGGGCAATCCGAGGCCCTTGTTTCCCAGCCATCATAATCGGCTCGGAGTGAACATGTGCCCCCAGTCCAGACAACCAGAGTCAATCCCACAATGAGCTGAAGCTACTGGAAAAGAAATGCTCTCTTCCTATTATGGTTACAACGCTGATCCTTGAGAAGCCTTGGAGCCATTCTTCCACTGACTGGGGAGAACCTATATGAAAGTGGTACCCTCCACAAAGGAGAAAGTAGAGTTGAAAGATGGAGCTTCTAGATCCAACTGAACCTAAGCCCCACATTTTCACTTACGGAACCAAACAAATTCCTTTTTTAGGGGTTGACTTTGAGTCAGCAGTCTGTCACCTATACCCAAAACAATCCTGATGGTTAAATACTCAGTATGGGTAAGAAAGAAATCTGGCAAGTTCACGGCCATTGCAGCTTCTCCTCGCCATGCCACAACTGGTAACCTGGGCACGCATGCGGAGCAAGCAAGCCTGGGCTTCCAACATGCACAATGGACAGGATGTATAAAGTCTGAAAATCACTGAGCTTAACTTTATGGCTTCCTTCTCATTTTTTCTCTACTCTAGGTACCTAATAAAATTGATGAGGCTTGAGCCAAGGGGGTTAAGGTTGTGCTTCTGAGGCCTGGATGGGATTCTGCTTCTAAAGGCAGGGAGAAAATACTCTTATTCATTCATTTGTTCATTTGTGCCCGTGTTCATTTTGCTGACATTCACTGCTGTTTAATGGTCCCCATTCCAACTCTCTGAATTCTCCTTCACCTTTTCTACTACCTAAGATCTTCCTTCCCAACCACCTCCACGTCCAGTTTCTGCAGTCCGCAGCAGGCAAGCAGCTGTGGTTGAACGTAAGGCCACCGCTGTGACAGGGAGTCTGGGAAGCATTTGCACAGACACCTGCCTCCGTCTGAGTCTTAGCTCCTGCCCCTGGGGCATCTTCCCATCAAGAATGGGTGTCACAGGGGCACCTGGGTGGCTCAGTGGGTTAAACATCTGCCTCCGGCTCAGGTCATGATTCCAAAGTCCTAGGATCAAGCCCTGAGCCCAGCTCCCTTGTCAGCAGGGAGTCTGCTTCTCCCTCTCCCTCTACCCATCATTCCTGCTTGTATTCTCTAATAAACAAATAAATAAAACCTTAACCTCCCCCGCCCCCCCAAAAAAAGGAATGGGGGTCAGGCTCAGCCTTCCCTTGGCTCACCTTCACGCTGAGCCAAGCCTGGCCCAGCTAACCTCACAGATGTGGGCCAAGGGTTCTCTAGTCTTCATTCAGTGCCTACCTGGGCTGGAGTAACCCCAGCTCCCAACATTCACAACACTATCTTCACAGACATACCTGGACCACTCCCATGGCCCCACCAGGAAACCACAAAAGTCTTTGCCTGTGTACAGAGCAGGGGAACCGGGATCTCAGGAGAGGCAGAGCAGAGGGCAAGACCAGGAACCCAGCAGCCTCTCTACAAATACTCAGTGCTACAAGATAAGGGGGGAAAAGAATTTTTCTTAATGAGTCATTTGAACTGCCACGTTTCACTGTCGGATTGTAAACTAAAAAGGAAGGGGCCCCCTTCCTAGTGTGTACTAAGTGTCAGGCACTGATAACTGGAGACAGCAGAAATTATTATCTTTATTCCCTTCAGAGATGAAGAAACCAAGGTTCAGAAAGGTCAAAAAGTGATCAAAGTTAAGACTTGAACCTGGGTCTGTCTGGCTATAGTGTCCATGACACCAGCCTCTGCCTTTTTTCTGTCCTACCATTAGAACTAAAAGGGCCCTTAGATGAGGGGACCTGATCCAATGCTTTGGTGTACAGATGGGAGACTGAGTCCTCGGAGGATGAGGTCCGCACGAGACTCAGGCTTCCTGCAACCCTGGGTGAGGCTTCTCCCCAGACCTCTGGACCCTGGATATCAGTATGGCGAATTCCCTGTTGCCCTGGGAGTATATAATATAACCACGTTCCTTTTTCTTCAACAGTTATTTCAATGTTAACCGCGCCATGCATCCGGGGATACAGCGGCGATAGAAAGATGGGGTCCCCGCCATCTAGTCAGATGGGGGCGCTCCTGGACCTGGGCCTGGGTGATCAGAACACAAGGAGAGGAAACTGAGAGAAGCCAAGCTGGCCGCAGTGAGGGTCCAGGGAGACCAGGAGGGATGAGACTGAAGTCCTCACAGACAGACCCTGACTTCTAACCACTGTGTTAAGACTGGACTTTGCCCTGAGCTCATGGGGCTCCGTGGATGGGGACTTCTGCAGGACAGTGACAAGACAGATTTGTGCTCTGGCTGCCACATGGAGACAGGGACAAAATGGCAGCAGGAGGCCCAATGAGGGACTGCCTCATCGGCCAATGTGACATAGTAGCCTCTGGGCGGAAGTAAAATGAAAAGGAGCAAATGGCCTGGACCTATGGTGGTCTATGTTCTGGTGCACAGACTTGGTGACAGCTGGGCTGTGGGGAGAGTAAGGAAGAAGGGAAAGTTGAGGAGGGCTCCCTGGTTCAGGGCTGGGGGTAGGGAGTGAAATGGAAAAGGAGCTCTGCTTTGGGCACGCTCAGTGTGGGGCACCTAAAAGCAGGAGGGCAGTGCAGCCAGCCTCGGGCAGGCACGTCAGGGAATCTCTCCCACCCACCTTGCCCAGGTAGGCCGGCCCCTGACTGCACGAGCGCACAGGTGTGCACGGGCGTCCGGCACGACGGTGACTGCAGCCATACTCCGGTCTAATGCCACAGAGCAGATCCACACACTCTCTTACCTGGTCCTCAGAGTATCCTAGTGAGTTCTCCCCATTTCACAGATGAGGAGCCTATGAGCCAAAAAGGTTGGACGAGTTCCCCTCGGTCACGACTCCTGCCCATGCTTTTTGTCTCCCAGGCTCCAGGCAGTCACTGTTAAGGTCAATGGACCCTCTTTACCCTGCCATGCTACTCTCTCTATGAAAATCTCTGCACAACCTTAACTGAATTTCCAACAGGGCAAGATGGGGGTTAGATGTGCTGATCCGCCAAGACAAGATCCCCAATCCTGTTGGTGGCTGTGCGTCTCGGCAGAAATTAATTAATTGGGCTCTGAGGTGCTCAGTGTTGCAGGAAGGGAAAAGATGTGTCCTAAGGGTGAGGAAGGCCTGAGTAGGCTAATAGTGTCTCTCTCTCTCTTTTATTCCAGGGTGACTCTCATACTGGGACCCAGGAGCTCTAGTTCCCATTCTAGGACCTTTGCTCTTAGCACCCTGACTTTCTGACAACCCTGCAAGCTTGGAACCATCAGCTGGGACAGCCCCACCAGCTGCCTTCACACAAGCTCTTCTTCCTTTCTGTTCTGCCCTGTTCCCCACCTCTACCCCAGCCGGCATTTGGCAGCCCCTCAGAGGCCTGCTGGGAGTCAGGAGGGAATGTTGAGCATCTGGCCAGAGCCCAGGCCAGCCCTGTGGGTTCACATTAGGGCACCTGCTAATGTGCAGGACCCTGGGGCCAGTCGCCCTGTGACTGGCTGGCAAAGCCAGGCATCAGGCCATCCCAGCACCCAGGACCGCGTGACCCCAAATCCCAGCTATAAATAGATGAAAACCTGTCAGCCCCCCTGCCCATACCCAGCTTGCCCTCGCTCTTGGCCAAGAATGAAAGGGCGCCTTGAAATGATGCCGAGGCCCAGATACCCAGCTCAGCTGCTCCGGACCCGAACCTGCTGCTGACCTCAGGGAAAATACTCGAGCCTCTGGAAATCCAGGGATCTGTCAAGCCCAAGCACCACTCAGCCCACACCCTGCTTCTTTCTCCAGTAACTATCCTGGTGTACTTACTGTTTCCAGCCCCCGGATTTCTGAGTCATTTGGATCACACTTTAATATGCTGCCACCAACAAGGCATTCATTAGGAACCCACTGCTTGGGGGAGAGGGGTGTGTGTGTGTGTGTGTGTGTGTGTGTGTGTGTGTGTTAGGGATGCTGGTCTTGGCAGAAATGTTTTTTGAGAGCTTCTTAACAGCTTGAAGGACACAAAAGGAATGGGCCTTACCTAAGGCCACACAGGGAAAGGGTGGCAGATCATTGACCAGACTCCCAGCCCACCGCCACTCAGGTTTCTGCTGGCACTGTGCCAATGGCCTGGAATGCCCCTGCTGCTTCTCTTTTCTTCTCTTACTCTCACCACTCTTGGATTTAGCCCACTACCACCTTCACCAAGAAGCTATCCCAGCCTAAGTTAATTTAGCTCAGAGCTGTCCCAATCCCTACTCCTTGCCAGCACACACTCCCCTTAATGCATTTACTGACTCACTTGCTTGGCACTGACCAAAAACGGCATTAATAATTACTTTCCTTTATTCAGAGGTAGCAAAGAGAGTTTAGCTCACAGGCCCTATCCTAAAAGTACTTGCCGTCATCATGTGTGTAAGGATTATGAGGCCATATCCAAAATCAGTAGGACGAATGTGGTGACTGACTGGTGATGTCTATTTCAGCTAGTGCCCATGTCAGCTCTCGGATCAGCTTTTACTATCCATTTCAGTGTTTACTCTTCACTCTGTCACCCCTGAAGACTAGATTCCTAAAGCCCAAACTCGGTTATACAGATCAGTCACCTAAGCTGTGAAAGAGGGGTTCCTCCCTCCCAGCCCCCTGCCCCGATCTCAGCGTGGTGGCAAGCAGACAATGCAAATGGGAAAAAAAATGACAATCATCTCTTGCTCTCACATCTGTGGTGACCCCACACAAGGGACTCTATCTACACTGCAACTGATCTGGACAAAAAGCCTGAGGGGTACACAGGTATTCTCTCTCCTGTCATGTGAGTAAACTGAGTCATGAGAAGGTTGAGGGAATATCCCAGGGTCATGCTACAGGAGGAGCTGGCCGGCTCGGACCTGAACCTGAACCGAGTTCGCAGAATGGCAGCCATCCAGAACTGGCAGGAATCATCCAGTCCAGTCCTCCAAAGGACAAAGGACAGCCAGCCTGCCAGGTGACTGTCCCACCTGCTCTCTCGGATCTCCCATGACAGGAAACACCCTACCATCCAAGGCAGGCCAGCTCACTCCACCTGGGGGCAGTTCTGGATGTTTGGGAAGCTCCTCCTCAGCCTGAGCTGTAACCTCTCACGACCTCCACTTACCAGCACCACCCTTTCCAATGTCAAATATTTGCAGGCAAATGTCATGCCCTTACTGGACTCTTGTTTCCTCTGCGTGGCACACGGCTATGGGCCCTACCTTTTGGAAGAATACACAGTTTAAAGTCATCTTGCTTTATGTTCCTCCTCTGACAGCATATCTGTTTGCCTATGGTGGTGACAGAACCATCTCCTCCCTAGTTCTAGAGCCCAGACTTCTATTAATATATCCAAATGTTAGAACTATCACTAAGTTTTAGAGACTCATTATGCTTCATACTACATATACTCCCCTCCCCCCAAAACCTCTCCTCTGCCAACAACCTGCAAAACTAGAATAAACCAGAATTACAAGGTATCAGAGTAAGAAGGGGCTTAGAGATCCCTAGTTTAAGCCTCTCGTGTACAGATGAGTGAGAAGGGTCCTATCAGCTTCAATGGCAAGAGAGTAGATAGAGCCAGACCAGAACCCTCGTATCCTCCTCCCAGTCCTGGACTCTGCCCACCAAACACTGGGTAATGTTTGACTTGAAATCCTGCACCCAACTCAAGGTCAGGTGAGCGAACGTGGGTCACACTGAGAACTGTTGACAGGCCAGGATGAGAATGTGAACCCTGTAGGCTTGGGGCCAGGCCTCAGGCCACCCTTGGCTCCAGCTGCTCTCCGCATAGGGCTCATTCCCGTAGTAGAATCTGTGCTCGGGGCTTCGACCTCCTGGGCATGTGCACTGTCAACGTTCCAACCTCACATGGCTCTGCTCCCCAACTCCTACCCACCCCCCGCAAAGTCTGCAGCAGGTACAGGCTTTCCACCTGCAGGCCCAGGCAGGCACTCACTGCAGGTCCCTCCCCTCCACCCCACCCAGGACCCAAGGCCCTTCACCCAGATCTCCTCTCAGCCTGGGGACAGGGAAATGGTCACTCGGGTGCTGCCAACCAGAGTATTAGTAAAGGCCAATGGAAACGGGACAGCTCCCAAGCAGAGGGCCTGGGAGCTGGCTCTAGCTACATTCCGGCAACATCAGAGAGCACCAAAGAACCAGGACACTACAACAAAGGGGGCTCAGCGTATCCCCTGACCACTCACTTGCCCCCATGCGATCTCCTGATTTATTTCCTCGTTTCTGGGCCTCGAGAGAGCTTGTGAATGCATCACTATACCCTCAGCTCCCCGCACGCAGCAGATGCTCAATAAAACCTAAAGCCCTGAGTGCTGTGTGGTACGTGAGGCGATCCAGCGACACTGGTAGAAAGGGGGCACCAAAATTTGACTGTGAGGGCAAAGGAGGCCACTCCCCCCTTCCAAGAACACCTGCTGCTTTCCAGTTTCTGGACACCTAAGGAACATGCATTCATCCCATGGAATCTGAGCAACCCTGACCCCCCCAACCCCGTCTAAAAGTTGGGGAGACTCGAGCTCTGAGGTCAGAGAAGCTTCCCGGTCTGTCTGCGGTGTGTAGCCAAGATGCAGCAGAGCCGGGACTTAAAACTCAGGACTCTCTCACGGCAGCGTCCTCAGACTTGGAGCCTGGCGAAGATCAGATCATGACGGGCCTTTAGTGTTGTGAGAAAGAACCAGAAATTATCTAGTAGCCGACAGAAATCTAGGGAAGACCCTTCTGAGGAGGGGCCTATGAAGGCCCTTAAATCTGTGACAAACACTAGGTCTTGTGAGGACCAGTCCCCAGAAGACTGTCTGCAAGTACTTTGACAGACTCGCTGTCAAACACAGACACCGGACACCAGCCATCTCCCCTATGTGATGTTTCTAGAACCTTCTGGATAATCGCTTTCCATGGACTCCTAGAAAATGGGGAGGGAAGGTTCGGAGATCACAGTCACCCTTCCCTTTTTTCTAACAAGGAAACTGAGGCCACAAATGCCAGGTTTTGTCTGAGATTAGCCAGCCACAGCCAGACAGTTACTGATCCAGGATGTCTGGCCTCAGTGTATTGGTGGGGGGGCCTGGGAGGAATGGGGTGTGAAGGGCTGTGACTTGCAGCGGGAGGGGTAAGCTTCTTTCTCTGAGATCCCATGAAGCTGAGCCAGGGCCCAGGGTAGAAGCTGACACTGTGGGGCTCACTGATCCTGAGGGAGCCCCAGGACAGCCAGAGCTGCCCCAAGAGGGTCCCAGACAGCCTTAGAGGTAGTGAGGGCTCTGTGACTGGGCGTATGCAAACACAGCCTGCTTGGTGGAATGGCAAGCACCGGCTGGAGGGTGGGCTCAATGAGATGGCCCTGAAAATGCCCTTGACCCCGAGAGCCTGCAGCCCAGCTCTGAGCCTCTTCCCACTGCCATCAGGGTTCTTTCTGGTCCCGGGAGGTCCAGGTGGAGCCTTCACCTCCCGCCAAGTCGTAGGCTGGGGTAAGAAAGAGGTGAAAGCCTTCTTGCCAGGAACACGGGCCTCCTCACCACTCTGGGTCCGGGGGAGGGCCTTCCTCATGCCACCCCTATGAGCACGAGGCAAGTGCCGGGAGCCCGTGGAGGCTGGTCCGTGCATGTGAGCAGCTGGACGCTACGTGTGTTTTCAGGAGAGAGTTCTCTATCCCTACTTCCAAGTGTTCCCCTCTTGGGAAGCTAGAGCCCGGGGAGAGGGTGGGGCGGTGCAGTACTCACGGGGAGAGAGGACCAAAGAAGGCAAAAAGTGAGGATGGAGGGGGAGGGGGGGGCCACAGGCAGTTTCCTGAGGAGACCCAGGCTGTAAAAGGAGTGAAGAGGCCTCCCTGATCCATGAGGGACGAGGCAGCCTCTTAACTCTTCCCTTCCAGCGTGGGAGGGTAGCGTGGGACAGCGGAGGAATTTCCCAACACATTCCTGGGCACAGAGCCCAGCACGCCCCCTCCCACTCCTAGCTGTCAGCTCAACTCAGGCCAGGCCTTACTACTGAGCGTGGCCCGGCAATGGCCCCGGGGGTAGGGGGCTCTGGGAAGGAGGTAGGAAGAACAGGGGGGGTAAGGGGGGACAGGGAGAGAGGGCTCTGAAGACAGAGGAAGAGGCCTTGGATCCTGGCTGGGCCCACCTGGGAGGCCTCGGCATAAATCTGAGACTTCCACATCTGTAAAGTGGGCAGAGTAAGAGAGAGAGAGAAAGTGTGTATGTGTGTGTGTGTGCGTGTATTTTAGATGACTGGGAAAGTACTCTAGAGTCCTGGGCACACACTCAAGGCTCGATAACTAGGAGATGAAAACAAACCACAACTGCCTTAGCCATAATGACAACAACAAAAATGAATTCAGACTAAGTCTTAGCCCTGACCTTGCTGCTTCCTTAAGACGAGTCACATCACCCTCCTGAGCCTCAGGTCCTACACCTGCACATGGGATTAACAGCCTCCCTCTTGGCCACGTAAAAAGTACAGCACGCCAGACACAGTTGTTCCTGTGGGAGAGGGGCAGGGCAGCGGGGGGGTTAGGAGGCAGGGGCAGGAACGAGGCAAGAGCACAGGGAGCCCAGAGTGCCTCACCCCCTATCTGCTGCCAAGGGGAAAAGGTTACTGGGCTATTTCCATCCTCACCTGAGAACCACAGTCTTGTTCAAACTTGCCTGATGACTTAGGACTGGTAAGTGGCTCGCGCAGATATGAACACAGGTCTGAACACTAAGCCACAGTCTCCCTATGACTCTCCAGTCTGGCCTCTGGGAGGCCCGTTCCCAAGGCCCCTGAGTGAACTCACTGCGTCCTAGGCTGTGGTGTCCACCTCAGACATATCTCAAGACCCGCTGGTCTATGGAGGCCAAGCATGGCTGACACAATGATTTGGGGCCCTGCGATGATAAACGTCCTGAATGCACGGGCAGTCCTGTGCAGTGAAAAACTGTCCAGACTAAAAAGCCTTTGACAGCCCTTTTGGGAAACAATGAGCATAAGCCAACTTTTTATAGTGCAGATGGGGAAACTAAGGCCCACAGAGGGGATCTGGCGTGGTCACACAGAAGGCCAGCAATGGGAAATGAGCCAACAGCTCCTCTCACCCCCACCCCCGTCCAGCAGCCCTTTGTGGCCTTCATCGCCTATGCTCTTGCTATCTTTTCTGTGATCCCCATCAGAGTTAGGGAAGCATAGAAGGCGTCAAAAGGGAAGCCAACAATGAAAACGGAGGGGAAGTGGTGGGGTCACGGCTTGGCGGCGAAGAAAGGGAGGGATGAAGAGTACGTGATGCAGTCAGCGCATGCTCACTGCTGACCACTAGGGGGCAATGTTGGCATCAGGCAGCTTGGTTGGACTGGCAGACCACTAGGGGAGGCAAGGCAGTGGGGAGAGAAAGGAGATCTTTATTAACTGGTCTCCATGTCACCTGACTTACTTCCCTTATAGACTGTCTAGTGCACCTAGCACCACAACCCCCTTCTGTGCCAACTGTGGAAAGAGGTACGGGGGAGGGAACAAGGGAAGGGAAGAAAGGGGTCCAAAGACAGATGCAGACCAGAAAGCCAAAGTGACCCAGCGCCCTGAGTACTTCCTGGCTCCCATCCTAGGACAGGAAGAAAAGTGGGTATCATTAGCTGAAGCCTTCAACACAAGAAAGGCCCAGCTGCAGACTCAGCATCCCTTTCTAGATCTCTTAGAAACTGTCTCAAGTGCCGGCTCCAATTGATTGGGAAGACTGCCTAGAGCCCTGTTTTGGCAAAGGAATCTGTCCAGACTCAGAGGACAGAGAGTAGTGATTGATTAGTTCTGTCTGCCCCGGGCACTGCAAGGGGAGTTTCCCCTTGTGTGACATCTCAGACATGATTTTCTCCCTTCCAGGAAGCCTCTGCAGGCCTCACTCTATCCTCCAAGCAACCTGGGCAGTGGGCAGGGCACAGATGATTGAGCTGCTTCGAAGATAAGGAAATGAAGGCCAGGGACACTGCCTGAGTCAGTGGGTGATAAAGGAGGCGAGAACCTGAGACTCCATCTGTCCCCCATTTGCTGCCATGCCCAGGCCCCTGTCCCACAGAAATGTATTCTCAGCAGCCTCGGGGCAGGGAGCCACTCCTACACACACACACCCTTCACTATGCATGAACATGCCCCACCAAAGGAGAAAGGGGAGGCCAGTGCAGGGGAAGCCGTGTAAATAGCTCACCACCAGGGCCCACCCTGCAGCAGCCGCGAACACCAGCCGCAGCTCACCCTGCTCTCTGACACGGGCGACAGGTCGCTCAGCTGGGCCACAGCCCCTGGTCTGTCAGGAGTGAAGGTGGAGGAACCACTCCAAAAGGCTATGCTGGATGGCGAGGGGCACTGGATTTGGAGTCCTCAAGTCTTGGAGTGAGGTTTTAACTCTGTCAATCAATCTCCACTCTGGGGCCTTGGCCAAGTCCCACTTCCCCTGCTGAGCCTCAGTTTCCTCTCTGTTCAGTGCAGATTCATGGCCTCCCAATGCCAGTCTGTGGACCAGGAGCTACATGAAAGCAACCCACCCACGAGAATTATAAACCCACACAGGCCAACCCCGATGTCAGACCAAGGAAATACCTGGGAGGGAGCCTGGAATCCACACTGTAAACCAGTTCTCCAGAGGACTCTCAGACCTGGGCATCGAACCCAACCCCTGGGCCAAAGCCCTCAGCTCTCAACCCTGCAACCCCATTCTCTGAGCAGGTAGTGGAGAACTGCAGCCATTTTCTGAGCAAGCCAACAGGGCCTAGTGCAGGGGAGAGGCAGAGGGGACACGGGGTGAGGCTTAGATCCTGCCCAGCAGTCAGCTCACACGTGGGGCAGGCCCTCAGTCATGCATATCCCTAAACACCAGGCACCCTGAAAGGCCTGGTTTCTACCTGGGACGCAGCCTGCAAGCTGAATGAATGCTTCGATGTCAGAACTGCGAGATCACCCCCAGAACTCTGTAATGCTCAGCTCTGACAATGGTGGTCACCCAGGTCATCATGGGACCAGATTCCAGAGGGAGGATGGCAGGAGCCAATCTTTCCTGAGCCCTTACTCAAGTCCCCTGATGAGTGCTCTTCTGGTGTCATCCCCCTTAAACTTTGCAAGAACTATGTCCCTTCCCCCAATAAGTATGTAATTTTTTTAAAATATTTATTTATTTGACAGAGAGAAATCACAACTAGGCAGAGAGGCAGGCAGAGAGAGAGGAAGAAGCAGGCTCCCTGCGGAGCAGAGAGCCCGATGTGGGGCTCAATCCCAGGACTCTGAGACCATGACCTGAGCTGAAGGCAGAGGCTTTAACCCACTGAGCCACCCAGGCGCCCCAAGTATGTAATATTTTTAGTCCCACTCTGTAGGTGGGGAAATTGGGGCTCAGTGCACACACTTAGTCAGCAGCAACACTACAGTGCCCTCTCAACAGAGAGGGGCAGGGGGCTTTGCCAGGCTCTCCACTTCATGGCTGCTACGAGGGACCGCCCACCCCTGGACTTCCCACTGGGCCTCAGATGCCCCTACTGATCTTAGTTTCAGGTCAGAGCTGAAAGGGGAACCCAGCACAAAGCCCTCATTTGCTCTCCGAACTGGTGCTAAAATGGCCAAAACGGCAGAGCTTGGGCTAGGGCCCTGAGTCACACCTGCAGATCCCTCCTTTCTGATGGACTGGGCACACCAGCTGTCAGAGGGCCCCACACAGGCTGCGGGGGATCCTGGGGACAGCACACCAGCCTCCTAGAGAAACACCAGGAAGGGCAGGAGGGTCTGGGACACCAGGCCCTGTCCACTGCCACCCAGTCCCAGAGACTCCCAGGCAATCAGGTCTCCTCCTTTAGAAGTTCACAGCCAGCTCCCTCCCAGAAAGGCAGATCCCACCTCGCCACCTGCCTCCACCTCCTCACCTTTGCCTCCAACTAGGCTAAAAGCCACCCTGCCTGGGCCACCTCGGCGGGCCTCCCTGGCTGTTCAGCCTCCCGCCACCACATCTGTTAGCTCTGCAGCACTCACTCAATGCATCACGCACACTGATTTGGATACTCGATTATTGTCTGTCTTCCCCCGCCCCATCCCTTTCCACAAAGGCGGGATGCCATCTTGTTCACTTGCCCAGTGCTGGCAGATGCTGGGGACTCAATAAATATTGCTTATTCAGGCAAGGAGTAAATCCTACTGGGGAGGCAACATGCAAAGCTGGGAGACAGAAACCCAAATGGGCAGAGATCAATCAGAGGTGGGGAAAGAAAATCCATCAGGGAAGGTTTCCTGGAAGAGGAGTTAGGCTTTGGAGAGTGAGTAGGAGTTCAACAGTCATTTCAAATCTCCCAAGGCTGAGGGGGAGCTGCCCTTCATAGGGAGGGGACCAGGAGGGGCCAGGCTGGAGCAGAGCAGCCTGGCAAGGACAGGAGAAGCACCCTTGCCCTACTCCAGCCCAGGAGCCAGAGAAGGAGCCAGAGAAGGAGCCAGAGCAGTTTTCCCTCTGGTGGGCAGCAACGGCCAGATTCAGTCACATACCCAAGACCCCGGGGCAGAGACTCTGACAGGATAGCAGGGACACTAGGGGGCATCAGGCTTGGCAGGCACAGCTGTGTTTCTTTTGGGGTCTGTTTGTGTTAACAAAAGGCAGGTAATGGACCCCTCAAACACCCTCAGAGCGACAGGACACCCTCAGCAACCCAGCAAGCCCACAGCACGGGACTTCACCACCAAAGCTGCTGAAACGCACTCGCACCCAACAGCGAGCCTCGCCCACGCGCCCACACATCACAGGTAACGTGGCAACCCCAACCCAGAGCCAATGAGAGTGCCGCCCTCAGAAGGCTTTCTGTTCAATCACCGGTGTGGGGCCAGCGTGACCCCGATGTGTTTCTCTGCTGACTCCTGACTCCCGCTGGACGATGTCCACACTGACCACACTCCACGGCCACAGGTCAGAAGCCACAGACAGTCTGACTGCCCCACCCACCCAGTGCTGCTCTTGGCCCCTCTGGGACCTGCCTTCCCCTCTCCTCCCCACCCGCACCCCAAGTCTCAGTCACATTCTCCAGATACACCCAGCCGTCCGTCACCCTGGCTGACCTCAGAAAGTGGCCAGCAGACCAGAAGGGTTAGAGTATTAAAAAAAAAAGTCCCAGGGTCTCCTACACTAAATCCACCCCCCTGAGAGCCATGTGGTAGATTGAGGACAGAAATGGCCCTACAACCCTCTGTGCCTTTGGGGAGAGGTCTAGCCCTGGCTCATCTTGGTGGGCTGGGAGAGGGAAGGCCTAACGTCTGGCAGAGGCTGCACCACTCACCCAGAAAGGGACCCAAAGGGTGACCTCAGTTTCCCTGACTGTAGAATGGGGACGTCTATCCTGGCTTAACCATCCGAGTTGGTCCTGGCTGCGTAGATGTTCCCCAGCACCTCTTGCAAGGCCAAGCCTCCTGCAGAAAAAGCTGGCAGAATGAATCAATGGACAATACCAGGCTATGGCCCTGGGGCTTTAGGACCTTACTACTAGAACAGATTCACTTGCTAGGGCGGCTATAACAAAGGGCCACAAACTGGGGGCCTTACACAACCAATGTTTATTTTCTCACAGTTCTAGGAGCCAGAAGTCTAAAACCACAGTGCCCGTAGGGCTGGTTTCTGGGGAGGAGTCAGCTTATGGACAGCTGCCTTCTCGCTGTGCATTGTGCACGGCCTCTTCCCTGGCATCTCATGCTGTTCTTATCAGGATAACCAGCCCAGCAGAGAGCCCACTTTCATGACGGTACTAAAGGCCCAGCCATACTGGGGTTGAGGGCTTCATTTTAATGATGCGGGGAATGGAATGAAGCCCACCGCAGGGGTAAGGCTCAGTATAGCACCCATGGGTTCAGAGTCTGGCAGGCCTGGGCTAGAAACCTTCACCTCTCTGAGTCTGTTTCCTGTCAGCAAATCTGGGACAATGGCACCTACCCATAGGACTGCTATAAAGATTAAAATGACATGTAAAGCAGACGAAAGCTGGGCCGGGGTGGAGAAGCATTCAGTGGCATCACATCGGCAGCACGAAACCAGCCAAGGTAGGGAAGTTTACATCACGGAAACGGGCAAATCCTAACACTCGGGCCTCCCCAGCCCGCCCCAGAGCTGGCTGCTCCCCATTTCCCAGCACACCCGTGAATGTAAGGTAGAGGAAGCACAGGGCTGTCCATTCGGTGCTGTCAAGACAGGCAAACAGAAAGAACAAGGAAAAAGAAATACAGCTTGCTGTCTTTCTATGCAAAATTGGCGGAAGAAAACACTTTTCTTACTATAATTTATGCAGCACACAGGGCCACATGATGAATAGTTACTCTATGCTTTTGTGTGGGTTCTTCCCCACCCTCAAAATCCAACCTCACAGGCCCGAGACCACACCCAGCCAGTGCCCGCCTCTACGCCTCGGCCCACCAGCCTGCCCCCTGAACAGCTCTTCAGACCAGGGCAATCAGGGGCCCTGCTCTGGGCTTTGCTGCTTAGAGGGCATCACTTTGGCCCTCCTCCAGACTCCAAATGCCCTGCCTAAATGGCACTGAACCTAGGCCCTGTGCAGGCGTCTCCCCTGGGTCCACCATCCAGGGGACAACTGCATGGCAGGCACGCATTAGGCCCGAGGGGTGACTAATCACTGCTTGGCTACGGGGAGAAAGGCGGACGGGGGCTTGAACACACAAGGGCACCACATGTGTGTGCACGAGAACCACCTACCATGTAGGAGGGGGACCTCCATTTGTACTCTCGCCTTTGCCTAAATAAACCAGCCATCCCATTTCTTCAAGGTTCAAGAACATGAAATCTGGCAATGATGACGATCTTCAAGAGGGGCCCCATTAACCTCAACCACAGCCAGCTTCCCCTACAGGAATTCTGCGTCACATTTAATCACTAAGTCATTAACGACTGCTCCAATATCACTCGAGGATCTCACTCGAGGATCTCACGCCATTCCAACAAACCCTTATTATTTCCATAATATTTTCTGATGTTTATCTTAACACAGCCTTAGGGGGAAGGGAAGGTCCTACTATTCCCAGTTAACAGATGGAGAAACTGAGACTTAAGAGATGGTCAGTTACCTCCCAAGGTCACATAGCGAATAATGGCCTTGACTTTGCATGGGGGCCCACGTCTCCTCCTAACTGATGATCGGCTTATTTTGAGAGCAGAGATAATGTATTTCTTTGAACCTCGAGGGGCTACCAGACAACAGAAATCAGCCTCCCGGAAGGAAGGTAGAAGGCAGTCCTTTTTTGACTTGAGTCATAAGAAATTGAATAAAATCTGACAGCTGGAGAAGGCACCTGCAGGACCGTAGCATTTCTCCTCGTTAGGAAGCCAGACTCTGCAAAAGGAAGGGGGTTCCCACAACCCTGAGAGAGGAAGGAGGCTAAGGAGCAGCTGAGGGGGAGCGCTGAGCTGGCGCAGAGCTGAGGGGGGGTTGGAGAGGATGGACAGAGTCCGTCCCTATGGCAAGCAACATCCCCCAAAGACGTCCGTGTCCTCCTCCTCTGAAACTGTGAATGTGGTTACCTCAAAGGGCCAAAGGGGCTTTGCAGACAGAAGCTCAGGATCTTGAGATGGGAGATTATTCTGGATTATTTGGTGGGTCCCACGTAATCAGGGGAGGGTCATAGTCACAGAAGGTGTGATTAAGCAAGAAGAGCAATGCAACCACAAGCCAAGGAACACAGACAGTCTTCAGAAGCTGGAACACGCAAGGAAATGGATTCTATCCTCCAGCCTCCAGGAAGAACAGTCTGCCAAAAGCTCAATGTTAGCCCAGTGAGACCCCTTCTGGACTTCTGACCCCCAGAATGAGAAGACAATATGTGTGTATTGCATTAAGCCATACGTCGGTGTGAAATTGTTAGAACGGCATAGAACGCTAATTCAAGCCCTAATCCAAGTGCAAGTACAGAAACTGAAGCCTGGGAGAAGGAAGAGGCCCAGGGCCACTCAGCTGTGGACAAGGACCCTAGGAGAAGCACAGTGATTTCCTCATCCTCGATGGGCTTCCGGTCCCCGTAAGAACCCACCTGCCCCACGTGGCGGGAGGAGGGAGGGGGAGTGGAATATGAGCTGTTATGTAAAAGAATGCTAGAAACACATGCTAGAAAGTTCCAGGGAGCAGAGTTCAGCTCCATGAAAGGAAGAGCTAAGCTGTCAGATGTCCAAAAAGGACGGGATCCCCCCTCCACCATGGGAGTGAATGTTCTGTCCCCGGAGGCGCACAGATGAGTGGGTACACCGTCTTCCAGGAATGCTAAGAGAAGTGTTCTCACTATGGGAGATATGTCAGACCAAAGGAGATCCATAAATTCATGACTTAAGAGGGTCTAGATTTCTAGGTATTTTACCTTGACAGCAAGGCTCTAGATTCCCCTGAAGTTGTAAAATCTGACTTTCCCCTTCAATAAAGTCCGAGACCCCGTACCACCTCTCCACACATCCTCAGAGCTTTCTAGAATCCATGGACTCAGAGCAATAGCAGGAAGACGACCCCCCCCCCCCCCGGGGAGCTCTGAATACACCATCATTTCTAAAAAATTATCTTATTACGAGGGAATCTTTCCAGCCGGCCTCACCCAGACACATATCCTGAAGCAGGCGCAAAGGCTGGAGGTACAAGGTTGCCTCCTTGGGCTTTTGAACCTCTCTGCACAAACACCCCCTCAGGTCCCAGCCCACTGCCATGAACTTTACACCCCAGCCCACACCCTTCCCTGCCAGCCAAGCCAGCGTGGGAAACAGGCAGAGGCGTCCAACTTTAGAGAAAGAAGCCTGTTGTCGCCTAGCTGGGGCAGACTTCCTCCCCTGGCCCAGGAGGATATCCTTGCCGGGGGCCAGGGAGTTGCCAGGACAGCTCTCCACCCACTCAACGCAGGACTGGTCCTCATCTCCACATGGGCTATGCCAGGCCTGCACCATCCGCCAAACAGACTTGGAAAGAAACACACTGGTTTTGTTTCCTTCTCACCCTCCTGCCACCTCCCTGCTGATGGTGGGCGGGTTCCACACTCAGGTTCTCAAAAGTGCAAGCAAAAAACCTGCACAGAACATCCACCTTCCCAAAGAGGCCAGCCACCTGCCTTGGGGGGGGGGGGGTGGGGGGGGAGCGAGTAGATGAACAGATCATTCCATCATCTCACATCCGCCTTCGTGGGATCCAGTGAAATCCTGATGGGTGTTCTATAAAGCACACGAACAGGACTATAGGGTATAAACCCAGGTGCCAGGGTGACATACTGTTTTTTGAGGTCAGCTGCGGGCAGAAACCAAGAACACAACCCTCTGACTGTAGGGGTGTGTAGGGTCCAGAAGTACAACTGGGACTTGGCCTGCTCTTGGTTGAGAGGCAGTAAGAAGGCTCAGATCACACAAGGCCTTTGGAATCAGACTGCCTGGTTAGTAACAGTTCTGCTCTACATGGGCTTTGTGCTGGCAAGCAAGTTACTCGGTTACTTCTGAGCCTCAGTTTCCCTTTTTGAAAAATGGTACCAATAATGCTGATCCTTGCCATCTAGAAAGGACTACAAAGGATGTAGCAAAGTGCTAATCAAATTGCCTGGCCTATTAAGGAAGAGGTTAATAACTGGTACATTAAGTCTCTGCCAGGTCCAGTATTCTGTAGTTAACCTGGTAAAAATACCTTAGCCCATCCTTCTCGGTTACCCTGTAGCCCTATGAATTTAGATTCTTCCACCTGATCTCCTTCTTTAAGCCAACCCCTTTCAAACCAAAACCAAAATGCAATAATAACAATGAAAATACTAAAAAATGCTTTTTCAAATTAAAAACAAAAACAAAACCAAAAAACACTGAACCTGCAATTTGGGTAAGTGGCCACAAGGTGGCAGATCTCTCAATGGCAAGGTCTACTATAAAGCCCCATCTTGGCTTGATGATTCAGAGGTAAAGCTCTGCTCACATAACACAGATCAGTCATCATGAAATTTCTTCATGCATTCATTAAAATATCTTTTTTAAAATAACAGCCTTAAATATACCCAGCAACTTCTTGGTAGATACTGCCAGGTGCTTAATCTCATTTAATCCTAAAAACAACCCTGTAGAATGGCATTATTATTGCCATTTCTGGAAATCTTTTGGAAATAAAGAACTAAATGCTCAGAGGGGTTCAGTGACATGCCCAAGGCCACACACCCTGTGTTGCTTAAAGGACTCAGGTAAAAAAAAGAGCACCTCTTCCCTCCTGCCCTGAGGGTCTGCCCTCAGCTCTGGGTGGCTCCAATCCCAAGCGCTCCAGGCAAGATCCTCTGGCCTTCCTGGTTTGCCATTTACCAAACCTGGTTTGCCATTTACCAGATGCTGGTGGGCTGCCTCAGTGCCTTCCAGATGGGAAGCAACACAGGCCAGGCTGATGTGAGGCCTCCTGGGTCTGTCCTTTCCCAGTCCAAAGGAGGTCTCCTCTTATTTAATAAACAGAGGTGAAAAAGCAGGCTCTTCCCTCCTTTTTGTACCTAGGATTCCTTTGCCTTAAAAAGAAATGTCTGGATTATCTCAGGGCACGTCCTTAGTACCTCCCTACTTCTTGAATCAAGATTTGACTTGGCTTCCTTCTATCAGATCCTAGAAGGAAACTCCCTCCCCAGCATTCTGGCTATCAGTAACCATGATTCCACCATGCAGAGCTCCGCACTTTCTCATGCCCCCTCCCCCATCAGCCCCTGAAGCAGCCCTTCTGGTGGGGGGAGAGATGATGAGCAGGGAATGCACAAGTGAGTCAGACATCATCCTGAAGGAGACCCACAGGGTGAGGTGGCTGAGTCAGGGGTGCACAGGGACGGCCTGGCAAGGCCTCTCTGAGGGGCCCTTAGAGCCAAGTCTGAAGGAAACTGGAATCAAACTGCCTGGCCTATTAAGAGAAAGCGTAATAACTGGTACCTTTAAGTACACAAATCAGCAGATCATTAAGTCTCTGTCAGGTCTGGTATTCTGTAGTTAACCTGGGAAAGACACGGCAGCCCATCCTTCTTGGCTGCCCTGTAACCTAAGAATTAGGTTTTCCAGCGGATCTCCTTCTTTGGGCCAACCCCCTTCAAGCCAAAAACAAAATATACTAGTAATCTTTTTAATTAAGAAAACCCTGGGGGCGCCTGCCTGGGTGGCTTAGTTCGTTAAGCTTCTGCCTTCAGCTTAGGTCACCATCTCAGGGTCACCCAGCAGGGCACAGGGCTACTTGCTAAAGATGGGAGAAAGGGGGAGTCTGCATATCCCTTCTCTTCTGCATGCGTGTGTGTGTTTGTGTGTGTGTGCACTCTCTCTCCCTCAAATAAAATCTTTTTAAAGATTAATTAATTAATCAACCCCCTGAACCAACCGGACCTCCCAAGCAGAGCCCCTCCACCTTCTCCGGCTATCTATCCGGTGGCAGCCTCTGGTCCGTGGGTCACCACGTGGCCAGCCTGCGCCCTCCATGCCCAGACAGCAGAGACCGACCTGAGCCCATCGCTGGACAGGCTCTAGGCAGCTCTTCCAGCCACCAGATGGCACAGATCAGCAGGGGGTGCGGACCCATCCTTCCCGTCTTCTCAGCAGCAGAGCTAGGGGCAACCTAGACTGGACCCCAGCCCCCACATCTGTGGCCGGAGCCCACTGTGCACCAACGGGCTAGAAGTGGCCTAGGCTCCGGTCCTGGAGGAAAGCCCCTGAGTAGCTCCAATCTGCCCAGTACCTCCTTCTCAGCACCATTCTTGGGGAGCAGCCCACCCCGAAAGAAAGGAGGAGCATGAGTACTTACTTAGATTGTACCCTCTGCCCTAAGAGGGGCCCATATTCAGGGCCCAGGGGTCAGCCTGAGCCAAATCCATCTGTCATCCTGGAGTGCTAGGTTCCTAAGCCAGCTGCCTGAGTCCCACCTTGTCTTTGTACCGCTCTACTATTTCTTACCTGGTATGTCTTTACATCTACTCATTTGTTTCCTCCTTAAATCTATCCTTAGCAGTATGTTATATGTACTAGCTGTATTTTCTCAAATATGCACGTCAGTATCCTAGCTATAAAAATGAAATAACAAAGGGGTGCCTGGGTGCCTCAGTGGGTTAAAGCCTCTGCCTTCGGCTCAGGTCATGACCCCAGAGTTCTGGGATCGAGCCCCGCATTGGGCTCTCTGCTCAGCAGGGAGCCTGCTTCCTTCTCTCTCTCTGCCTGCCTCTCTGCCTACTTGTGATCTGTCAAATAAATAAATAAAATCTTAAAAAAAAAATGAAATAACATGATTGATTCACTTGCCATCCCAAATTACCAAGCAGACCACCCATGCCACACACTTTAAGACTCTGAGTTTACTCGTTCACAGGCACATTCCGGCCTCCTGCCCTTGCTGGCCTCAGCTCCCCTCCTTGGAAAATTCTGAACAGTAGCATCTGAGGCCTTCCAACACAATGCCTGGTCTCCCTGGGTCTGGCACCTTTACTGGCCAAGGATCACGTCATCCTTGTACTGGAGTCTATCTTGATTCCACCACGAATTCACCGGTTCCACATCGCTAGCCCGTTCCCACCACTCCTCTCCAGCCTCCAGGACTGACCCAGCCTTCTTTGCGGGGCCTCCATTCCTCCGAGTCCTCCTCGTTCATCTCCCCATGAACATTGCTCCTGTGTGCGCGCGCCCGCAAGCCCTTGCCTCTGGCTAAGCTGAGTCCCCCACCTCCCCTCTGCTCCTGATCCCCACACTTCTGGCCCCTAGTGCTTCCTCCTAGCTAGGCCTTCTCTGCCAGCCGACTAATAAGTGGAAGTGTGGGGTACTTTTCTGAATTTCAGTTTCCCTGTCTGCACAATGAAAGTGGAAGGAAGCTCTTAGTTCAGGCTTATATGTGGCATTCATTCAGGGTCCATGAAATCACATGCCAACCTTTCTGTTTTGACTTCCTTATATAAAGAATGAAGGGGGACTCTGCCCCCAAAACAGCCAAAACCCCAGGTGGAGATGGTCTCTGAAAGCCTTCTGGTTCTCTCTCACACACTCAGGACCCAGAGCACAGGGGGCCTCAATAAGAGATTTAAAGCACCCTCACCTCTCCCTGAACTCCATGACCAACATCCCCTGCCACAAGAAAAGAAAGAATCACACCAAGTGTCCGAGGCCTTCTATTCAACAGAAGAGCAAAAGCGAGTTATCCTTAATAGGAGAAAAGAAGTAAAGTTCAAGAGTCACCCCAGGACCGGGGGCCCCAGTGAGGGCTCAGTTCCCCCGAAGAACCCAGAATGGGAACTGCAGGACCAGGGCCAAGGGCCAGAGGGAGGGAGGCTGCAGGACCAGGGAGAGGGAGGACCAGAGGGCCATCCGCCTCTCAGAAGGGACCCCAGGGGACTGGGGGGGGGAGTCCATGGAGAGAGACAGGGGACAAAAGAACCCGATTCAGCTCAGCACCCACCCACACATTACCAACACTGTCCTCCGAACAAAAACGGGGCCTCCAGAGACAGTGAGCACCCCGTCCTTCCACGTGCGCAAGCAGCAGCTAGAAGATCCAAGCCTTGCCTGGGGGGGTGTTGCATAAGATGCCCTCTAAAATCTCGCCGTGGGGGCGCCTGGGTGGCTCAGTCAGTTAAGCGTCTGCCTTCGGCTCACGTCACGATCTCGGGGTCCTGGGATCGAGTCCCATATCTCCATTTCTGGCTCCCTGCGCAGGGGGGAGTCTGCTCCTCCCTCTCCCTTTGTTCCGCCCTCACCCCTGCTCATGCACTTGCTCTCTCTCTCTCTCTTTCAAATAAATAAGTAAATAGAATAAAATAAAACAATCTCTTCCATTCCTGAGACCCTTGGATTCTTCCTTGGAATCTTTACCCCCCTTCTCAATCCCCCCCCCCCATACACACACAGAAGTCCTCATGGGAACCCAGGGAGAATGAGGGGAGGGCCTGGCCAGAGTAAGAATGGGGAGCAGACCGAGCTAGGGAGGCAGGAGCAGGGTCCGGGCACAAGTCCTACCCGTGAGAGCAAACCCGCAGGCTCAGAGGCAGGCACTAAGCTCTGTCCTTTAAGCAGTTCGTCTTTTTGAGTTTCACCATGCCCTGATGAGGATGGAACCACCGGCATGTGTCTGCTGCTGTCCCCGGAATACCACGCACTCCCCTGGTTATGTGTGAGGAGACCGGACAGCGGGGACCCACAGCCTGTCGAGTGCGTGGGCCATAGAAGCAGGACTGGACCCCGAGGGGTCCCTCCCAGGCCCACAGAGCAGAGCCGCACTATGGAGCATGGGTACGGGCTGGCCGCCCCGCCAGCATCAGTCCCTAACGATTTCACCCAGACACCCCAGACTTTTTTTTTTTAGATTTTATTTATTTATTTATTTGACAGACAGAGATCACAACTAGGCAGAGAGAGGAGGAAGCAGGCTCCCCGCTGAGCAGAGAGGCCGATGTGGGGCTCGATCGCAGGACACTGGGATCATGACCTGAGCCGAAGGCAGAGGCTTTAACCCACTGAGCCACGCAGGCACCCCCCACCCCAGACTTTAATAGCCAGAGCAGCAGAATACTGCCTGGCTCCAGAAGCCTTCCCGCATCTCCCTACCCGCCCCCCTGCCCTTTACTTCAAGGACCGCCAGGCTCTCCTGGAATGCTCAGTGTGCGCTGTGGGACCAGGTCAAATGGAATCCTCTGGAATCCTCTTAGACCTCAGGGCACATTCCCGAAATGACTCCTCTCCTCCTCATCTTGCAAGGGGCGGCCAAGTGTGCAGGCCTCAGTCCCTCTCTTATTGGTGTGGCAGGTCCATTCTGCACACCTGCTGCCATGGCCACGAGGAACCGCGGCCACAAAGCTGGAGATGACGAGCATGGCTGCTGCAGATACACTGGGTCCATTTATTATCATTTCATTCTCACACCCTTTTGAAACCAGGGTAGGAGGCTCAGAAAGGCCAAGCAACTTGCCTAGGGTGACACAGCATGTCAGCTGACAGAATCTTCAGACCCAGCCACCACCGGCTGGCATTCAACGCCAAGGTCCTCCCCTAGCTGCTGGGGCACCGCCGTTCGAGTACCCCAAGCTGAAGCTCCGCCTCCAGCAATTCCTCCCAGGGCCTGCAGCCCAGAGCCTCCTGCCGTCTACACAGCGCTCTTTCCCTCACTGGGCTCATCAGCCTCGACCCGCTGACAAGTTGCTGCTTACTGGTCAGAGCAGTCGGTGTGCTCAAAGCTATGTCCGCGGAGCTAAGCACAGGGCCTGGCACGGCTCACACTGAAGCAACGAGCCAGCAGACACCCCTACTGGGTTCCTTGACCATGGTCATATCTCCAGCGTGAGTTGTGCGCCAGTTCTGTCCCCCCACAGCTCCTTGCATATAACACATGTGCCGTCCCAGCAGGTGAAGGAGCCTAAAATGGAAGGCATGGTAGGAAAATCCTGGGTTCAAATCCCAGCTCTGCCACCAACCTCCTGCCTGACTTCGACAGCTCAGTTTCTCTGAGCCTCCATATGCAGGAAAGGTGTGGGTGGCCCTGGGTTTGGGGGGCCCCTGCAGGCCAGGCCCCTCACCAATCCCCAAGGAGCAGCCTAGCAGCTGCCCCACACTGCTGCTGGAAGCATGCCAGGACAGAAAATAACCCAGTATTGGGTTATTCTTAACCAAATGCACTTTCTCTGATTTGTGAGGAGAAGTGGAGGAGGAGGAGTTCCATTCCTTACACTGAACTGCCCTTTCTATGCTGCTCAAGTTCAAGTCGGCTCAGCAGTCCTCTAGGGCAGGTTCTGTTCCCGGACACCAAGCCCTCCTCCCTCCTCGCCCGCTCCCCCATAGCAGCTGTGGTCCAGGCACACACCAGGCACCAGGACGTGCACGCCAACGGGGAGAAACCGTTGTTTCAACTTTGACCAAGAAATAAATAAGCAAACAGAACTCAACCACTTGCCTGAAGTTGTGAGTAAAACTTAACAGGCTCTCTTAAGACAGAGCAAACCACAAAACAGAATCTCGAGCTAAAGCCACAAGGAAAACTACACTGCTGTCATCAAACAGGTGAGTTAAAAAATTTAAGGCCATGGAAAACACCTTCCATAAACCTTCATAAAGATTAGTAAGACCTTAATGAAAATACATTACCCAATATAACACTAAGTGGAAAAGTCACAAAGACAACAGGATCTGCTTTTTCTTTTTTTTTTAAAGGATAAATGTATAGGGGAAGAAAGAAAAAAGAAATGTTGATGGTGGTCACTTCTAGACAGTGAAATTAGGTAGGGTTTCTGTTCCTTTTGGGAGGGTGTGTCTATTTCTGTTATTTTCTTCAATAAATATTTTATTCTTTTGTAATAAAAAATGTTCACATCGATTTTTATTTTATATTTTTTAAAAAGCAGGCGATGGGGCGCCTGGGTGGCTCAGTGGTTAAGTCTCTGCCTTCAGCTCAGGTCATGATCTCAGTATCCTGGGATCGAGTCCCTCATCGGGCTCTCTGCTCCGCAGGGAGCCTGCTTCCCCCTCTCTCTCTGCCTGCCTCTCCATCTGCTTGTGATCTCTCTCTCCCTCTGCCAAATAAATAAATAAAACCTTTAAAAATAATAAAAATAGGGGCGCCTGGGTGGCTCAGTGGGTTAAGCCGCTGCCTTCAGCTCAGGTCATGATCTCAGGGTCCTGGGATCGGGTCCTGCGTCGGGCTCTCTGCTCAGCGGGGAGCCTGCTTCCCTATCTCTCTCTCTCTCTCTCTCTCTCTCTCTCTGGCTGCCTTTCCATCTACTTGTGATTTCTCTCTGTCAAATTAATAAATAAAATCTTTAAAAATAATAATAATAAAATAAAAAAGCAGGAGGGATGCCTGAGTGGCTCAGTCAGTTAAGCGTCTGCCTTCTGCTCAGTTCACAATCCTGGGATCCTGGGATGGAGTCCTGCACCCGGAACTCCTTGCTCAGTGGGGAGCCTGCTTCTCCCTCTGCCTGCCACTCCTCCTGCTTGTGTGAGCACGCTCTCTCTCTCTCTCTCTGACAAATAAGTAAATTAAATATTTTCTATCGGGTGCCTGGGTGGCTCAGTGGGTTAAGCTGCTGCCCTCAGCTCAGGTCATAGTCTCAGGGTCCTGGGATTGAGCCCCACATCGGGCTCTCTGCTCGGCGGGAAGTCTGCTTTCCACTCTCTCTCTCTGCGTACTTGTGATCTTTCTCTCTCTGTCTAATAAAATCCTTAAAAATGAATATAAAAATAAAATAAAATATTTTTTAAATAAACAAAATTTGAAACAAAACAGGGCAAGCTACCCTTATGTGAACCCAAAGGAACTGTGTGAAGGTATAAAATTAATAGCCAATTCTTCAAATTAATTATATCTGCTTTAAAGTAAAAACTGGAAGTCAAATGCAAAAAAAAAAAAAAGTATAATGCTTAAATAGCAGGTGAATTTTTCTTTTTTAAGATTTTATTTATTTATTTATTTGACAGAGAGAAATCACAAGTAGATGGAGAGGCAGGCAGAGAGAGACAGAGGGAAGCGGGCTCCCCGCTGAGCAGAGAGCCCGATGCGGGACTCGATCCCAGCACCCTGAGATCATGACCTGAGCCGAAGGCAGCGGCTTAACCCACTGAGCCACCCAGGCGCCCCATCAGGTGAATTTTTTTTAAAGCATGATATAAACTCGTCGGAAAAACACAAGACACCGTTGGTACTGGAAGGAAGGTCCACGTCCATGGGCAGAACCGGCCTGGGGTCATCCTGGAATCCCACAGCAATGAGCTCCCAAAAGGCAGCAGCTGCCAGGGGCATAGGAACACAAGGAGATCCCCCACATGGATTCAGATCCCTCGACCAGGCCCCACTACAGGTCTCTGCAGGTACATTTCCCAGCAGTCACTGACATGCAGCTTCAGTGACAAGGGTAACCGTGATGATGATGAAGATGATGATGTGTGCAAGGCGCAGATCTGCTTCTTTCTCAGCCCATGGACTCTAAGCTCTGAGACAGTGAGCAGTCTGCCCTGTCGAGACTGTGCCCCCAAGCACCCAACCCAGAGCCTGACTTGAACTATGGCTCCATAGTAAATAAACAAAGGTACAAATGCATGACTGATTAGGTGGACCAGCAAACGGATGAATGAATGGATCGAACAAGTGAATTCTGACCTAGAACAAGGGCGGGATTGCCTGGCCAGACAGAGTCCTCCCAGAGAGATACAGATAGGAGTTGGCCGAGTGACCTTCAGCCTTACCACGAACTGTACCTTAACGTGGCCATTCTGCGGTAGCTCTATCCCCAACAGCAGCTGGAGATGACCACAGACAGTACGTGTGCAGGATGAGGCATGAGGGTCATGGTCTAAGGGGGGCAGGAAAGGAAAGATGTCCCCACCACCCAGGCTGTTGCTGGGAGAGACTAATCCAGGACAGAAAATACCCCAAGCTGCCCATCTGGCCTTTTTCTAAAACAGAAAGTCCCAGGGCACCAGGATGCCCTCCCAGAGCAGTGGCATCCCTGGGGAATCCAAAGCCTCATGTTATTCCCTGTCACTTTGGCTCAGTGACCAGTAGCTCCGGCCAGCCCAGCCCCTGGTCTAGCCCTGCTGGTTTCTCTGCATCATGACCCTGCCCGGGGCTCAGATACTCCAATTCTAAGAACCTCCCTCCTACAAAGCACCCCAATTAGCTCCCTGACCTCAGCTCTCTGCAGAGCGGGGCATTAAATCACAGATCCAAGAGTGGAAATTGACTTTGCCGAGGGTGGCTGTGGGCACGGACACCATGAGGTGGTGAGCAGGCAAGGAAGTCCTCATCTGTCAGGAGGGCCTGCCAGGGCTGCTCCGAATCCAGGAATGCCTCGATTCTGCCACTTCCGAAGGCCTTGCTGATTCTACTAGCTCCAAATACTGAAGCTCAAGGCACGGTCTAGAATGCATTTGCTCACTCACCGCACCCAGCCGGACAGGGCGATGCCCTCAGATGGGGCCTGCTCTGATTTATACCAACCTCACTGCCTGCTCTGAAAAGATGCTCAAACACGCCAGCTCTCTTTACATGGCCTCCCCTTGGATCCTGTTTGTACAGGCAGCGAGTGCATTCTGGGAGTGACAAGCCCTTGCTGTCCCCACTGCCTAGAGCATCTTTTTTTTCCAGCAACCTACTCTCTTTCTGATTTCTCAGCCTTAGCACGAATGTCACTCAAACGGGCCTTCAGACCACCCTTCTCGCCGGAGCTCACACACCCCCATCGAGGCGAGGGTGAGGTCCTCAGCCTTACTGCTTCTCTCTTGGGGAGCATCGTGAGCTGAAATCATCTCGTCTGTTTCCTGCCGCCCCGTGCCAGCTCCCGGCAGGCAGGACTGAGCTCGCTGCTGTGTCCCAGACCCAAGCCCAGTGGCAGGCACACATGAAATGGACTTCAATAGGGGCTGGATGAGAGGGGAGCTTCCGGTGGCCCAACAATGCATGAAGCAAAGAGACCCAGGCTGAAGGGACAGGAAGCCAGGTCCAGGGTTGGTGGGACGTCAAGCCACTGGACCACAGGGCTTCAGCCCCCAGCCCTTATAAGGAGGTCAGGGGGACAGGCTGAGTCAAGTTCCCTAGAGTTATGGAAAAAGAGCGTCTCATAGGAAGTAAGTCATCCACAGAGTATATAGGAGCAGGGAAAATCCCCGGATCCCCTCAGAGTGTGTGTTCTAAATCTCCTAGACTGAGGCCAGGCAGCATCTACGGACACTGACCAGACTGCTATTACCATGAACAAGAACAACGATCAGCATAAACAAGAATCTGGACACAAGCTCCCGGAGGCCAGCGACCCTGCTTCTTTCCTGCCACATCCCCAACATCTGGGCCACTGCCCGCCACATCCTGGTGCTTCGACAAGTCTTCATAACTGATTTAGAAACACCTCCTACGTGATAAGCACTTTGTATTCAAAGTCCACTAATTCTTCAAATCAAAGCTTTGCAGCGAGGACTCTGGTGATACATCAGAGGTGAAGTAAGCGGCCCAACCAGCAAGGCAGGGCAGAGTAAGGCCTTGAACCCGGGTGTCAGAGCCTGGCCCCCTGATTCCCCAGCTGCCCCGCCTCCTGCAAAGCCTCCTGCAAAGCCAAACAACAGATAATGACACCATTTACCAAGTCCCATCAGGCGCCAGACGGGCAGGGCTCAACCACTGCAGACTCAGTAATCCCTCCTCCGCCCTCCGCAGAGAAGGTAAGGTTAACGGCGGTCCCAAAAAAGTGAAGTCACCTGGCGTTAGGGGCTGCAGCAAAGAGCTGGCAGAACTGGGGTCCCAATCTAGGTATTTTTCAGTTCTCAAGGGCAACCTTTCAGGGTTCAGCCACACTGCATTCCCGCGGAAGTCGGGATCATTTCCTATAAAAACCAGAATGCTCTTCAAGAAACCGCATGTCACCCGTGGCTCCGATGACAGCAAGACAACCTGGGACCCCACTCCCAGTCAGGCCCACCTCTGCCTTACGACTCGCGCAGATCCATTCTCCCCAGGCCTCCCTTTCCCCACCTGTTTAACCAGACGATTTGCCTCTAAAGTTTTAGGAATCTCAACTCTTTATCAGTTGCTTGAAACTAAGTGAATATTAATGCAGGACTGTGTTTTTATGGCTTTCCACGGTTTATAAAACACTTCTACTCTGATCATCTCATTCATCCAACAACCCTGCTGTAGAACTAACATCCTCACTTACAGGGTGGGAAACCGTGACTCAAGAGTTTTAAGTGACTCCGTCAAGGTCACACAGCGAGAGGGTAGCAGGACCAGGATCTGGATCCCAACTCTGCTCCAGTGGGCTTTCTCCTCCAACCAGGCTGCCAGAGGGAGGTTGGAGCCCAACAAGACCCCAGGGTATTGTGAGGGTAAGTGAGGGAAAACAAGCAGACCTATATAAATCAAGAAAAAAAATCAGCAACACAACAGGCAGTTCTTCGGAGAGGAAACGGCAAGTGACTTAACCAGGAGAGAAAGTCGAGAAAGTCGGCAATTAAAACTCCAAAGAAACACAAGATTAGCAAAGATCAAAAAAGTTGAAGGCCGTAAGGTGTGTGAGGAAACATGCATTTCTTATTCGTCTCTCTGGGAATGTAAAGCTGTAAAATTTTATGAAAGGGAACACGTTACCAGCTATCCAAATTTTAAATGCACACACCCTTTAACCCAGCAACTGCCCTTGGGAGGTATTTTTCCCACACATCCATCACACACGTCCAAAACGACGCTCACACAAAGATGCTCCCCGCAGACTAGCAGCAGGCCTAAATTAGGAAAGCTTTCAACGCTTGACCGAGAACTGGTTAAATCAATTACATTCGAGGCAAAAAAATGAAACAGATCTTTTTTAATATACTGATATGAAACGATCATCAGGATACAATATTAAGTGGAAGAAAGGGGCTCCTGGGTGGCTCAGTCGGTTCAACGTCTGCCTTCAGCTCCAGTCATGATCCCAGGGTCCTGGGGTTGAGCCCGACATCAGGCTCCCTGCTCGGTGGGAAGCCTGCTTCTCCCTCTCCAAATCCTCCTGCTTGTGTTCCTTCTCTCCCTGTCTCTCTCTCTCATCAAACACATCAATAAAATCTTTAAAAATAATAACAAATAAAAAAATAAATGGAAGCAAGCAAGCTGCACGGCAATGTACTTAGCTTGCTACCACTGGTGCAAAAAAATGAAGGTAGGAAGCCAGACCCTATGTATACTGGTGTCTGCACGGTTTCTTTCTGGAAGAACATGTTAGAAATTGGTAATGGGGCTCCTCAGGGCACAGGAATACCAAAACAGGAGTGATCCTTCCATTTGTAACTTTGACAATTTCCTCAAGGAGGCTTGAGCATTACCTTTTCAAAAGAAATACAAAAGCGTATCTATTGTCTCTTTCCCACTGAACACTGCTGCTGCACGTTGAAATGAATATGAAACTTGTCAAGTTATAAAACTTGTCAAGTACGAAATGAACTTGTCAAGGAGTGGAATCTTCCCGGGGGCCTGCTCCGAGGGACCCCCACCAATCCCTTCCCCTCGCCCGGGATCCAACTGCAGCCCGAATCACAAGGGGGATCAGTTAACACTTCGAACAGCCCAGCTGAGTAACAGATTCTAAATCAGGAAGGCTGGGTTGGAATACCTTTATTACACCAGCAAGGGTGTTAATCGTGCTCTGTTCATATTAACAAATGTACAGATAGACAGAGGCGGCGCACGTCATATGGACCAAGAGCCAGACCTCAGGAGTGATCAAATCCTGGGATAAGAGCTCTCGGTCCTGTGGAATACTTAGAGGTGATCAGATACTGTCCAAACCTGACACGGTCTGCACTTAAAACAAAGGCAGTCGCTGTGGCCTGTCTCCACCACTTGCAACGAGCTTTGAAATCCATGGTATGTGCGTTTTCACAGCAATGCAGGGACTGTTCCCATTTATGAAAGGCTGAAAGAGGTCACATGGTGGGCGACAGTCACACCAGGCCTGGAGCTGAGGTTCTCCCCCTCTCAAGGTCACAGGCAGAAATTGGCTCACAAACGCCAGCTGAAAGGCAGGGAAAGTATGCCCAAAGAGGGCAGCTTGGCTGGAGGTGGGAACCTACAATGTTACTTTAAAGGGAAAAAAAAAAAAAGGCACTGCTTTTGACTGGTTATTTCTGGGTGCTGGGATTACTTTTTTTTTCTTTTGCCTATTTGTACTCTCTCAAGTTTCAATAAATTAACACCTGCAGCTTATTCAGAACAAGAAAATACAATTTATATGAAACTAAAACAGATAATCTCATATTTGGTTGAAAGGCATTTAAACACACCAAATTGCTAAAACTGGTTGTTTCTTAAGAGATTACAGGAGGACAGTGACCTTATTTTTTTCTGATGAGTTAGTTCCAAATGTTAGAAATTTTTTAAATATTGTTTTTAAAAAGTTCTAAGTAAAAAATTTTAATGTTCACTGAAAATATGTATTTTAATATAATAATTTATAAATTCATGATACGTAAAAATGTTTTAAAATACATTATTTAAGAATTATAAATATATATATTTTAAAATAATTTAAAAATACATATATATAACATCTGTTGAGCCAACAAACAAAATATAAAATGGAAAAAGGAATTTTAAGTTAGCTCTTCATAACATTCTGAGGTTCACACAGCAAATTATGGAGCAGTTAAACAAAAATCTGAATTATAGTAATATAAAATGGTTGTTTTTAAGTCTCACAATTTTAAGCTTCCTTTATTACCTGAAAAAAACAACTTTTACATTAACTTGCTCTGTGAGGCTCAGAAGAGAGCCCCCCCTGGATGTAGGCAGATCCTGTCTCCTGGGCTGAAGTGGGCCAGGCTGCCTGCGCAGGCACCCAGCGTGTGCATATGGCCCTGCCTGTCAGGCCCGCAGTCACCTAATCCATGCGGCTGCAAATCCAGCAGCTGGTGAGGGCCTGAGGGGGTTGGGTAGCTCTGGTGTTGAATTGCCTGTTGGCCACATGGTATGGTTAGTGTGGTCGCTCTTTTTCCACTTGATGTGAGCTTTCCTTAAATAACTACAGACCTCGTGGTAGAGCCGGGCAAGAGCTTGCGTGAGAGACACCAAGGCTCAGGGCCCAAAGATGGCCATCTCAGCCTCAAAGAGCACCCACGGCCGTGTCTGCAGACCCCCACAGTATCTCAGAACTCACCGGCACCTTCCCTCCCCTACTAAAATATTTCTTAACTGAAACGAAGAGAGATAAAAGACAATTTTATAGACTACAAAATCATTCAAGATGGATAAAACAGTACTCTGGAAAAAAGGAAGAAATCAATTTTAGATATAATCTATCAGTAAAGGATTCTGAAAAATTTGCTCCTTTAAAAAGAAAAAACCTGGCCCGAAGTTCCTTAATTTTTCACCCAATATTTCCACCCCCATGAGTGACTTAACCCAATGTTCCGTGATTCACTGGGGAGGTTGGAAATCGGGGATTCTCTTGCCTGGAGTTCCTCCTCCTCCGCCTTCTCCTCCTTCCAAACCCACTCATTTAAGGCACATGATCCCGTGATAAATTTTTTCCAACGTGCAGTTCAAAGAGAAGTCAGCACCTGTCACCCAGAAAGGGGACACAACCTGGGAAGTTAGGAACCTGCACCAGGCTTTGCTTACTGGATGTTGGGAAATCACGTTGCCCACCGTGACAGTTGCCTAGCTCCATCTGTCCCCAGGAACAAACCTTCTCCCTCTCTCTCCAGTACCTGGCAGTTCCACCCCAAGCAGAATGGGTAAGACAGCCCCCACAGTAGAAAAAATGAGTCACAGCATGGAAGAGATGGGAGAGATGGGGAAACTCACAGCCTGGAGAGGCCAGACTTGTCCAAGTCACACAGCAAAGAGAGATGGGCAGGGATCGAGCCTAGACCTTTTTCCAAGTACAATGCTGTCACCACGGCATTTGATCTCCAGCTACAAACTTTTCCCCAAATATATGTGTATATACATAATTTTTAATTTAATTTTTTAAAAATTATTTAATATATATATAGAATTTTTTTAAAGTAAGCTTCACACCCAGCATGGAGCCCAACATGGGGCTTGAACTCACAATCTGGAGATCAAGACCTGAGCTGAGATGGAGTCAGTCAGACCCTTAACCAACTGAGCCAACCAAGAACCCATACAAACCTCTCCAAACAACTCTCTTCCCTAACTCTAACTTAGAGGAATCAATGGAAATTACATTTTTCTGGGGGAGTAGCAACTATTGCAAAATCACACCACGGAAGGATGTTGCAACTCTGAGAAGACCGGGGGAATCACTGCTCCAGGGAGAATTCAAAATAATCCTGGGAACTCAGTCTAAGACAAGGCACAGACAGGAAGCGCTGAGAGCCCCTTTCCAAAACCATCCCATCCTGACCAGGTGGGTCTTGTGGTCCCCTAAGTCCACTTTCCTCTTGGGGGGGACACAAGTCCCACATTCCTGCCAAGTTCCTGCAATGGTGACCTATTGGGCAAGACATTTCAACATCCCTGGCCTCAGGCTCTTAATCTGTAAAATGGAAATGAAAACCTCCTGAGGACATGGATTATGCATGTGAAATGCACTGAGAATTTCACAGCAATATGCTAAAAGGGGTAACAGTAGTGGTGGGGCGCCTGGGTGGCTCAGTGGGTTAGGCCTCTGCCTTCAGCTTAGGTCATGATCTCAGGATCCTGGGATCAAGAGCATCAGGCTCTCTGCTCAGCACGGAGCCTGCTTCCCCCTCTCTCTCTGCCTGCCTCTCTGCCTACTTGTGATCTTTTCTCTCTGTCAAATAAATAAATAAAATCTTTGAAAAAAAAATCTATAGTGGTGAGAGGAGTAGGAATACTTATTACTATGGCAGTATCTATCATTACCATCATTAAATCTATGCAAGGTTTACTGCATTAAGTTACCAAACTTCTCCCTGTCCAGCAAGTACCTGGGTGGGTGGGTGGGGCCTGGCCCCACCGGGATGGGGACCTTGGCTTTATTGGGCAAAGGCCTCTGGTCAGGACGCAGGTGAGAAGCTATGCCTCTGCCTTGTGTCTCCGCTCCGTGCCTAGGGCCTGAACACCTGTAGACCACAGGGTGAGACCACTCATCCATCCTGCCTGAGAGGCCCTAGGCACCTTCCCCATGACCCTGAGCAGCCTCCCGCTAGCTTCCCAGACTGGAAATCTCAGCGCTCCTACTTGTAACTGTTCCAGACTCTTGGACCATCCCTTATGCTCTTCACCCTCCCAGGAATCCTCTGGCCAACTCAAATCCTCCGCTTGTGGAGAGGGAACTCCTGTCTCCCCCGAGTCACTCACTGATCATTCAGCAGCCGCAGGACATGCTGGGCCTTATGACAAGCTGGTCTCTCCCTGGGATGCCCTTCCCCACTGTGTCAGCCAGCTCCAGCTCACCCCTCCACACTCCGTCTGCCACACAGGCTGTCTGGACACTCCCTCTGCACTGGCCATCTGCAGATCATCGGTTCTCCCCAGGCCAAGGAGCAGGGTTTATGCAAATCTGCAATCCCAGCTTCCTACAGAGAGGGAGTGATTGCTGCGCTGACAGAAAAAGAAAGAGGCATCAAATGATAACCTACGGTCTGTAATTCAGAGGGTCTTCCAGGTTCCTCCACCAATCTGTCACTGATTGTCATTACTACTGATACCACCATCACCCAGGCCTAGCACTCTCTTCAAACATCACCACCTTCTCATTCCAACCACCCACTGAAATGCTTAGATTGATCTATTGCGCAGGTAAGGAAACTGAGGCCCGGGCAAATTAAGTAACATGCTCTACATAGCTCTGCTGCTAAAGATCCTGCACTCAGACTGACTCAAAATTGTAGTCTTAACTAACCTCTGTTCAAGTCTGCCTTCTGATGACCCCCAAACCCAAACCCCAGGCTGAGTCCATCCCCTGGAATCAGCTGGTACTGCTCCTTCTCTCATTGTCCCGAAACTGGATCACTGAAAACTTACTCTGAGGTCATCTGAGCAAAGGAGGCCTTTCACCTGGTTCTGGGGTGGATTCTAAACCTCCCTACTCCCTCTCATGCTTTTCATTTCATCCCTGAGCCCACTCTGCTCTCCCCATGACTTGATCCACTAATCTGGGCCAACTGTGGCTCTAGGGAGAGACGCTTCTGGCAAGAGACCACCATTGTCCTCTAGACCCACCTGCTACACTGCCCAGGGTGCAGAACACCCCGCCCCCACCCCCAGAGGTGGGAGACCACCACATTCCTGCTGGCAGCTGGTCCACGAAGTATAAGCCAGGCAAGCCCATTCCCTCGGCCACTGGAACAAAGAGCAAGTGCTGGAGAAGGCTGGAGGCCCAGGGCACTGCTGAGCAGGTACACATGGCCATACCCATGGGACAAAGAAGGGCTATTGCCCAACCCTAGGGAGAAAGTGGTATGAGGTCACTGGAACACCAGGCTTGACTCCTGCAGGACAGGGCCCTGGTCACACCTATCTGCTGGCCCCAGATGGGGAGGGCCTGATCAGTAAAAGAGCTCTATCCCCTACCCCCACCACTCACCCTCTGAGCCTCAGGCCCCTCACCTGAAGAATGGGGCTTCATCTCCAGGGGTTGCTAGGAGACTTAAGTGAGCTTACCACAGTGGCCGGTACAAATTCATTCATCCATCCATCCATTCATTCATTTATTCAAGAAATACTCAGTGAGGGGCACCTGGGTGGCTCAGTGGGTTAAAGCCTCTGCCTTCAGCTCAGGTCATGATCACGGGGTCCTGGGATAGAGCCCTGCATCGGGCTCTCTGCTCGGCAAGGAGCCTGCTTCCCCTTCTCTCTCTGCCTGCCTCTCTGCCTACTCGTGATCTCTGTCTGTGAAATAAATAAATAAAATCTTGAAAAAAAAAAAAAAAAGAAAGAAAGAAATACTCAGTGAGTGCCCATCATGTGCTGGGTCCTGGTGCTAGGGATACAGTGGGAACCAGAGAGACGATGTCCAGACCAAGCCTTCCATTCCCACTGGGGCGACAGGCCACCAACCAACGAGTACAAATTTATAAACATGAAAGTATCTGGGAGTGGTGTATGCCTTAAAGAAAAGAGAACATGGTGCTGGGATAGAAACTGGACAGGACTGGAGGGGCAGGGAAGGTCTTTCTTGAGGACATGATGTCTCTGAAGATCTAGAAGGAGAGGGAACAGCAAGCCATGATGCCTGGGAAGAAGATTCCTGACAGAGGGAACAGCCTTTGCAAAGACCTGACTATACTAACCCAAAGACTACTTTTATTATCACTCAAGCCACACCATGTCCACTCCATAGAAGCAGCACGTACAGCTGGGAGGACAGCGAGCTGGGCATCAGAAGACGGGGGTTCAAATCCCACTGCTTCTCCTAAATACCATATGGTCTGGGACCATGTACCAACACTCTGATCTTTAAGCATCCTGATAAATCAAATGATCCCTGGTCTGAGGGTCTGTAGATGGTTTACACGCCCTCAAACTCCTTCCTTTCTCCTTCCAACCCACCCACCTCTCAAAGTAATCATGATTTCCTCCAGCTCCCCAACTCCCCACTCCCTAATTGGCCCCATGAGTGGGTAGGTGGCTGGGGATCAAGGAAGACAGATACAGGGATGAAGGCAATATGTGAAAGCGGATTTGCTGCAGGATCCTATCAAATCACTCTCTGAGGCTCCATTTCCCCGTCTGTAAAATGGGAATACTCTCCTCCTCTTGCCTACGGCACAGAATTTGATGGGAAGATAAATGGAAATGCCAGATAAGGAAGCCACCTTGCTTTATGCAGGTATTAGAAAGGGGCTTCTAGGGGCGCCTGGGTGGCTCAGTCGGTTAAAGCCTCTGCCTTCGGCTCAGGTCATGATCCCAGGGTCCTGGGATGGGGCCCCGCATCGGGCTCTCTGCTCTGCAGGGAGCCTGCTTCCTCCTCTCTCTCTCTGCCTGCCTCTCTGCCTGCTTGTGATCTGTCTGTCAAATAAGTAAATAAAAATCTTTAAAAAAAAAAAAAGAAAGAAAGAAAGAAAGAAAGAAAGGGGCTTCTATCTGCTTCTGGATCATTTGTACCCTAAGTGCTACCCTGTGGCCTGGGCTTAAGCAGAAAGGACAGAGACGGGAGGGAATGAGAGTAAATGCCAGACACTTTACAAATAGTATCTAATTGCTTAGGACCAAAGCAGGGGTGTCATGAGAGGAAGCCTTCTAAAAACACAGAAACTTAAGGGCCTGCTCTCGAAGATTCTCATTCACCAAGTCTGGGATAGCTCCAGACGTATAATTATTATTTTTTTTAATTACACAGTTGATTCTGATACGCACTCATGGTTGAGAACCACTGATTAGTTCTACCAACCCTGGAAGGTAGGACGTATTAGTATTCCCATGTGGGAGCCGGCTAACTAGAGCACAGAGAGGCCGTCTAACTCCTGGATCACACAGCTAAGATTTGAAGCAGACAGTTTGCTCTCATTAATCATAAGGCTACATAATCTTTTTTTTTTAATGTTATTTTTAAGTAAATTTTAAGGTTTTTTTTTAAAGATTTTATTTTTTAAGTATTTTTTTTAAAGATTTTATTTATTTATTTGGCAGACAGGGATCACAAGTAGGCAGAGAGGAGGGTTGTGGGGGGCTTCGACTAGCTCTGAAGCCCTCCAAACTCCGCTCCTGAGTCCCATTTCCCAGGAGGGACACCCCAGACATAAAGAAGCCTTATGCCAAGGCCACAGGACTGCCTCAAGCAGAGCCAGACCCCAGAGGGATCCTTCGTGGGGCTGGATCCCAGGACCCTGGGCCGAAGGGAGAGACTTAACCCACTGAGCCACCCAGGCGCCCAATTTTTAGTATTTTTAAGTGATCTCCATACCCAACATAGGGCTCAAACTCACGACCCTGAGATCAAGAGTTGCACTGACTGAGCCAGCCAGGTGCCCCAAGGCTACATAATTTCTTGAAACCAGTCTTACATACTTCTGCTACCTCATACAGCCCTGTAAATACAAAAAAGAACATCTCACATTAAGAGACAACATTAACTTTCAAAGAAGCTTTTATGGCTAGACCAATTCCTTATTCACCCAGCGTTACTGGGAGGGGGGATAACTTATGCTCACAGGAAGCGAAGTTTGTAGATAACTCTGGAACTTTCCACTTTTCACTGACTTCCTGTTATAGATGGTAACACCAGAATCTATTTCACTTTCCCGTGCTTCCTCCAAAAGAGAACACTGAACAGAATGTACCTGTCCTTGGGGGTGACCCTGTCTCTATGACCCATGAGCTCATTTGTAACTTCGTATGGCATATTCAGCATCAAGGGGCCTCCTTGCCCCCCAGTGCTGCAGTCCACATGTTTCTGCCTCTGGCAGCACTGTATCCCCCTACCCCTGCCCATCCCATGCCTGCCCAGACACACAGTAACAGAACTGTCATACTGCTCCTGAAGTCATGAGGTGTGGACAGGACCGCCAAGCCTGTAAGAACTGTGTGTAAGCTAAGAGTGAGTTGGCCCTAAGTAAGAAGTGTGAGGGGTGATATTATATAGAATAGGGTCCTTGAGTGGTTTCTGAGCCAGGCGAGACTGATAGGACATCGAGTTAATTAATCCTCTTGGGCACAGAGTGTGGTCACTGTCCCCAAGTGTGCCCTCCGTCCTTCACCTCCCTGTATTTCTTCTTTTCTTCCTCCAGAGTAGAGGCCAGCCACCCCAGGCCCTCTGGAATAAGCAGAGGGGCAAGGGACATAAGGTCCAGTGTAAGGTGCTGGTTTCAATCTCCTTGGAAGATGCGGAAAAATTTGACCAGACACCTCCCAGCATATTCTAAGACTCTGAGGCCTTCCCCAGTTGAACCAGAGCAATGCCCTGGAACAGTCTGGATTCCTAACAGCAGTTTAACATTCTACAAAGACCCGTCCCCGGGAGGCATGTTCTGATAGGGGGTTCTGGAGGCTCCAAAAAATATTTGCCTTTGATTTCTTTGTGTGCAAGGCTTATCTTGGAGACAAGGGCAGTAGGCCCCTTGTGGGGACTGGTACAAAACCTCCCCCAACTCCCCTCACCCACATGTCCTAGCACTGTTGCAAGCAGAGAAAAGGCCTCTGGGGCCAAGCAAACAGTTGGTGAACTTCCTGAAAGAGCAAATAGCATTTTGTTCATTCAGTCAGTCAGTCGACCAATATTTCCTGGGGGCCTACAGTGTACCTGCAGCTGTTAAGCCGGGGGGGGGGGGGGGGGGGGGGATCTGATGGTGACCCAGATGGATGAAGTTCCTTTCCTTAGCGATCTCCGGTCCTTAGTGGGTAAAAGAGAGAACAGGCAAGAATAAACCCATAAACAAAGGTTATCGCAAGCTGGGACCAGAGTTTCACATTTACCAAGGCTCTGGGGAAGGCTGGGGTGGGGACAGTGGGCCCCTATTCCCCACACAAATCCTCCCCCAGAGCGACTCCTCTTCAGCGCCCCTACCTCAACTGTAGGGGTACCGCAGAGCCCCCTGCACTCCGTACCATCTCACCCACATCCCACATCACTTCCGCCCAGCCCCCCCCCAACTGAGGCCAAGTGCAGATGTTACCCATACCCCCTATTCCAGCCCCCTCTCTGAGCCAAGCAGGATTAGCCACACTGCAGGGGTTAAGACTGAGTGCTCAGAGAGGTTAAGACAGTGCCTGAGGCTCAAGTTCCAGCCTTGCCACACTCTCTGCCTGAGGGATGTGGGGTAAGTCACTCATTTTTGGTTTGTCATAGTTCCAACCTCACCGGATGGATTCAACCTGAGGACTTAACAAGATGATGCCCCCAAAGGGCTGTGCCTAGCACCTGGCACGTACCAAGTGGTCATCAAACGTGAGCGGTCTTCTATGAGTACTGCAATTAATAACAATATTAATGAAAACCTTAGCTGATTCCTCATTGCCTGCCAGGTGCAAAGTCCTGACCAGGATGGTCAGAGCTCTCCCCTTGGGCCAAGTTCCTTGTCTATCCTTTGGAGTGGTGGGAGGGCAGGTCTAAACTCAGCAGGGGGACAGAGTACATGAGAGGTCTCTAACAGACTTCGGGATCGCAGAGCAGAAAGGGCACACCTGCAAGAGGGGTAAGGAGAAGAGGCTGCAGCGCTCGTGCCGGGCCGGGAAGGGGTGGGGAGAGGAGACAGATTCCTCATGGGAGGAGTCCTAGTGGCCCCCGGTAAAGGGAAGGAACTGCAGAGTGGCACAACAGCATGACCTCCAAAGTCAGCCTCAACCTACTCAATTGTGAGATGAAGAGTGGGGACTACTAGTGGGGCTCCTAGGAGATGACATGTGACTATGAATAATTTATGTGAATAACTTAGCTCAGGGCCAGACCAAGTACCTTGAAGCCAGCCCCTGATCCCAGGCCCATGTTAAGAATATGGTATTGGGGACGCCTGGGTGGCTCAGTTGGTTGAGCGGCTGCCTTCGGCTCGGGTCATGATCCCGGCGTCCTGGGATCGAGTCCCACATCGGGCTCCTTGCTCGGAAGGGAGCCTGCTTTTCCCTCTGCCTCTGCCTGTCTCTCTGCCTGTGCTCGCTCGCTCTCTCTCCCTCTATCCCTGACAAATAAATAAACTCTTAAAAAAAAAAAAAAATAAAGAATATGGTATTGGTCTATCCCTGCAGCAGGGGATACAGTGTTGTGTGGTCTCCCGCTAGCTGAGGAACAGACTGACAGATGGACAGGCATTTGAGGCCTTGAATGCCAGACCCAGGAGCTCGCCTCAGCAGGCTGTGCAGGGTAAGCTTACAAACATTTTCTGCTGTCGGGGCTACAGCCTGGGATCGCCAGCAGCACCGAGACCCGGTCATCCACAGTGTCAAGGAGCCAAGACAGGGCCCTGGGTACCACTCTTCCTGGGAGGAGGTTGGGACCAGAAATAAAGGCTCCAGCAGCCACGTTGCCAAGGCTGTTTGCCATGGCAACCTCAGGGAGCCACTCGTGGGCCGGCTGCCGCGACTGCTCAGGGCCTGGTTTCTAACGTCTCCTCGCTCTCCCTCTGCTAAATGGCTGTGTTCTGCCAGGCAAGCACAGGGAAAAAACACGGCCGCAGAGCTGCTGGGGAACATCCATCTCAGATGAGCAGGGCTCGCCCGGCTGAGTTCCCAGACAGTGGGTCCCAGACAGCTGAGTGTCTGCCATCCAGAGCCAGCCCTGCCCACGCAGACAGGAGCTCGAAGTCCGGTCCTGCACCTCGGCTAGGTGATCTGAAGCCAATCCTGGTCTGCTCCCAGCGGGTTTCCACACTTCAAGGTAAGGGCACTTGAGTCCGATGGTCTGTAAGGCCCACCCAGCTCCCCTAGAGCTCAATTTTACATGGGTGTTTACATTGTCAATTGGGGTCAGAGAGGTTAAGACACTTGCTCAAGGTCACACAGCCAGTAAGTGGTAGGCGCCTGGATTTAAATCCTTGGCAGTTAAACTCCAAAGGTAAGAGAGCTCTTAACCACTTTCTGATACTTCTCTCTTCAAGTAGCATCTAACTGGATTTGGTTTTCTAAAAGTCAATATTGCGTCCTTGTTAAGGCTGGATGGGATTCCTCTTCAGCTCCCCCAGAAGCACAGGGGGAGAGAAAACACAATACTTTGAATGAGAAACCTCAGGGCCTCAACAGGATCAAGGACCTAGAGCTCAGTGGGAACATAAATGGCAGGCTCTACGAGGTGTGTCCGTTTTCTTACCAACAATGGCCCCTCCTGACTGAACATTCCTAAGCACTTTAAAAGGCATCATCTCAACTAGCCCTGAAGCCCTCCAAACTCCGCTCAGAGTCCCATTTCCCAGGAGGGACACTCCAGACACAAAGAAGCCTTGTGTCAAGGGCACAGGACTGCCTCAAGCAGAGCCAGACCAGACCCCAGGGCTCAAAGCCCTCCCAGCCACCTAAACAAATAATTAGAGCAAATGTTTGTTTTCTTACCTAAAAGACCGAGCAGTAATTACAGGCCTTTGGGGATAATTAATCAATTACCTTAGCCTCCCATTTATAAGTCTCTCTGGTCTCCTACCCTACCCCTGGGCAGCAAATCAGTCCCTGCCCTGAAGAACAGGCAGGGTGCGGGAAAATTTTTAGTAAAGAAAGGGCGGGTGGGGACCCGAGGAAGCCTAGCTGCCATCATGGGCCTACAGACCCTGTGCCCCACCTGGCTGTGGGCTTCAGGTCAGACGTCTCCCCTTGGTCCTGTGAACCCAGGCTTCTGACCGGGCCACCTGGGCAACAGTGTCTCTCTGAACACTATCCACCTGGCTATCCCCCAAAGCGGAGACTACCCCACCACCACCCCCAAGTCCTGATCCTAGGACAGAAAGGATCTGAGAGCCTGGCACATGGACCTCCTCCAGCTAGAATGGCTTCTCTCTGTGCCTCCGTGACCCTCTTCTGGAAAAGGCAGGGGGAGAACGGATCCTCTCCAGCCAGCCTCCCGAGCAGCTCAGGGGCCAGTGTCCCAGGTTAGCCCCTCACGTGCTGCAAAACCCTATGTGTGGACCCAATCCCGGCACGCTTACAAAATGGGGACAACAGAACCAACCTCCTGGCTGTAGGGAGAAACCGTGTGCTAGTACTAAAAAGTCTCTCCACAAATACCCGCCGAGACAGTCACGGATAACACGACGTGGTGTGTGGGTGGATGAACAAGAGTGGCCATGCGTCCAAAATGGCTGAAGCCAGGTGATGGGAGCACAGGAACTCACTACACCATTCTGCACACACACACACACACGCACGCACACGCACGCACACACCCCGCCGCTCCTTCTCTACGTGCTGGCATCTGCCACAGGAACGTGTTTCACATAAAACTCTTCTTCAGAGAGCCTGACATCTAATCATCTAAAACATTCTTCTGTCCCCAAAATCATCTACTTAATGGGTAACCACAGAGTCAGCTCAGGATAAAAATTCTACTTCTTTGCCCTCGCAGGACTGTCAACCGGAGCGCGCAGACCCCAAGGGGACAGGAAGAAGCGTCCACATGAGGGTCAGAGTCAGAGTCAGAACACTTGGTGTTAGGCTCTCCCTAGAGGACAGGTGTGGGGATGGGGAGGGGGGCGGAGCTTCAAGTGCAGGTGAGCTATGAATGCCTTTAAATGGTGGGGGTGGAATGGTGGGGGCGGGGGCGCATATTCCAGGCCTTTCCACAACCATTTATCACACTCCCCCTACTCAGGAACACAGCCAGCTACAGATAACAAAAGGAGGGGCGGTGTCTGCCCTGAAGGGACTCCGGTGTGGGGGGGGAGCACACTCATTCACTCAGAGAAAATGTAGAATGCCTGAATTCCAGGCACTTGTCTATTCACTGTGGGGAGAAAAACGGAGAACAAAAACAGACAAAAACCCTTGCCCTCATGGAGCCTGACAATCCCGAGCGATTCCATAAATGATTAAACTTCATGGGACCTCTACCAGGAAAGATGTCTATTATTTGGTGCTTATTACACGGCACGCACTGTGTTAGGTGCTTTAAATCCAGTCGCCATTGGGTTTGCGTGGACTTCTCACAACAGTTAAATAATGGAAGGGCAGAGAGGTTATGTGACCCACCAAAGGTCTCACAGCCAGCAAAGAGCAGACCCGGGAAGAGGCTGCCCTCCAAGGGAGTGTGGAGGCCAAGCAAAGGACGGAGACAGAAAAGCTCACACTTCCAGGAAGAATATTCATGACACCCATGGGGTGGGCACATCCCAAAGAGAAAGCAGACCCATCAGGATAAAGTGCCTTACTCTCCCGGCTTCAAGTACCCGAAGGCCCTTGAACATCAGGGTTCAAGTTTAGGCTTGAATGTAAAAGTGCTGGACAGCCATGGGTGATGTGTGAGAAAGGGAGTGACATCAGACACGCACTCTAGTAACTGCAGGACTCCCATAGTCGTGAAAGGACAAGGACCTAGACGGGAGGAAGGGGAGAGGAACCGAAAAGCCATTCAATCCAATTGATTGTGCATCAATTGAGTGACACCTGAGTACCTTGGGAGAGAAATGGGAAATGGCCCAGCTCATTCTCTTCCAAATGACTTTATCTGGGTTTCCTTCACCTTCACAGAATAAGAATTATGCTTCCCGTTTTTACATAAAAAAGATCGCAAGGAATTATGCTTCCCTTTTTTGCATAAAAAAGACTGCACGAAGGGGAGTTTGCATTATACTTAATCCTGCCCTTCTAAAGGACGTTCAAAGAGAATTTCAAGTTTCCTCAGCAGCCGACTGGCTGCTCCTCGTTTTACCTACATTTAAGTCTCAACCCTAAGAGCTAGTGCCTATGATCCCCATTTCAGAGACTGAGACACTGAGGCCTAGAGAAGCAGAGGGCCTATGAGTTGTCTTCTCTCTGTGCAATGCTCCTTCCTTTGCTTGAGGTGCTAGAAATACGGTGCACAGAAACAGAGTAGCCCCTGCCTTCTGAGCTTGGAGTCATGTGGTCCCGGAACCGGGCCTCTGATCCTGGATATTCTACTCACTCCAAAGCAGGGTAGCAAGTAGGGTATGTGCAGCAAGCCAATGAGTTCTCTGAAACTGTCAAATCCTCCTCTCTAAAATGGTAACAGTCATGGCACCTTCACTTTGTAGAATCTTTACAAGGATAAAATGCAACCATGCAAAAAGGCTTGGTGGTGCACATGGTATCTATAAAGGGGGCTCTAATGTGGAGGACCATGCGGGAGGAGCTAGCTGTGAACACTGCAATGCTCACATTATGACCTCACTTCCAAGCCCAAGCCCCCATTTGCAAGGCTGCTTCTGACTCAAACCAGTATCCCTTCTATTATTCCAGAGAGAGAGGGAAAAGGGTGACTCATCCCCCAGCAATGGCGGTGGAGCTTCTGGCTGGCCTGCACCAGCTGGGGAGAGCAGAGCCCCAAGGTGAAGGGGAAGTTAGGAGCCCCCAGGGCCCTGCTGCTGGGCCATCGCCTCTCTGGGTTCATCCTCACCATCAGTACCAGCCAGGGAGCCCCAGTGAGAGGGGAGCCCCTGCTTCAGGTACAGGAGGCCAACAAACCTGTCCCCTTCTGGGCTCAGGTCTGAAGAAGTTACGCCCCCTGTTCTCACACAGGTGGAGGGTGGGCAAAGACAGCCAGCCAAGGCGACCCTTCCACCTGCCCCTCCAGAGCCAGGAACTTTGGCTTAGAAAACAAGTTAGCCCCAGCTTCAGGGGCTGTGGGAACAGCAGCACTGCAGACCCAGGAACTGGACACTAGATGTTCAAGCCACCTGCCCAGTTCTCTGGGTGAGGGGCCCCTTCTGAGTACTCGGATCCAGTTTCAGAATAATAGGGGGACAGGATCCCAAATGAAAAATGGGCCAAATTCACAAACATGACATTTCACAGAACAGAACCAAAGTGGCCCATAATTATGGGGTGGGGGAGGGGGGGTGGGAAGCATCACAAATGATCAAAGAAATGCACATTAAAACAAAAGGGTAAAAGAATTTATTGATGAACAGACTGGCAAAAATGAAAAACAATTAAAATATCAAGAGTTATTTGGCTACAGGGAACCAGGCATTCCCACACAACGCTGGTTAAGTGTGTAAATTAGCACAATTCTTCTAGAAGGCAATCCAGAAATGTGTTTACCAAAAGCCTGCAAAGTTCCTTTGACAGAGTAATTTCACTTCTAGGAATTTCAATGAAGGAAAGAAGACATATGCAGAGACATTCGTTTAACGTGGCTTACAAGCACAACAGAAATTATAAACAAATTAAATGACTAACAACAAAGGGCTGATTAAATACATTGTGGTTCAACCCTCAATAAAATACTATATAACCATTCAGATATTAAGACATGAAGTAGAGTATTTATTGATGTGGAAAGACAATCACAGCATATTGTCTGGAGGAGAAAAAAAGCAATACAACAGTATGATTCCAAGTTACAATGAATATATAATGAAAGACTTCATTTTTGTGTGACCAAAAGAATCCATAGGAATCGATAGGAAAGAAAAGTCTGGAAATATATATAAAAATTAATAGTGGTTACCTCTGGATAAGATTACATGTTTTCAATATTTTCTTTATGCTTGCCAGTATTTTCTAACTCTACTATTAAATATGTTTCAGTGATAAGAGATTAGACCACATGATTTATAAAGTTGCTGCCTACTCTGACATTTGGGGCATCTATGGCTATGTCCCAAGTGACTTCAAAAAACCCATATTTAGTGTGGGCTTACTGTGTGGCCTCTGAAGCCAAAGTCATGGCCCACAGCTATAGCTTTCTGCATTCCTCTCTACCCATACTCAATGCCCAGCTGTCTCAGGGCCACCCTGGCCTCTTCCCCTGTCTGTAATTCACATGCCTAGCCAAGGGCTGAGCAAAGGAACTCAGCATGGTGGCAGGTGCCATGGGGGCACAAAGAGATAAAAGGCACCACTCTAGCTCCAGACTCCTACTGGGCCACAGGACTCACATACAAAAAAGTACTTGGTTGCATAACATAGACTAAGAAAACCAAAAGAAAGAGAAAGCAGGGCAAGCTGGGAAAGGAAGGCCTGCTGGAGAAGGCCACGCAGGAATGGGGGTAAGGGCACTGGAGGAAAGGGGCACAGGCTGGGCAAAGGTGAAGCCAACCCAAAGTCCTCTGGGAGACATGCCCCAAACCTGTCCAAGAAACTTTCACAATCCCTGGTCTGCAGAATTTCTGAACTTTGGCCTGAATGGGTAAAAGTTAAGTCTCCTAAACAGAATTCCTCGCTCTATCTGACTCTGGATTAGCCAGTGAAGACAAGCCTTTCTGATAAAGACAATAAATTACCTTTTTATTCACTTTCCCCACCACTTCCTAGGGGGAGATGGAGGGGAGGGTCAGGGAGGGATTGGAGGAGGAGGAGTCGTCACCGGAACACCCAGACATCTCACATGCAAGCACTGCTCACCCCCACCACCTCGACCTGGTCTTCTCTTCGGCAACACCAGCCCCATTTGACAGATGGGAGGAAAGGAGGCTTGGAGAGTTAAAATGGCTTGCTCCGGGGTCACCCAGCCAGAGAGTGGGGAAGGCGACTCCACTCAGGCCTTCTGACTCCAAGTCCAGTGCTATTTCGAGGTAACACACAGGACCTGGAGTCAGGAGCCCTGGGTGGCTCTGTCACCCGCTGGCTGCGTGGTCCTGTACAAAGCCGCTCACCCCTCGCAGCCTCTATCCCCAACTGTAAAATGAGGAGGCACGTGATGGCCCGCCCAGGTCCTCTTCCGGCTGGGCTCTATGAACCTTCTAGGGGTGGCTGCAAAGCTCCCCTATCAATTACATTTCCCAAGTTGGGCCGGCAAAGATCACCGGAGGAGCCTCAGCCTGTCACGTGGTTAAATAAAAAAAGCAAACGTCCCAGATTAACTTTCACTGCGCTGCTTCTGCTGACACCTGATTACCCAATTTTCTAGTTTCCTTGGGTGAAATATCCCTGCAGAGTAAGCCCGCTGAGCGCCTAAGAGGACAAATAGTTAATTATTGGTGAGCCAAAGAACAACAAAAATGGAGCTAAAACTAGGGTCCAGAACGGACAGCTCCTGCTAGGGGTCCCTGAACAAGTCTCCAGCTATCTCAGGCTTCCTTCACCGGAGTCTCAGTCCAGAGGTTTGGAGCCCCCCACACACACCCCCCAGGCAAATGGGAGGGCTGAGGACAGAACTTTCCCAGGGGAAACTCGGTCCCACCCGCACCCAGTCCCTCTAGCCCCGGCTGCCGGACAGGGGTAGAGGGTGGGGGCACAGGGGACGCTGGACGAGAGACGGGCAGCAGGGCGGTGGTGGTACTGGGGCTGGGATCTGCCATCCGAGCAGACGTGGGCGCGGGGCTGGCGACGGCGCCCGGTGACCGCCGCGGGAGCTCCACTGCAGTTTCGTCAGAGGTAAAGGTACGCGCCTGGCGCGCGCGGCGTGTGCACACAAACACACACACCCGCGCGCGCAGACCGCTCATCACACACTACCCCCCCGGCCCGAAGAATGCGCGATCACACGCCACCACCCCTTCGGCCCCCGCCCCGAAACCACTCCAGCACGCCCGCCACCGACCACGAGGCCCCGCGGCTCCCTGACGCATGGATGTCTGCAGCGAGCGAGGGCCGTCCCTCTCCGGAGCGTGGCGGGCTTCCTCTCGGCGACACCCGCCACGCCGCGCCGTCCCAGCCGCCAGCCGGGAGTCGCCGCCCGGAGCTGAACGTCTCGGCTTGCTGCGTCCCCTCCAAGTCGCGTCTCACGGCTGGGAGTCAGCTTGCAAGCCTCTCCCCGCCCACCCGGTCCCATGACAGCTGCTGCCGCCCAAAGACAGGCAGATTATAACAAGAAGCAAAGTTTCCCTCTCTCTCCACCCACCGCCCGCCCCCCCTCCGCCTTCCCCCTCCCTTCCAGTGTTATGCAAAACGAGCCGGCACCCGGCGCTCCGACTCCAGGTACCAAACCAGCCCTCGCGAGCCGCGCCCGGTTCCGCCCGGCGGCCCCTCTCCGCGTCCAGCGGTGCGCCCGCATCCGGGGTCTCCTTCTCACCTCCGCCGCATCCCCAGCCTCCCGGCCACCCGCAGCCAGACGCCCAGAGAAAAAACCCTAACTATGAGGCCAAACTTTATGCTTGCAACAGGCATGGGGTGGGGAAAACCAAGGAAGGGGTGGGGGGCGCACACGCCTTGTGCGGGCATTTTCGGTGGCGGCTTGTCCCAGGAGCAGCCCCCCCCACCTCGTCTCTAAGTCATCAGCGCCCTCGCAAACACACCCCCCCCCACCCCGGCACACCAAAGCACCCTCTCCTGTCACGCGCGTGTCGCCGGTGGGGCTCCCAGGCGCAGCCAGAGCCCGGGACGCCGCCTCGCGTTCCCTTCCCCCAGCATCGCCGAGCGCGCACCGGGGCCGCGCGCCGCAGGGGGACCCAGGCGCCCCCAGACAGTCTTTCCACCCCCATCCTGCCGTGCTTTCCTCCCGGGGGGCTCCGCCGGTAGCGAAACCAGGAAGATTCTATCTCCGCCGGCATGTCCACGTGCCCCGCAGCCCCCTAAGCCCTTAGCCGGCAACTGGCAGGAAACTCCGCGCTGCGGGCGCCGACGGGGAGCCGCGGGGGGCCAGCAGCAGCACGCGGGGTACGGGAGACCCGAGGACCAGGGCACTCCGGGGACGGGGACAGGCGCCTGAGCCCGGGCCCCAAGTCCACGTGAAAGTACGGCAGCAAGTGCCGGGAGTCTGAGGGCGCGCCTCCGGCACCCAGGGCCAGCCTCAGGGTCCCCCACACCTTGGCGCTGCTCCACCTCCCCAAGGAAACGCGGTACCCCCCACCTCTGCTGGCGGGGGGAGCGGAATCCAAGCGAGCGAGGCTAGACCCTCCCCGGCGGCCGTAGCGGCCCCCCCGCCCCGGCTTGGGGGGGGGGGGGGGGGGGGCTCCGACTCCCTGCCTCTGTAACAGAGCATCGCAGGGCGCATGGAAGGGGGGCTCTGCAGCGGGCACCCCCGTTCCCCCCAATGCGCCCACCGCTGCCTCCCGGCCTCCGCGGCTGCGGCGGCAGCCCCCGCAGCTCAGCACCCCTGGTCCCAGGCCCACGGCCCCTGCTGGACGTACCTGCGTGTCGGCGAGATAGTTGAGGAAGAAGGAAGAGAGCTCTTCGTCCAGCAGCGCGCCGCAGTCGTTCCCCGCCATCTTCCAGCCGCGGCTGCAGCGTGCGGCGCAGTCAGCGCCGAGCCGGCCGGGGGGAGGGAGCGAGGGAGGGAGGGAGGGAGGCGGGAGGAGGGAGCGAGGCCGGCGGGAGGCGGAGGGCGGAGCTCAGGCCCGGGCTGCCGCAGGGCCGCTGGCTGCGGGGGCGGGGCCGCGCGGTGCCCGCGCGAGCCGGGGGTCGGGCCCCCACTTTCCTGCGCCACGTCTGTCTCCGCGGTCCTTGCCCGCAGCCCACGGCCGGGAGGAAAGCGCCCGCAGCCGGGTGACGATGCCCCAGACAGCCGCCCGATGCCTGCGCAGCAATGCGGGCAGCCCCCTGCTCCTGCCGGAGCGAATCACGTTGCGTTAGCGCTGGGCGGGTCCTTTGAGACAACCTGCTTCTGCACAGCTGGGGAAACTGAGGCCGGAGAAGGTAGACTGTATGTGAAGTCACGGTGCATGTCAGTGGCAGGAAGACAAAGCTCAGGTCTGACTGCCCCAACGATTCCAGTTTCTCTACCTGAGCTGCAAGCCCAGAGAGGGAGGAACACCATAGGTCAAAGGTAGAGAAATCAGGGAAGGCTCAAAGAGGGGGTGGCCTTTTTTTTCCCCTTTACCTCGAAGGACGCATTGATCCATATTCTGTTAAGTTTGACCGTTTCCCTCAAGTTTTCCTTCACTCCCCTACCGCCCCCCCCGCCCCCCACCAAACTTCAATGACTTATGTTACCATGGCCCACAATAACTTGAGGTGCCCAAGCTCCTGTCGGCTTCCCCAGGCCCCCTGGCCTCCCAGTTCCTTCGATGAACCATTTCACAACGGGCTTACACACACAGAGTTCTGTCCCCTGCACAGAGCCCATTCACCTAGTAACGTCAGCGTATCCTTCCCTACTGCCACTCAGACAGTCAATCCATTCCTTCTCTCCACACCCGCCCCCCGGCCCCCAACCCTGGGTGTCATGGGCTTAACTCTGCAGACCTTTCCCTTAAAACACAGGCCACAGCTGCCATTTTACATTTGTTCCCATGAAGATTAGATCTTACTAGACTCTAAGACCCATGAAAGCAGGGAATGAATCTGCTTTGCATTTGCTGTGTCTCCAGTGCCTGGCACATAGTAGGTGCTTAATAAATACTGTGCTAACTGTAAAACCCAGAGGATTAGGATTCCCCACCACTGGCACCACACACTGAACAGATAAGAAAACTGCTCAGAGTCAGTGGTGCCAGGACCAGACTCCTGACTGCAACCTTGAACTCTCACCATCATGCCCTCCTGTTTGTTTGCCAGGCAGCAGATGAGGGCACCGCCTGAATAAAGGCATAAAGGCGGGAAGATTTAGGCCTATTTCATTGGGCACGCCTGCCTCCTGCTCTCCTCCCCTCTGGCACTCCAGAGGGCTGCTCCACCCGGCCCACCCTGCGTGGGCTCCCTCCCAGCCAGAGGAGGAAACGGGGAGAGTCCTCAGTCCACCTGCTCAGACTTGAACACCAGAGCAAGAACTTCCTTCTTTTCCAGTCTGAGGTTCCCAGAACCGCAGGGCGTGATTTCACTCTTTGGGCTTTAGGCCAGCGGGCTTTTAAGGAACAATGATTCCCAACAGAGAGCCTCCATCTAGCCTTGGACCACTAGCCTGGGAGTCAGGTGTCCTGGATCCTGGGCCAGCCCTGCTATATCTTGTCTCCATATTGGGCAACTCAAGAAGTCAAGAGCATGGGCTCCCTGGTCAGACTGCCCAATGTTGAACCTTTGCAAGTCATCTAGTTTCAGGCCTCGATTTCCTCATCTGCATCAGTGAGGATCATAGAATTACGTACTTCATAGAGATGTTATGATGATTGAAGAGGTAATATATGCAAAATGCTTGGCCCAGTGCCTGACCTCACAGAAAAAAGAGCTACACTCTGTTCCTCTGTTTCTTTGTCTATAAAAATGAGGGTAACATGCATGTCCCTTGAAGGAACTGGCCAGTGTTCCTTTCCTTACTTCCAGCACTCATGGGCTGCAGGCTGCCTTGGACTCCAGTAAGTCCAGATTTGAATCTTGGTCCTCCCTCAAAAATGTGTTATTGGCTATTTGCTTAACCTCTCTGGGGCACAGTTTCTTCCCTATAGGGTTCCTATGAGGGTGGCCAGAATCTGTGCACATAAAACAAGTGGCTGGGCCCTGCCCCTGGTGACTAGGAGAGTTCCTCACCCCTCATCATCATCACCACCATCACCAAGGTCATCACCATTGGCACGGTGGGCTTTGCTGCTACTGCCCATGGACCCCAGCCAGAGCCCTGCAGGCCTGTTTCCCGAGATGTCCCTACCCGATCCAGTATGGCCCATGACTACTGCTGAGCCCCTTGTCTCTGAGAAGCCAGACCTGGAGAGTCCCCAAGGCTTTGGCCTTGCAGAGCTGCAGTACCAGACAGGGCCTCCCAAGGAAGGCCTCAACAGCGCTCACCCAGAGCAGCTTTTGTCTTTAAAACTCTGGTGTTGAAGGAACAGCCGTAAATGGACCCGCTTCAGGGACTTTCTCACCAATTCCTGTGTTCTCAGAACAAGCTTCTGGCTGGCAAGCAACTCAGGTGAGAAGACGCCCCACCTGAGATAATGTCACTTTCTTTTCAAGAGTATTCCAGGGGTGCCTGAGTGGCTCAGAGGGTTAAAGCCTCTCCCTTTGGCTCAGGTCATGATCCCAGGATCCTGGGATCGAGCCCCGTGTCAAATAAATAAATAAAATCTTAAAAAAAAAAAAAAAAGTATTTCAAAATGCTTTCATCAGAGGCCACCTACAGAGTTCAGCCTCTTCACCCTCTCTGGTCCACAGAGGAATGTCAAGTTCTTTTTTTTTTTTTTAATTTTATTTATTTATTTGGCAGACACAAGTAGGCAGAGAGGCAGGCAGAGAGAGAGGGAAGCAGGCTCCCTGCTGAGCAGAGAACCCAACGTGGGGCTAGATCCCAGGATCCTGGGATCATGATCTGAGCCAAAGGCAGAGGCTTTAAACCCACTGAGCCACCCAGGCGCCCCAGAATGTCAAGCTCTTCACTGAATATAGAAGTCCTCCAGAAACCTAAGGAGCTAGGTGTGATCTTGTGCAGTTCCCTTACCCTCTGTCAGGCTGTTTCCTTTAAGCAAAGGAGGCTGTTTCCCTTTAAATCAAAAGAGCTGAGTTAAATGAACCTCTACTAAGCCCTACAGCCAAAATACACTGTCGTTTATAGGTATCAGCCCAAACCGAGCTTTTCCACACTGCACAGGTGCAAGGTGCCTAAGTGTGTATGGTCTCAGCTTCTTTGCAACAGCCCAGAGGAGCCTGCCTTCTCATGTCCAGTTTCCAGCAGAGGAACCTAAAGCATACGAGGGACTGAAGTGATCGGCTCAAGAACAAGAAGTTAGGGACACAGCTGAGATCTAAACCCAAGCCCGTATCTGGTCCAAGCCACAGACCCTTGAAAGGAATTGAGAAACACCCCACCACCACCACCAGCTAACCACTCCCAAGAAGCTGGAACAGTGGCACATTTCTTATTTTATGACTTCCAAATGAAGGGCAATAATAATGCCAAACTTGGACTTCATGTGGCTCACTCCTATCTGCTCTGCCTTTTTATTGGCCCTGACTCTCCCGAGATAAGTGAAAGTTTGCCTTGCACACACACCAGGCAAAGCCCAGGTTCGTCCAGGCTCCACAGAAATGGCTCCACCAAAATGAACCTTTTTCTCTTGACTATTACAGTCACTACTGACAAATGCACCAAATTAAAAACATCAGCATTTTCTCCCTTCTGATAGTAGAAGAATGCTTTATTCTGTATGCTATAACCATAGAATGCTATAACCATGTCTCAAAATCGGGAGGGCATGACAGTCACCTGGGCTCTGTTACCAGAGATTACAATACAGTAGACCAGGAATCTGCATTTAAGAGGCTCTTCTAGATGACTTTCCTGCAAGAAACTGCCCATCACTCAACTGATATTTAATGAGCACCTACTATGTGCAAGGCACTGTGCTGAGCACCGTGGATAAATCAGTGAACTTGGTTGTATTCTATGCACGATGAGTATGTAGTGAATTTTTGTTGAAAGAGCAAGGGAGCTAGGACATGGGTCTTGATAATCACTGAGGTTTCCTGCCAGCCAGCCACCCACAACTCTGTGATTCTATGAACCAGACCAGGGAGTTAGAAACACACCTATTTTCCAGTTTCTGTCCAGGAGGCAGAAACTGGAGCCAACAGGAACTAGAAAGGCTCATGCTTTGTATTGTTAATTCTGAGAACCATCTCCACCTTTCACTGAACACAGATCTTTAGAGAAGCAGCGGGGCAGTGGAGAGCGTGTTATCCTGCTTCACTGTTCAGGTAGGAGAACATGGCCAAGGCCACAGAGCCCTTCAGTGGCAGAGCCGGAACTGGAAGCCAGGGCTGTGGACTGTGTGTCCCAGGGGCTTTCTCTGCGGGGCGGGGGGGGGGGGGGGTGCTTATAAAGACCTCACCCACATGGTGTCATTCTCAGGTCTCAGAGCTGGGGGTGCGGGTCTTTGGCACTTGAAAATCCATCATAAACAAGGCATTTCCGGCATTAGTCAATGCCCTCTTCTTCCTGTAGGGGTAGCCTGTATGCTTTGGGGCTACATTTAGCAGACCTCTCTCTCTTTCTTTCTTTTTTTTTTTTAAAGAGGGGATTTTTTTTTTTAAGATTTTATTTATTTCTTTGAGAAAGAGACAGTTGGAGAGAACATGAGAGGGGAGAAGGTCAGAGGGGGAAGCAGACTCCTCATGGAGCTGGGAGCCCAATGCGGGACTTGATCCCAGGACTCCAGGACCATGACCTGAGTCAAAAGTCATAACCAACTGAGCCACCCAGGAGCCTGGATCTCTCTTTTGTGTGTTATGATGATTAAAAGACTTCCAGGTCAACCAATGTGGGGCATTAAACAGCCAATGTATTGTCAGCTACTGCTGTCTCTCTCGTGTGCGAAGGCTGTATTTCATTCACCCTCCTCAGTCTCGTAAATAGGTGCTGAGCATGGGAACAACAGATCAGGGGAGGGATAGAAATGTGCTTCCTCCTCATCTGCCCACAGAGTAAAAAGATCCTTACGCCCATTTGCTAGATGTTAAAACAAAGGCTCATAAATGTGAAGGTTACTTTGTTTTGTTTTGTTTTTACAGAGAGTAAATTCTACCAGCTTGTTATATGTGTAGCAGAACAGCAACATTTAAAGAGGCAGCCGCCCAACACTAAAGGGCACCATCTAAATTTAGTATCCCTCTCAAATAAGGCAAGCAGATGGCAAGACCCAAGGACCTGTTCTTTACACTCTGTCACTTACTGGTTTTGGGACCTTGTGAAAATGACCCCTTGGCGAGGATCATCCTATCCATCTTGCCTGATATAGAATTTTGTGAAGATCTAAACAAACAACGAAGGACTTTGTGTGTTACATTCATTATCCTAAGTCATGAATAGGGGTCTGTCTGGGATTTATTCCAGGGGTCTGATTCAAAAGCTGGGAAAACTACAGAAAGGTGTTTACATATACTTTGATTCAACAGATATTTTTAGAAGCTGCCAGGGGCCAGGCACTGTGCTACAGGCCCACAAATGGGAACCATGATACAGTCCTTGTTCTTGTATAACTCACAGCTCTGATCTTACCATGTGCAGGGGAGAGAAGTCAACATGCAGTTCGCCAGGGTGTGATAGGTTCTTTAACAAATAGGGATGCTGGGGACACCTGAGTGGCTCAGTGGGTTAAGCCGCTGCCTTCGGCTCAGGTCATGATCTCAGGGTCCTGGGATCGAACCCCACATCGGACTCTCTGCTCAGCGGGGAGCCTGCTTCCTCCTCTCTCTCTGCCTGCCTCTCTGCCAGCTTGTGATCTCTCTCTGTCAAATAAATAAATAAAATCTTTAAACAAACAAACAAACAAACAAACAAATAGGGATGCTGGAGACTGGAGGGGCTGGGAGAAGAGCCTGGGGGAGAGCTGGGGCCCTGAACCAAGGCAATGAAAGTAGCAAGAGGGATATGAAGGAGTGGTTGGGTGAAAGCTGCATTTTAGACCAATAGGGTTCGGTCATAGGTAGGAAATGATGGGGAAATTGTAGGATACCCAGTTTCTGGCTTCAGTGGGTGATGGATCTTAGAGGAGAGGGAACTCAGAGGGAAGTCTCCCAAGGGAGGATCTTGGGGGAGGGGTCTATTCAATTCTACATCCCAGTCACCAAGAGTAGACAAAAGCTCTCCCATGCGCGGAGAGCTGTGGCCAAAGATGCTCCCTGCAGCACTGGTAATTATGGTAAAAAGAGAAGGGCTCTAGAAAAATGAGCGCTGGTGAGATCACATAATGGAGTATTAGACAATAGTGAAAATCAATAACATCTTCATGAATCCACATAGATTAATCACAAAAACAATAAGGGAGACAAGCCAGGCTAAGGATAGTGTCTGATGCCGCTTACATAATATTTTGAAGTACCTCAGATAATACTCCATAATGTTGGTCAATACATGTAGATGAAGTGAGAGCATAAACATGGGACAGCAAAGACACAGATAGCTTTTAGGAAAGTGACAGGGGTCATCAGGGGGCATCGGGGCTGGCTTCAGGAGTGTGAGACACGTGCAGTCTCACTGTGCCACTTGCTTAGAGAGCATGGCTGAATGCTCCACTGTCGTGGTCTCAAAATTCATTATTATTTTTGAATAAAAGTTCCTGCATTTTCACTTTGCACTGGGCCTTGCAGGTTCTGTAGCTTTTCTTGGGAGATTAGAGTCCATTGCATAGAAGAGAGCTCCAATTATTCCTGTAATGGTTTATTTTCTTGAAAAAAAATCCCAAAGTATACTTTTAAAGTGTCAATTTTGGTTAAACCTGCACAGCGTATTGTTCCTATGCTTTTCTGTACGTTTGAAATATTTTATAACAACTGAAGAGGCATTTATGTATATACAGTTTATTTACATGATGAAATACTCTGCAGAAGGCAGAAGAAAGCCATATGGAAAATGTATGGGAAAAATGTATAATATTAAGTGAAACAAGGTTATAAAAATGTTTATGAAATGCTTATAGCTCTGTGCAGAAATGCACATGTAAAATCTATATGTTAGAGGGACATAAGAAATCTGAACACATGAAACAGGATTAGGTTGGCAGAAATCACTTTTATTTTAATATTTTCATTTTTGCTGTTGCAATTTTGTTTCTACAATAAATAAAATGTAACTAGCTATCTGCTTTCTACACCAAAAAACCAGCTCCTCTGGGAAACTAGGTTGCCAAGTGCTGAATGTGTTCTTTAAGTACCAGATGTGCATTGTGATGGGGACATTTTGGAGACAAGATCTCTGCATAAAGGAGAGCTTGACAGTGGAAGTTTTGGCACGCTCCCTAAACTGAGCTCGGAACTGGGAGGCAGGTCAGTCTCCTTCTGGCAAGAAACTCACATTCAGAGGAATCTCTTCCCACTCTAAGACTCAGATTCCCTTTCTGCACAACAGACATAGACTGATTGGCCATCCCAAACATTCATTGGATGGGCTTCTCCCCTGGGGGCCTCTGCCCTGACGGTGAGATGCTCTGATTCCCTCTCCCATTTGCATGAGAAATCATCCTGGCCATGTGTAGTTTGGCAGCAAAGGCAGTTGGAGTCAGGATACTGAGAAGAGAATCCAGGTCAGTAGGACACCCCAGGAGGGTTTTATATGGGGTGGAATCTCCTTGGCTCTTGGAGCAGCCAGAACTACAGAGGTCCAGGGAAAGGGCATGGCCTCACAAACATGGCAAGGTAGAGAGGGTACAGTATGGCATCATGGGCACAGCAGAGCATCACGGGCACAGTGAGTATCATGGGCACAGCAGAGCATCATGGACATAGTATCATGGGCACAGCAATACATCATGGGCACAGCAGTGCATCATGGGCACAGCAGAGCATCATGGGCACAGCCCTGCTATCTTCAGTTTCCCTGAGAACACTGACAGACACCTCTGGGGAGAAAACAGATTAAAAGGAAATATTCCACCTTCTGTCACAGTTGTTATATTATTTTTTCATTATAAATGAATATTATTTTAATCTTTTTTTTTTTTTTTTAAAGAGAGTGAGGAGGGGAGAGGAGGGGAGGGATGGAGGGGAGGGGCAGAAGAAAAGGGAGAGAGAGGATCTTAAGCAGACTCCAAGCTGAGAGTGGAGCCCGACATGGGGCTCAATCCCACGACCCTGAGATCATGACCTGGGCGAAATTCAAGTCAGAAGCTTAACCAACTGAGCCACCCAGGAGCCCCTACAAACTACTTTAAATTACACAAGTGACCCATAATTATGTTATCCTTATATAAAAATTGGAAATAACAGAGAGAAAAGACATTTCTGTGGCCATCCCAACCCAATACCATTCCCTCCCCAGAGGTGCCCAATGGTAGTGTTTCATGAGTGGCCTTCCACACGTTGTTCTTTGATTTATGCACTCATTATGTTCACAGAGAACCCCAAAGTTTTATTTGGGAGACTTTGTTTTTAATGAAAATGGAATCTTACTGTAATTATTGCTTTGTAATTTCCTTCTTAATGTGTCTAGATGTACTTCCATATCATGAAATATAGATCTATCTTATTCCTTTGTATCACACCAGAGTGAGTGGCCCGCAAACTTGATCTGTTACTGTAGCCTGTAGACTTGTGGTCTCCAGGTGTTTATGTGGTCCCAGTTACGTCACTGAAGAATAGTCAAAGCTAAAGATAGAAAGTAATGGCAATGGTTGAGTTTTTTATTCATTCAGCCAACCAAAGCCTATGGAATGCTTACTTTAAGTATACCCTTCATCTTTTTATACACAATCAAGCCAGATCTGTACAGATGAATTTAGCAAATAATATTAATCATGTTGCCACGTTGTTTGAAATTCATTCATCATTCCTTCACAAGCAACCTCCTTTGTGCCAGGCACTCTGCTAAGCTTTATGGGACTGTATTAGTTATGACTGCTTTGATTTCAATGAACAGAAAGCCCTATTCAAACCAGCTTTAACAGATAATGTATTGGCTTCCGTAATTAACACATTAAAAGGAGGAATGTTGCCAGGAAGTTGTGAATGTTCATTCTCAGCTTTGCTTTCCTCTGTATTGGCTTCATTCTGAGGCAGGTTCTCCCGATGAAAGCAAGGTGTGTATGATCCAGGACTGCACCAAGCCTCTTTAGCAAATCCAGCAGAAGGAACGGTCCCAGTCTTCTAGCAAAAGTCCAGGATTCACTCAGATTCTGTCAGTTTGGTTCAAATGCCTATCCCTAAACCAGGCTCTGCTCTGACGAGCCAGTAGTGGGTTACATGCTTACCTTTGAATCTGGGAGTCAACCAGTTTCTAAACAAAGATTTCTTAACAAGGGACCGTTAATTTGCATAGGAAAAAATTATATCTCTCTTTCCTCTAGCCTCTGATTGAAATTTAGCATTTCCTTCTGTTATGAATGTAGCAAACAAATCACAGCAGCATTAAAATTATCTATGACTTTGTCACCCGTCAAAATCATGGGCATTTCATACCACATCCCAGTTGTCATTGGTATCTCAAAGTTTCATTTATGTTCATCATTATTTGAAATATGGTAGGTATCAGACCAACTATGCCAACATATCCACTCCAAAAACCTATAAAGATGGGTCAGATATGAGCCTGCCCTTTAAGCCGTTTAGACTAGAGCAGTCCCAGAGATGTTATGGGTCCAGCCTCATCATTTTATACTTAAGAAACAACAAGTGTGCCTGGGTGGCTCAGTTGCAGACCATGTAATTCTTGATCTCAGCATTGTGAGTTCGAGTCCCACACTCGGTATAGAGATTACTTAAAAAATAAAGTCTTACAAAAACAAAACTAAGACCCAGGAGAAGCAGGGCCTTAGCCCAGGTCACTTAGCAAGTGTCAGTATCCAGACCAGACAAAGGCTTCCTGACTCTAGGCCCGGTTATTTTGCTCTGGCCCCTTCAGGGTCGGTGGAGAAGGTGAGAGGGATCCCCAGACTCGAAGTGAAACAACTGCACGCAGAAGAGAAGGAAATATAAAGCACTAAATGTCTGTGTCAGGAAAGTAGATCTCAAATCAATAATCTAACCCTCCGCTTGAAAACACTGGAAGAAGAAAACCAAACTGAGCCTCAAGCAAGCAAAGGAAAGGAAAGAATAAGACTTAGACCCAAAATTAACAAAATAAAAGAACAACAGAGAAAATCAATACAACCAATGGTTGGTTCTTTGAAAAGATCAACAAAACTGACAAAGCTTTATCTAAAGGGATCTAGAAAAAAAGACAAAAGGTTGAAATTATTAAAATAAGATATGAAAGAGGGGACATTAATACCTTGCAGACATTAAAGGGGTTATAAGTGAATGCTATGAATAATTGTATGTCCGTAAATTAGATAACTCAGGTGAAATGATCAAATTCCAGGAAAGACACAAACCTTTTTTTAAATTTTGTTTTATTTTTTAAAAATTTTTATTTTTTATTAACATATAATGTATTATTAGCCCCAGGGGTACAGGTCTGTGAATCCTCAGGCTTAACATACTTCACAGCACTCACCATAGCACATACCCTCCCCAATGTCCATAACCCCACCACCTTCTCCCTCCCCCCCTCCCCCGAGCAACCCTCAGTTTGTTTCCTGAGATTAAGAGTCTTATGGTTTGTCTCCCTCCTGATCCCATCTAGTTTCATTTTTTCCTTCCCCACTCCCCAAATCCCCCACGTTGCCTCTCAAATTCCTCATATAGGGGAGATCATATGATAATTGTCTTTCTCTGATTGACTTATTCCACTCAGCATAATACCTTCTAGTTCCATCCACGTCGGTGGAAATGGCAAGATTTCATTTCTTTTGATGGCTGCATAGTATTCCATGGTAGGTATATATACCACATCTTCTTTATCCATTCATCTGTTGATGGACGTCTAGGTTCTTTCCATAGTTTAGCTATTGTGGACATTGTTGCTATAACCATTTGGGTGCAAATGGCCCTTCCGATCACTACATTTGTATCTTTAGGGTAAATACTGAGTAGTGTGATTCCTGGGTTGTAGGGTAGCTCTATTTTCAACTTCTTGAGGAACCTCCATACCATTTTCCAGAGTGGCTGCACCAGCTTGTATTCCCACCAACAGTGTAGGAGGGTTCCCCTTTCTCCACATCCTCGGCAGCATCTATCGTTTCCTGACTTGTTAATTTTAGCCATTCTGACTGGTGTGAGGTGGTATCTCATTGTGGTTTTGATTTGTATTTCCCTGATGCCGAGTGATGTGGAGCACTTTTTCATGTGTCTGTTGGCCATCTGGATGTCTTCTTTGCGGAAATGTCTGTTCATGTCCTCTGCTCATTTCTTGATTGGATTATTTGTACTTTGGGTATTGAGTTTGATAAATTCTTTATAGATTTAGACACAAACCCTTAAAACTAATTTAAGAAGAAATAAAACATCTGAACAGACCTGAAACAAGTAAAGAGGTGGAATTAGTAACAGAAAAACTACCCACATAGAAAAGGCAGGCCTGGATGGTTTCACTGGTGAATTCTACCGAACATTTAAAGAAGAATCCATACCAGTTCCTTACAGATCTCCAAAAAGTAGAAGAAGCAGTACTTGTCAGCTTGTTCTATGATACCAAGATCAGACAAAGACATCACAAGAAAGCTACAGACCAATATTTCTTGGGAATACAGATGCAAAAACAGTACACTTAAGGAATTAACCACAGAATTAAATATAATGGGAAGAGATTTATAAAGATGTTTCTAGTTCCCAGAAGATTCCCATCATCAAAAGCAATACGACATAATGGTGATATATGAAATTAAATTTAAGCATAAAAGTATAGTGGAATCATTTTGGGAAAATATGCAAAGACAATTCATGAGAATATTTTGTTCTGTAAAGCAGGAGTAGTCATACTTTGCTGTCCCACCTCTCCATCATTTTTAGAATCATTTTGAGGATCTCTTAAGAATCATAATGATATTGAGAGCATTTTAAAGCCCTCCGGTATACAATAATTACTGTTGGGACTCTTCACAATTTCTAGAACATGACCCTACCAGGAGCTCCATTTTGTTCCTTGTAATGAGTTATCTCCTGAGTCTGGACCCTCACATTTGCCTTTCTCTTGACCTGGAATGTTCTACCCTCACCTCATCTCGGGCTCTGCTCCCATCCTTCATGTCTTGGCCCAAATATCACCTTCTTAGAGAAGGTCTCCCTAGCTATCTGATATAAATTCAATCTCTGAAATTGTATTGCTTGTCAACTTGTAAGACAAACAAGACAGGAGAGCAGGAACAGTGTCTTGATGCCCACAGAGTCCCCCAGAGCCTAGGACAGCTTCTGTTGCATGGAGGGTGGTTAGATGAAGGGTGTTCTACATCTCTGAAATTGAGAGTTATGCCTCTTGTACAGATAAGGAAGCTGAGGCTTGGGGAAGAGAAATACTTGCCCCAGTTTCTGTTGCAGATAGGGTATACATAAAATTTACTGTCCACATTGGAAGGTTTGGGCCCCAGACAAATGCTAAATGGGACAGGATATGTGACAACAGGTGTAAACTGAGACAGCAAACGAAGACACATGGGTCGCACTTCAGAAGGGGGCTAAACTCTGGCAAGAGTAAGCAGTGTTCTTTCTGTCACATCCCAAGTTTAGTGAAAAGTCAAGGTCAGCAAATTACTTTCCCCCAAGGGCCCTGACCCACAGGGATAACACTATCCTGCATGGCTCAGGAGCAGCTGATTGGGCACAACTCCTTGTTAATTTCTTTGTTGCCCAAAAGTCCCGAGGAGCTTCTCCATAGCAGGACCCAGATTTCCTCCGTCAAAGCAGATGCAACAACAGAATGAACAAAATTAAACCTGGATCCCCTTTGTGAAGAGATGGAGGGGAGAGGCTTGAGCTATATGCTTTGCTCTGCAGATGGTGACTTGTCTCAACGTAGAACCCAACAATGTGCCTATCCCTTAACCAGATCTCCCCATTCTTAGGAATTCAACCTAAAAATGAGTGAAAGTAAGAGAAAGAGCTAGTGAGGGGAAAACTTCCGCTGAGGTAGAAACAGGAAGGGGCGGCTGAGTTTGGAGCCCAGAGTCAGTCAGGTCTGTGTTTGGAAGCTCTGCTCCATGGCTATCAAGATGGCAGCCAACAGTCCCCCCAATCCCCATGCATGGTACTCCTCCAAGCTGTGTTCCTCCCCTTGACTCTGGACTGGCACTGTGACTTGTCTTAACCAAAAGAATGCAGCAGAGAGGGTGCTGTGTGAGATCCCACCTAGGACTTAAAACACCTTGGAGCTTCTGTTTTCAGTCTCTAGGAAGCCACACATCCAATAAAGAAATCCAGCCGACCTGCGAGACTCACCTCGTGCAAGCAAAGAGGGCCTAGAGGACAACTGACTATGAAGAGAGAAACCAGCTTGCCTATCCATCCTCCCGCCCCCATTTCTACCTCCCTGCCGAGACACCAGGCATCTGAATAAACTCATCATGGAGCCTCCAGCTCCAGGAAAGCAGACTCAGTCAGTACCATTTGGACCAGAGATGAGTCGACCTCACCAAACCTTGACCGCATTGCAGAATCATGAACCAAAAAGCTGCTGTCATTGCCTTTGTCCCTGCGTTTGGGGCAATTTGTTACACATCAATACTGCAACACTAGCTGTATGAATTCTGGCACATTATTAAAATTATATGAACCTCAGTTTCCTCATCTGTAAAGTGGAATGGGGAACCTGTGTGGCTCAGTCAGTTAAGCATCTGCATTTAATTCATGATCTCAGAGTCCTGGAATCGAGCCCCGCGTTGGGCTCTCTGCTCAGTGGGGAGTCTGCTTCTCCCTCTCCCTCTGTGCTTTCCCCCCTCTTTCTCTCAAATAAATAAATAAAATCTTTGAAAAAATAAAATAAAGTGGGCTAATTTTAACACTTAACATTTATGGGTTGTGGTGATGCTCAAACGTCACATAGTACATATTTAGTGATTTTGTGGAATATAATGATATGACAATATGATATAATTTACCACGGGGGTTGAGGTTCTGTAGGTTAGTGGATGCACTCTACTGGGTGAAATCATCCAGAACCATTAGAAATCACCAGCATAAAGTTCATGAACAGATTTATTTATTAAATAACTTGAAGCAAACATCAAGTAAAAAAATGTCTTCAAAAAAGAGTGGTACTAAGAGAGCCATTCTGATTCCAAAAAGTAAAAATTTTCTGAATAAAAGTTGGAAGGCAATGTGTAGAAATGAAAAGTGTTAGTGTTTTGAGTCATGGGTTTTATATAAAAATGCACCATTAGGATTTCCTTTTTACTGTTGTCAGGTTCTTAATAATAAATCACTTGAATGCAATTTCCAAATAGGGGATAAAGGTTTGGAGAAAACATAGAGAAATGAAACTGTATTTGAATTTTGATTTTAGCAAAAATGTTCTCTACTAAAATTTCCTTTAATTCCGTCTTCATAAAAAATAATTTCAGTGCAATTATTAAATAGAAAATCTGGCCATTGTGTAATTTATCCAGTGCTGTTCCGAGCTCAGCAGGGAGCTAAGTGCTTGTATTCCTCCATTTATTCAACTAATAGTAAAATCCAGAGCTCAAGGGGAGGGCTTTCCATGCATTTACAGTGTGATGCCTCTCTGCAACTCTCTATTGTCAGTGCTGTTATTATTCCCATTTCACAGATGAGGAAATTGAGACTCAGAGATTAGTTCCTTGTCAGAGTCATTCAGCTTGGAAGTAGCAGAGCTGAGGTTTGCATCCCGTCTCTTAAAGCTCTCTCTCCACCCTCCCTCACTCCTCTCCCCACAGCAGCACAGACTGCTTTAAATGTCTATGGACAAAATAAATAGGGACAGGGGCACCTGGGTGGCTCAGTTCATTAAGCATCTGCCTTCAGCTCAGGTCATGATCCCGGTGTTCTGGGATGGAACTTCATGTAGGGCTCCTTGCTTAGCAGAGAGTCTGCTTCTCCCTCTGTCCCTCCCTCTTCCCTGGCTCGTGCTCTCTCTTTCTCTCCCTCCCTCTAATATAAATACATAAAATCTTTAAAAATAAGTAAATAAAATAAACAGAGACTGACCAAGCAAACAGGTGAGCACCGAGAGGCGGCAGCTTCACAAAACAGCAGCATGGACTTGGGTTCCCACTCACTCTGTGGTCATTCCCTCTGGACCTCGGGAAACTCACAGGCTAAATGAGGGATTTGGAGAGATATTTAGAACATTTTGGAAAATAACCCAGACCATAATCCTTTGGACTTTAATTTTAACTGATTATAGTTAGTATGTTAGTCTTAAAAACGTACTAAAAATATGCCAGCGGTACTCAGATACTATTCAAAGCAATCATCTGGACTTAAAGTCCCAAGATTTGAGTTCAAAGACTGGCCTCTTCTTTTGAGTGACTTTGGGCCAGCTTTCTAGCCCTCTGACTCCCAAAGACAGTAGAAATCCTAACTCCCCTCGATGACCATGTGGAATCCCTCCCTGTAGGTAACCGTGAAAGAACCAAATATTTAATAAATACCTGTATCTCAAATGAAAGACACCTTAATGAGACATCAACATAAATTATATAATATATACAATTAGCATAAATCTATCTGTTTTGATGTTTCCTAATCACTCAGCAATTCTTTGACAGGTAGATACTTATTTTTGGTATAAGCTGCCATGAGGAAAAGAAGTGAATGTGTTACCCTGACTCTGTAAGATCCATGAGACAGGGACCATGTCTGTCTGGTTCATGGCCATCCCCTGAGCCAGCACAGCGTGCGGTCCACAGTCAGTACTCAGTAAGTGTGTAATGGACGAATGACAACATGCCTGTATCTCTGTGAAGGCAAAGTTCAGAGCCAACATGGAAGTTCTCCGGCGTTCCCTACCTCATCTATTTCCTATGTATTTTTCCCTACCTCATCTATTTCCTGTGTCTGGCAAACAAGCCCATGTATCATCAGTCATTAGGGAACCACAAATGGCAATCACAATGCAAAACCACTACACATTCCCTATAGTGGCCACAATTTCAAAAACTGACCATACCACGTGCATGCCACATTGTGGAGCAACTGGAACCCTCATAACATATTGATAAGAGCGCAAAATGATACAAATGCAAGATACTACTTTGGAAAATACTTCAGCAGCTTTTTAAAAAGTTAAACATACACCTCCCATGCAACTGAGACATCACATTTATACAAGAGACATTTTTAAAAATATGTCCACAAAACGATGCACATGTGACTTATCATAGAAGCTTCTTTAACAATAACCAAGAGCTGGGGGCACCTGGATGACTCAGTCATTAAGCAACTACCTTAGGCTCAGGTCATGATCCCAGCCCTGCTTTGGGCTTCTTGCTCAGTGGGGAGCCTACTTCTCCCTGTTCCATTCCCCCTGCTTGTGTTCCCTCTCTCACTATCTGTCTCTCTCTCTGTTAATTAAATACATAAAATCTTAAAAAAAAAAAAAAAAAAAAAGCAGGGGTGCCAGGGTGGCTCAGTGGATTAAAGCCTCTGCCTTCAGCTCACGTCATGATCTCAGGGTCCTGGGATCGAGCCCTGCATTGGGCTCTCTGCTCGCAGGGAACCTGCTTCCCCATCTCTCTCTGCCTGCCTCTCTGCCTGCTTGTGATCTCTGTCTGTCAAATAAATAAGTAAAATATTAAAAAAAAAAAAAAAGCAATAACCGAAAGCTGGAAACAACCCAAAGGGTGGGTTGAATAAACCCATTGAATGAATAAACAAACAAATCATGGTAACATGCATTCAATGGCATAACATTCAGCAATAGAAAGGGATGAACCACTGATGCATGCAACAACATAGATGAATCTCAAACGCATTATGCTGAGTGAAATATACCAGACTCAAACGACTGAACAGCGTGTACAGTTGTTGCTTGGACCATGCAGGGGTTAAGGACACCAATTCTTTGTGTGGTTGAAAATCTGCATATAACCCTGGACTCCCTTGAAACCTAACTACTAATAACTTTTTGTTGATCTGAAGCCTTATCGATAACATGAAGAGTCAATTAAGACATTTTTTTGTTTGTTACATGCAACCTATACCATATTCTTTAAAAAGTAAGTTAGAGAAAAAGTGTTCAGTGAAAATCGTACAGTGGAGAAAACACGTTTACAGTGCTGTATTGTATTTATCGAAAAAAAACCAATCTGCAAAAAAGTGAACCCTCACAGTTTAAACCCATGTTGTTCAAGAGTCAACTGTAATTCCATTTAAATGAAATTCTAGAAAAGGCAAAAATACAGTGACAGCAAGTTGAGACCAGGGGTGGGGAGACCAGAATGGTTATAAAAGAAGACAGGCAAAATTTTTTGGCCTGCTAGGAATATTCTTTTTTTTTTTTTTTTAAAGATTTTTTTTTTTATTTGACAGAGAGAGAGAGAGAGATCACAAGTAGGCAGAGAGGCAGGCAGAGAGGATGAAGTACACTCCCTGCTGAGCAGAGAGCCCGACTCGGGGCTCGATCCCAGGACCCCAGGACCCCAGGACCCGGGATCATGATCTGAGCCGAAGGCAGAGGCTTTAACCCACTGAGCCACCCAGGCGCCCCATGCTAGGAATATTCTAAATGGCATTGTGCTGATGATTATAGAACTGTGTGTTTGTCCATCTTGTTGAATTTTACACTTAAGTTGGTGCACTTTATTTTACATAGATCATACTCAAATAGCTGATTTTTAAACTACTATTTGGTTGGTTGGTTGGTTGTTAACATGGATTGCTTTTTGAAGCAGTGAGTGTCTTGTCCCCGGAGAATTCCAAAGACAGGCCAAATGGATGTGTCAGGCTGGCTGTAGAGGGGATCCCTGAGTTGGGCGGAAGCCCAGAAGAGAGGGCCTTGGAGTACTTAGGGTTATAGAATCTACGCTTAAGGTCAGTATTACCTAATGTGTAGTAGAAACAACAATGGTCCAGGAGTCAAGAGCCATTCATACCTTCATTCGTTCACTCATTCATTCATCATTTACTGAAGACCTACTGAAGACCTGCTCAATGGTGCTGAGCTTGAACTGGTTCAAGTCAGGTCTCTGTGCAATCACCTCTAAAAGAGTCCTAACAAATAGAAGCCCATAAATGGGTATGACATTAGCTGATACTGACTACAGATGCAGAAGGAGAAGATCAGTGAGGGCTCAAAGGACGTGGGGAGATTATGCACTCTTCTCCATCTCCACTGCCCCAGTCTTGGCCCAGGCTGCCCTGCCTCCCACCAGGACCAATCACAGCATCTCCCTGAGCCCACTGTAGCTTCCACGGACCCATTCTGTCTGTCCATGGCAGTCAGAGGGTTTCAGGGACCTCCTGAGATGCAGATCTGACCCCACTGTTCTCCCACTAAAGATCCTCCCATGGGTCTCATTGACCCAGATTAACATGCAAATCCGCGCCAACAGGTTTACAGGACCCCCGGTGACACAGCTGTAGGATGAAGGAAGATCACTAGGGAGGAGTGGCGTCATCCCTGTGCACTGTGGTGGGGAGCAAGGACAGCAAAGGACAGTGTGGACAGATGTTCAGGAAGCAAACCCAGCTGTTTCTGGCCCTGGCTGTACTGCTGGCCTGTATAGCCCAGGCCTCAGTTTCCTAAATCAGGCAGCAATGAGACAGGTGATCGGAAGGGGTCCTTCCTGTCCCAGAGTTCTAAGTCGAGGCATGTTGCTTTGCTGCCCCTCTGTCTCTGTCTCTCAGAGTGTCCCTCTCACTCCAAAGACACCTTTCTAGAAAATTGTTATCTGCAGATATGAGTCACAGATTATTACCGGCTCAGTCTGCGGGAGGCTTCACAGCCCGTCCTCCTGACATGATTCTCTGCCCAGAAGAGCTTGAGGGTCATGTTACTGACCCGAAGTGTGGAAGAAAACCTGGTGAGCATACTTTGAAATGGGAGAAAGAATGCGCTTATAGCCACTGACACTCTCCAGACAATGACCGGTCTCTGGAATCCAGTAAAAGGGACTGAGTGGGAGAGAGAATAGGCCAGTCCATCAGATCTTTCAGATGCGGTGTGTCGAAAGCACTCAATACGCTATTGGGGAGGTGTTTGCTTCCCTGTCAAATGGAAAGGTCACAGAACTGGCCATGAATCAATGGTCCACTCAGTTTTGGCTTGACCTTGACAATGTCACTTCACTTCTAGCATTTCTTTACCAACCAGTCAATCATGGTAAGAACAGATCATCTTATCAAACATTTCACAGTATTTTAAACTTCCCAACCAATACATGTTCATTAGAGAAAATATAAAGCATGAATAACTAAATATATATGTATATATATATTCCTTAATCTTACATTACTTTAAAAAGAATTTTTTGAAGATTCTATTTATTTGTTTCAGAGAGGGAAAGCACAGAGAGAGAGAGGGAGGAGCAGACTCGCAGACTCCCCACTGAGCAGAGAGCCGGGACAGGGAACTTGATCCCAGGACCCTGAGACCCGGACCCTAAGACCAGGACCTTGCCTGAAGGCAGACATTTAACCTACTGAGCCACCCAGGCGTCCCTCCTTAACCTCACATTTCGACAAAACAGATGTTTTCCTGTTTTGACCAAAATGGCATTGCAATTACACTTTTCCTCCTGCACCCAATTATTTTCTTTAACAACATATTATGAACATTTTTCCATGTCATTAAATTTTCTTCTGCCTTATGATACTCAGTTAGGACTGGATACCCATGGGTATTGATTGAGGCTAGTCCCTCTCTAGATATATTTTTAAAGATTTTATTCATTTATTTGACAGAGAGAGAGAGACAAAGAGGGAACACAAACAGGAGCAGAGGGAGAGGGAGAAGCAGGCTCCCCGCAGAGCCTCATCTCATTCTAATTCTTCTGTCTACTGTGTGTCAAACCTACCTCCTTCTGTTGTGTCAGGGCTGGGTGTAGACTGACGGAAACATGGGGTATTTCCTGTGGTATGATGTGTGGGAGGGTCAATGGGGAAGCGTCTCCTAACCCCAGTGACCCCAACCCCAGTGAACCTGGCCCAGCACTCATGGGCTGGCAATCCTCCCTGTCTCCCCCCAGTCTTGTGGGTGCTGCAGGGAGGCAGTCTGACCAACTGGCATGAACTTTGGCCTCGTGTTATCACTTTTCCTGAGAAACTCAAAAGTGGCCAAGCAAATCAAAGGTCTTTTATGACCAGCAGGACAAAAGTCCAGTCCAGCCATTAGCCATTGATTACTCCTCACCACACCTTGGGTGAGATCCCCAGATCCTTGCCTCTGGGTGTTTGTTTGTTTGTTTGTTTTCCTTTTTAAAAATTTATTTGACAGACAGAGATCACAAGTAGGCAGAGACGCAGGCAGCAGGGGGGGTTGGGAGCAGACTCCCTGCTGAGAAGAAAGCCCAACACCGGGTTCCATCCCAGGACTCTGGGATCATGACCTGAGCCAAAGGCAGACGGGTTCCATCCCAGGACTCTGGGATCATGACCTGAGCCAAAGGCAGACGTTTAACCACTGAGCCACCCAGGCGCTCCCCTTGCCTCTGTTTTACAAAGAGCTCGACTGAGGGTTACTCTACCAGGTCCCTGTATGATTCCGAGATGACATACCAGGCTTTGCAGTCAGGCTTGTTCAGAGAGAGGCTTCTAAACTCACACCCACTAAAGTTGTGTGTGCTGGAGTAGGGGACGGGGGCTCATGTCCTGCCTACCTGTCCTGCAGAGCACAGTTTCCCACTTAAAACCAGGATTCTCCATAACAACAAAATGGTAATTATGTGAGCCAAAGGTCACGTTAACTAACCATATTGTGAAAAACATTTTGCAAACTGGTAGTGCATCAAATCATGACATTGTACACCTCACTCTTACACAATGTTATGTGTCAATTATATGTCCAGAAAGCTAGGAATAAATAAGCAAGTAAATAAATGAAGAGTAAATCAAACCAGGACTCTTGTCTTTCCCGTCAGGAGTGTCAATAACAATCTGGATCAGGAACTTGAGAAAGATCTTAACCCTTTGGTCCAGGAATTCCATTTCCATGAATCTCTCCTTAGGAATTAATCCTCAATATGGACAAGGTTCCAAACACAGAGGTGTTCATAGTAGCGTTATTCATGATCATCGAAAAATGAAATCAACCATGTCTATGTTAGCAATAGATGAATTGCTAACCTTTATTGCATTTCCCTGTGGGCAAAGAATTTTGCCTGCATCGTCTCACTGAATCCTTGCAGAAGCCCTGTAAGGTAAAATAGTAGTATTACCCCCATTTTTGCAGGTAAGCAAACCGGGGCACAGAGAGATTAAATAAGGTGCCCAAGATTTCATTGTTAAAAACACAGCAGAGCCAGGATTTACAATACAAGAAAAAATGCTTTTGCTGAAATGGTTTGTATTAGAGAGGATCAAAGTTGGGGTGCGTGGGTGGCTCAGTGGGTTAAAGCCCCTACCCTCAGCTCAGATCATGATCCCAGAGTTCTGGGATCCAGCCCCACATCTGGGACTCTCTGCTCAGCAGGGAGCCTGCTTCCTCCTCTCTCTCTGCCTGCCTCTCTGCCTAACTGTGATGTCTGTCTGTCAAATAAATAAATAATTAATTAAATAAGTCTTTAAAAAAAAGAAAAAGGATCAAAGTTTATGTATTGACTGATCACAACTACATAAAGCAATAATGGTCATCATCGTGACTCAAGGATTTATTTTTAAAGGCTTCAAAGAAATACTCCAAAGTATTATAGCGGTTCTCTTTAGGTACTGGGTGGGTGCGTGACTATTTTGTGACTTTTGGTGGGGAAGGTTCTACTTTTTCTATTTTAAGCAGTTATGTATTTTCATAATTCAGGGGAGAAAATGAACTTTTTGTTTGTTCTTGAGTAGGTATTTAGAATTGAGAATGCAAGAGGATGGTGCTCTCATGGGAGGATTTTAGGCAATGGAGGAGTTATCTGGGGTAAAAAGAACCTTGCCAGAGCAGCCACCAGAGAAGGCTGGAAGTTTCTGACCGGCCCACTTTGGTCTGACCTTGCATTACCTCAAAACCGCGCAGGGAAGAGTAGAGCAGAGAAGCCAAGCAGGGGTAAGGCTCAGAAAACAAGCCTCAGGAGAAAACTTTCAAACCTCTGGTCCCAGACCATGGGGGCATCCCAGGATGAATTTTCAATGACATGTCTGGGGACAAGGAGACTGGAGGCATTTTTGCTTGCCTCTGTGTTCTGCAGCGTGGACATGGGCAGGCAGACATCAAGCTCTCCCCATCATGGCCACACCAGGGGGCCTGGGAAAATGGTCAGGTCTCTCCATAACATATGCACGCCCACTTTTAAAGATTTTATTTATTTATGTATTTATGTATTTATTTAACAGAGAGAGAGAGAGAGAGAGATCACAAGTAGGCAGAGAGATAGGCAGAGAGAGAGAGAGGGGGAAGCAGGCTCCCTGCTGAGCAGAGAGCCCGATGTGGGGTTCGATCCCAGGACCCTGAGATCATGACCTGGGCCAAAAGCAGAGGCTTAACTCACTGAGCCACCCAGGCTCCCTGCACGCCCACTTTTAAAAACTGGACAATTTTTACTTAACCTAACTTAGAGGAGGAATAAAAAATTCTTTTGGAAACTTTGTCTATAAGATACTATCCAAGTGATAACGCTGTGCTTTTTGGACAAACACCTTCAAATCAGCCCCCACGCCCCTCCTAGAGAGGAATCCGGAAGCAACCTGACCCCTGCCATGTCCTGGTTCCACAAGGGAGTCCTGAGGGCTAATGAAGCCCAAGGTGGGGACAGAGTGAACAACTTGGCAGGCAGGCCAGGCCATCTGAGGGCAGCAGGAGAGGAAGGCCCAGGGTTTGGGCCAACAAGGCTGCAGAGAGCAGGGTCAAAGGGAAGGGTCTGGGGCTGCTGAGAGGTCAAGGTCAGGCCAAAACTGCTTTACCAGCTGCCTAAAGCCAGTGGTTTTATGTTCAAGAATTTGGTTAATTATAGACCTGTTCCAAAATAAAAATAATAGATATCACTATAGAAAATTCAGACAAAAAAGAAAAAGAAGTTAAAAAAAATGACCATTTTTCTGAAACATTTCTTTTATTTTAAACTATATTTATCATTAAGTATACTTTCTCTTTGGAAGTAAATGAGGAGTGTTCTGCTGACCTTAAACACTCCTGTGTTGTTTGAATGTTTAAGGAATATCTGCCTCACTCATGTTAAGTAACGTCTGCTGCTAATCTGGTAAACACAAAACAGGGCTGAAACAAAACACACAAACCTTTTTTTTTTAACTTGACTATCTTTTATTTTATGTGTTAGAAACTTGGCTTTTTTTGTTTTGTTTTTATTTTTTGGTTTTCTTAGTTGGGGGCTTTTTCTTTCTTTCTTTCTTTCTTTCTTTTTTTCTTTTTTGGTCAAATATTTATTTATTTTTTAGAGAGGAAGAGAGTTTGGGGAGGGAAGGGCAGGGGGAGAGGGAGAGTCTCAAGCAGACGCCACACAGAGTGCTCAGCCAGACATCAGATTTGATCTCGTGACCCTGAGGTCATTACCTGAACCAAGTCTGGGGCTTAACTGATTGTGCCCCCCCCCAGGAACCCCCAAAACTTTGTTTTTATGATGCAAAGAAGTATTCAAGATATAAGTGTATGTCTTTGAAAGTACATGGCACTAAACTGAAAAGGTATAGAGATGAAAAGGTGTAACACAGTGGAAAGTCAGCTCGCTTCCCTGCCCACTCTGAGCTATCCAGTTGCCCTCTCTTTTTTAAAAAATATTTCTTGCTTTATTTATTTTTAGAGAGAATGTGTGCAAGGGCCCAGGGTGGAGGGAGTTGGGGTGGGGGGATGGAGGTGGTGGTGCAGAGGGAGAAACCCCCGAGCAAAGTCCCCAGTTCCCAGTGAATACAGAGCCCAAAGCAGGGCTAGATCTCCCAGCACCCTGAGATCAAATCCCGAGTCAGCGGCTTAACCAACTGAGCCACCCGAGCGCCCAAACCAGTTCCCTTCTCAGAGGAAAACTGGATTTTACTGGGTGATTCCATCTAGGAGAGTCACTTAGAGCAGTGAAACCATAAAGATGGCATCTTGGCAGAGAGTAGCTTTGCAAATGCAAATATATGTGTTTACATTCTTTAGGGATTGTGTGTGTATTACAGTAATTGAAGTACGCTGTTCCAAATCTTGCTTCTTACACAATACATCTGGGGGATCTTTCTACAGCACATGTAAAGAGTTCTATTAGCTGTGACCTCACCCCTATTGACCTAAAGTGTCCTTCTTGGTGTCTAACCAGAAATCCAGACACCTCTCAGCCCCTCCAGCAAGGCCTGCAGCCCCAAGTAGATGGGAGAGACAAGGAACTGGAGGTTCAAAGCCTCCTGCCTTCTTTCTCTCCTCCCTCCCTTCCTCTTTCCCTTCCTTCCTTCTTCAGTCTCTCCCTCCCTCCCCACCTTCCTTCCTTCTCCACCACCCCCCACCCCTGCTTCTATCTTTTCTTCTTGCTTTCTAAAATGAAACAGTTCACTGTGGCTTTCATTCACTCTGATTACTAATGCAAAACATGCTTAACTGTAAAATGATCAAGAAAAAAAAAAAAAAAGGAGAGTGGAAAGTCACTGACCATTACCCAGAAATAATCACTGTGGACATTTTAGTGTCTGTTCTTGCTGTTGTTTTTCAGGAATGCACACCACATTTTTTCACCATTTTCAAGTGTATATTTCAGTGGCGCTTAGTACATTCAGCCTTGTACAACTATGACCACTACCTAGTTCCAGAATATTTTCATTGTCCCAAAAGGAAACCCTGTACCCCTCAAGGAGTCACCCTCTATTCCCCTCCCTCGGCCTCCAGTAACTGTTAATCTGCTTTCTGTCTCCATGGATTTCCCTATTCTAGGTATTTCATATACATGGAATCATATACTAGGTAGTCTTTTGTGTCACTTAGCATAATATTTCCAAGGTTCACCCATGTGTGGCGACTTCTATCAGGACCTTCATTCCCTTTTATGGCCAAATAATATTCCATTAAATGGATATACCATCCTTCGTTTATCCATTAATCAGTCATCAATTTAGGTTATAGCTTCCTTTTGGCTACTGTGAATAGTGCTGCTATGAACACATGTGTAAGTTTTTGTTTGAACACCTAGTTTTGATTTTTTGGGGGGGGTATATAGACTTAAAAGTAGAATTGCAGGATTGAATGGTCATCCTGTCTTTAACTTCTTGAGAAAATACCAAACTATTTTGCACAGTGTACAAACTATTTTGTACCGCATTGTTTTATATTCCTACCAGCAATGTAGGAAAATCCCAGTTTCTCCACATCTTTCCCAACATTAGCAACTTCCCACTTGTTTCTTTGTTACTTGTTTGTTTTATAGTCATCCTAGTGGATGTGGAGTGAAATCTCATCGTGGTTTTGATTTACATTTCCTTAATGACTAATGACATTGAGCATATTTTCATGTGTTTCTTGGCCATTTGCATATATTCTTTGGAGAAATATCTATTCAAATCCTTTGCCCATTTAAAAAACTGGGCTGTTTGCCTCTCTCTTGTTTACTTGTGCAGCTTCTTTATGTATCCCAGATACAATACCCTCATCACATATGTGATTTGCAAATGCTTTCTTCTATTCTGTTGGTTTCTTTTCACTCTCTTGATTGTATCCTTTGATGCACAAGAGATTTTTATTCTGATAAAGTCCAATTTATCTGTGTTGTTTTGCTTTTGTCGCTTGTACTTGAGGTCATAAAGACTTACTCTATGCTTTCTTCTTGTAGTTCTTATATCCAGGACTTTTGTATATTTTGAGTTTATTTTTCATATGGTGTGAGGTAAGGGTTCAACTTCATTCTTTGCATGTAAGATATCCAGTTGTCCTTTATTAAAGAGATTATTCTTTTCCCATTGAATGGTTTTAACATTCTTATTGAAATTCCATTGTCGAAGATATGTAGATTTATCTCTGGGCTCTTGATTCTATTCCACTGTTCTATATGTAAGACTATTCTTATGCAATACCACGCTATTTTGATTACCTTAGCTGTGTAGCAAATTTGAAATCAGGAAGTGTGAGTCTTCACACTTAGTTTTCTTTTTCAAGATTGTTTTGGGTATTTGGGATTTCTTGCAATTCCACATGAATTTCAGAATTGGTTTTCTCACTTCTGAAAAATAGAATTTGTGGGGTTTTGAGATTTTCATAGGGATTGCATTAAATCTGTAATTGCTTTGGGAATTATTCTCAACAATTTTTTTAAAATTAAGTTAAATTTATTTATTTTAGAGAGAGAGCATATGCACACGATCTAGAGGAGGGGCAAAGGGAGAGGGAGAGAGACTCTCAAGCAAACTCTGTGCTGAGTGTGGAGCCCACCCTGAGATCAGGGGCTCGAGTTAGCTTCCCTGAGATCATGACAAAATCAAGAGTCATACACTTAACTGACTGAGCCACCCAGGTGCTCTGTTGCCTTAACAATATTAAGTCTTGGGGCACCTGGGTGGCTCAGTGGGTTAAGCCTCTGCCTTCCACTCATCATCTCAGGGTCCTGGGATCAAGCCCTACATTGGGCTCCCTGCTTGACAGGGAGCCTGCTTCCTCCTCTCTCTCTGCCTCTCTGCCCACTTGTGATCTCTCTCTGTCAAATAAATAAATAAAAATCATAAAAAAAAATTAAGTCTTAAGCCCATGAGCATGGATGCCCGCATATTCATATCTTTAATTTGTTTCAGTAACATTTTGTAGTTTTAGTATATCGCATCACTGTGGTTCAATTTATTCCAAAGTATTTTAATCTTTTTCAGTACTATTATACCCATTTTTTTCTAATTTTTTATGGTGGTAAATTACACATAACTGTAAGTGTACACTTTCTAAGTGTACAGTTCTGTGACATTCAGTACATTCAAAATGTGCTAGCACCGCCACCATTTATCTCCAGAACTCTCTTTCTCTTGCTAAACTGGAGCTCTAGGCCCATGAAACAGTATCTCCTCATTCTCCCCTCCCCACAGCCCGTGGCAACCACCACTCTACCTTCCATCTTTATGGTTTGATGGCTCTTAAGTGACTCTCCTAGATGGAATCACCCAGTATTTGTCTCTTTGTAACTGACTTATGTCCTCAAGGTTCATCCGTGTCATAACACATGTCACAATGTCCTCCCTTTTTTTTTTTTAAAGATTTTATTTATTTATTTGACAGACAGAGATCACAAGTAGGCAGAGAGGCAGGCAGAGACAGAGAAGAGGGGAAGCAGGCTCCCCGCTGAGCAGAGAACCTGATACAGGGCTTGATCCCTGGACCCTGGGATCATGACCTGAGCCAAAGGCAGAGGCTTTAACCCACTGAGCCACCCAGGCACCCCACGATGTCCTCCCTTTTTAAGGCCAGGTAATGTTCCATTGTGTCTGTGTGTCACATTTGCTTATCCATTCACGTGTCAATGGACACATATTGTTTCCATGGTTTGTCTATTATAAATAATGCTGCTCTAAACTAGAGTATACAAATATCTCTTTGAGGGCAACTGTGTAGCTCAGTTGGTTAAGCGTCTGCCTTTAGCTCAGGTCATGATCCCTGGGTCCCACATCGAGCAACCTGCTCAGCAGGGAGTCTGCTCTTCCCTCTCCCTCTGCCTGCTGCTCTACCTACCTGTGCACTTTCTCTGTCAAATAAATAAATTTTTTAGAAACTCAACAAATTTCTTTGAGAACTTGCTGACAGTTCTCTTGGGTACACACCTAGTTGTGAGATTGCTGATCACACGGCAATTCTATTTTTAATTTTTTAGGGACCTGCCATGCTGTCTTCCACAGTTGTACTACTATTTTCTATTCCCACCAATAGTGGACAAGAGTCTGATCTCTGCACGCAACATTTTAAACGCCACATATGGCCACATTGCCATGTCTGTGGCATAGAGGGCCACATAATTATTTTACCACATTTAATGACTATCCTACAATTTGTTCCTACAATTCCTTAATATTGGCTATCATAGTTATTTTATTTTATTTTTTTTTAATCTTTTTTTTTTTAAGATTTTATTTATTTATTTGACAGAGAGAAATTACAAGTACACTGAGAGGCAGGCAGAGAGAGAGAGAAGGAAGCAGGCTCCCTGCTGAGCAGAGAGCCCGATGTGGGACTCGATCCCAGGACTCTGAGATCATGACCTGAGCCGAAGGCAGTGGCTTAACCCACTGAGCCACCCAGGCGCCCTATCATAGTTATTTTAAATTCTTAACCGTAAATAAAGATGCAGTGAGCTTCATTATAATGTACATCTTTGTGCACTTATCCAATTATTTCGTTTTGATCCGTCCCCAGAAGTGGACTTACTAGGTGAAAAGAGAGCCATACTTCTAAAGCTGTGATGACTGTTGCCAAATTGTCCCCTGAAAGTTTCAGAGCAACAGCCACCCTGAACATCAGTGGACAAGGCGTCTCTACCTCAAGCACAGTCCAGATGACCTCTCCCCAGTGTCACTTCCAGAGGGAAAGGGCAAGGGCGCTGGCATGCGTCTTCCCCAGCCAGAACTCTTGAAGAACACAGCAGCAGGCCCATTCACTCAATAGAGAGGTCCTCCTCTTAGATCTGGAAGGGCCCTTGGCAAATCTTGGAATTGTCCTTATAGAGATACTTTGTCTGAGTGTTGTGGACCTCGTTTTGTCTGTTACTTGTCTATTTCTTCCGCTAGACTATAAGCTATGGCGCACCCAGGTACTGTGTTCATGGGAATGGCGATGTCTTGTAAAGCACCTGGCACAGGGAAGATCTCAGAACATATTAGCTCTTGGTAGGACAGGGGAAAGGACGTATAACCACAAACTGAAGCTCCACGAGAATAGGATGGATCTGTCCTTGCCGCTGTGTCTCCAGTGCTGGGACAGTCCCTGGCTGTATTGTAGTGACTAGTATTCAGTGAATAAAGTGCCAGCTCTAGAGTGTCAGTGGTAGTAGCAGATCTGAAGACTCCTAGTTCAGTGCTCTTTCTGTTTGCTGTCCTCTCTAACGCAAATTATTCTAATGTTTGCTCTGAGTTTCTGTCTTTGTGGTCCTTGGCTTCTGGGCTTCAGCAAAACGGCCACATTGCTGCTGCCCAACAGACAGGCATGTGACATCACCTGTTGGCAGCTCTGAAGTTCCATCTGACACCCTCCAACGATTTTCCAGCGGTGAGGACCAGGAAGGGACTTTCCCCATGCATGCCCAGCTCTGGCCCATCTGTGCCCCCTTTGCTTGGATGCTGTTCCGTAGGCTGGTGTCAACATGAGAGCTATTTTTGACTAAGTGGCTACCTAATCTTACATAACCCTCAGCGATTCAGGCCAAGGTCATTTGGCTTAGTGCGTGAAAGACACTTCAGAGGCAGTGATCCCCCTTCCCCAGAGCCCCTCCAGGGACCCAGAGCTTGGAGCTGAGTGCCATGATGGTGACTCCAGGCCTCCACTGCAAAGCCCAGCAAGGACCTTCTGAACACAGCTCAACTTTTGTAACTTTTCCCGAGAGAATTCCCCGGATAGTGTGCTCCAATGCCCCTGGCACTTGGACGTCTTTACAGATCCTGGAAGTAGGGTGTTGGGAAGCCCTCACCACCCCTCCCCGCCATAAACACACCCAGTTCCTTCCCAAATGTGGAGGTGAACAAGCTGAAGATACTCCAGGGGGCCCAGGGTGGGAGGGATTGTTGTCCTTCCTGGGGGAGAAGGGACAGGCCCACATTTTAAAGATTTTTATTTATTTATTATAGAGGGGGTCAGGGGAGGGGGAAGAGGGGTGAGCAAGCAGACTCCCCGCTAAGCGCGGAGCCTAGACAGGACACCAGGCTCCATCCCAGGACCCCCAGGATCACGACCTAAGCTGAAATCAGATGCTTAACCCACTGTGCCACCCAGGCGCCTGATAAGCCCACATTTTAATTTCCATTTTGTTTTACTGGAAGAGATAGAAGGGCATTCAAGGTCCTCTGGAATCGAATCCCAAATGCTTTTCCTATCTCCTCAGCAAGCCCTTAGGCAAAAGCCCGGCACAGGATAGATGCTCACTAAATGCTTAGTGAGTGGCGTTCACTGGCTGCCCCCTCAAACTTCTGGCCACACCCAGCTACTGGCCAACGGCTGATGAACCCTGTACCTTTGCACACGCCCAGAGACCTCAAGTGCCTCAAACCACCTTTCAAGATCCCCATAAACAGAAGGTGTTGCTCTTTGGTCTGTATTTTCCTGGTACGTTGCTTCTGTTTTGAGCGTCTTCTTCCTCTTCTTCTTCTTCTTCTTCTTTTTTTTAAGATTGTATTTGTCTAATTGAGAGAGACAGAGACACAGAGAGAGATCGCAAGAGAGGGATGAGCTGGGAGGAGAGGGAGAAACAGGTTCCCCACTGAGCAGGGAGCCCACAGTGGTGCTGGATGTGGCCCTCGATCCCAGGACCCTGGTGGGATCATGAGCCGAGCCGAAGGCAGACGCTTAACCAACTGAGACAACCAGGTGCCCCAAGACTCACTTATGTATTTTAGAGAGAGAGAGAGAGAGCGAGCAAGTGAGTTGTGGGGGGGCAGAGGAAGAGGAAGAGAAACATACTCCCCACTGAGAGCCGAGCCCCAAGAAGGGCTCAATCCCATGACCCCAAGACTCCAAGACCATGACCTGAGCCAAAATCAAGAGTCAGAGTCAACTGACAAAGTCACCCACGTGCCCTTGTTTTGAGCCTCTTCTTCTTCTTCTTCTTCTTTTTTTTTTTTTTTTTAGAATTATTTGACAGAGAAAGATCACAAGTAGGCAGAGAGGCAGGCAGAGAGAGAGAGAGAGAGAGAGAGGAGGAAGCAGGCTTTCTGCAGAGCAGAGAGCCCGATGTGGGACTCGATCCCAGGACCCTGAGATCATGACCTGCGCTGAAGGCAGTGGTTTAACCCACTGAGCCACCCAGGCGCCACCCCCCCCTTTTTTTTAAGATTTTATTTATTTCTTTAACAGAGACACAACAAGTGAGGGAACATAAGCAGGAGGAGTGGAAGAGAAGAAAGCTTTCTGCTTGAGCAGGGAGCCCGATGTGACTCGATCCCAGAACCCTGGGATCATGACCAAAGGCAGACGCTTAACCAACTGAACCACCAAAGCGCCCCAGTTTCAAGCTTCTTAAAACATAATTGATCACATTCTTCTGTTTCTTCCTCCAGACTGGGAGCTCCTTGAAGGCAGAGTCTGGCCCTTACTGGTCACTGTATTTGCAGTAGGCATTGTTACCTGGCACTCACTGAGCCCTTGTCAATACCCCTTAGTTGGATGGATGGGTGACTGGAGACACAAGTGTGAGGTGTGCAGGTCATAGAATTGTTTCTTTCAAATCCAACATGGCCTGGCTGCAGGGGAGAGGCAGGGAAGATGGAGTCAACATTTTGAATACTCAGTCAGTATGTCTTTTCTCTCTTAAATTTTTAAAAATCTAATTGAATTTAAATTTAAAAAATTTTAATCTCACAAATCATTGGTGTTCCTTATAGAAAACACAGCACAGCTGTAAGAAAATCACTTACAACACTAGAGTACCTTTCCAGACTTCTCTCTCCCATTGCCCAGCCCCCATCATTTTTACAGAAATGGGGCCTCATTGTGCTTCCTGTCTTGTTACCATTTCCTTGAACACTAAGGAGAGGTTAACTGAGATTGTCGGCCAGTTCCATTTCCTAGGAACGCTCTTATTCCCTGCTTAATTCTGGAGCTCTCCTGTTAGGTCTAGTAGTCCCCTCCCCTGGTCTTAGTTGATTGGCCCAGAGGTAGGTCTTGAACCCAGCTGGGTCAACCAGAGTGCCAAGGGACCCTGCCCACGGTGGACTGGTTCTGGGTTGGATCCTTGATCTAAAGTGGCCAATATATTCCTTGCTTAATATTGTTTTGGATTTGGGGCTAGAGACAGCTTCGGGTAGACTCTTTCCTGTACCCAAAACTTGTTTCCCCCATCTGGTCCGCAGAAAGAAAGTGAGTCTGGACATGGGGAGAGGCAAACACAGCGGACAGACGGGGAACCCTGGAGCTGAGTCCCACCTTCCTGTTGTTTTTAAGGTTTGGTCACACCATGTCCTTCCCAAACCTCGGTTGTCCACCTCTCCTTTGGATTCTATAAACCAGTAAATCCTCCCTTTGCTTTTTGAGATGGATTTCTGTGACTTGACACACGTATTCAACATCACTTTTTTTTTTATAAAGATTTTTATTTATTTATTTGATAGACAGACAGAGATCACAAGTAGACAGAGAGGCAGGCAGAGAGAGAGAGGGAAGCAGGCTCCCCGCTGAGCAGAGAGCTCGATGTGGGGCTCAATCCCAGGACCCTGAGATCATGACCCGAGCCGAAGGCAGAGGCTTAAACCACTGAGCCGCCCAGGCGCCCCCAACATCACTTTTAATGAGGGCAGGGAACTATCTGAGTTTTTACTTTTAACGAATCTCCTGTTGTTGGCTCTCTGGATTATTTCCACTTTTTCACTGTTGCAAGCAACACAGTAGTAGACATCCTCATAAATTCATCTCTGCTCCATGCAGCATTTTATTACAATGAACTCCTAGAGGTACAATTGCTACAGCAAAAGGTGTTTGCATTCTTAAGGCTTTGTGACACAGTGTTTTCCTATCTTCGTGCTCTGTGACCATTGCCTTTTCCAGCGTCCTTATCCAATGGGTTTTTGGACGCCTTCATGGTTTTACATTATTTGAGACTGAACTGGCCCCAGTGAGTTTGACCTTCAGTGGTTCTTGCAATGGGTCGGGTCCAGGTTTGGGCTTCAGCCTGCCCATACACTGTGTCCAAGCTTCCTGTTGGAAAAAGTAGGTGTGGGTCAATCACGGTCCTGAGCATTTTCAGAGGATTTTGTAAACACAAGGACAAGTCACTGAGTGCACAGTGGATACTGGGTCGGGGGGTATAAATGGAGGATGCCCGCTTCACAGTCATTGGCCAGGTCTTGAAGGTTTATCCCAGAAGGCAAGGGAAGATCATCATTTTGAGGACCGGTCTGATACCTGCTGCCAGGGAATGGGGTATGGTCCTCGGTCTGGGAGGTCATGGGGCAAATCAGTTAACTCTCCCTGTGCTGAGCACTGAGCTTGGTTCCTGGTTACACGAGGCAAGGCAGACACAGTCCCCACCACCCTGGAGCTCACAGGCTGGTGACAAAAGCAAGACAGTGAATGAGACCTCCCATGAAGAGCAGTGAGGGTCACATCCTGGAGCGCTGGATCCCTAGGGTGAACAGGTCAGGGGCTCATCCGGTTCAGACAATGGGGACGCCTTCCGGAAGAAAATCAATGAAGCGGACACTTGAAGGATGTGTAGTGCTCTGTCCGATGAAGACTGAAAGAGAGCGGCCAAGTTTCCCAGCAGAGGAAACAGATGATACCAAAGCCTGGAAATAGCAGAGAATGTAGAGGGTTCGGCAGGAGGAAAGAAAGTCCCTCGGGCCTGGAATGTGGAGAATCTGATAGGAAAGAGCGAAGGACAAGGCTACAGGAATGGTAAGGCCTCTTCCTGGCTAGCCCAGGAACTCTAGCCTGAGGGCCATGGGGGAGTTCAGAAGGTACAAGAGGGGGAAGGTGTGACCCACATTCTTCAGGAGGAGGCAAGGAGAGATTGAATCAAAAGGTAACAGGGCCCATGTTTCTGGCCCGGTGGCCTGTCTCAGGGCCCCAAGGCTCTCTGAAAGCTTTTCTCTGCACGACACTTGGGTCTTTGACCTCTGAGCTCAGTCTCCCTGCAGGGAGAGCCAAATCCAGGGCCTCAAGCCTCCATTGCATCATGGCCGATGCCCTCCGCGGGCCAGCCTGGGCTCCTCATCCAGGGCCTGCTCCCGAAACAGATACATACAGCAGGCTCCTGTAGCAGCAGCAGACACATAAATAGATCTCCGCTTTCTGCATAAAGAAACACCCCCCCCTCCCGCCCAACCCCACCATGCCTCACATACAGATAAGATGTTGGGGGGGATAAAAGACACAACATTGGGAATACAGTCAATGATACTGTAGCAGCGTTGTGGGGTGACAGATGGTAGTTACTCCTGTGGTGAGCATAGCGTAACATATAGAGACGTTAAATCACTCTGTTGTACATCTGAAACGAATGTAACGTTATGTGTCAACTCTACTCAAAACAAAATTTTGTTAAGAATTTTTGTCATGTAGTTAAGTGGAATGAGGTAAGGAAACTGAACGTGCTTTGTAAAAGGACATTCTCGCTTAAGCAGCAGAAGGTCTTTTCTTCTTCCAAATGAAACCCATATATCCATCTGCTCCCGTGATGTTGCCTTTGGGGAACGTCTCAAATTTCACACGTCCAGAACGAAGCCCTAGAGTCTGCCATCCTCCTTCAATCTGCTTCTTCATCTTAGTCTGATACCTCCTCCCACCCGGGTGTTCGTGCTCAGAGCTGGAGAGTCAGCCTTGCTATACCCCCAGCCCCACGTGCTCTGGGGGCACCACTCTCCCCCACTATCACCAATCCTGTGGGATCCTCTCCAGTGCATGTCTCCGACCCATCCCGGGACTACCATGACCGCTGCCATGCCTCCAGACTAGCCATCGCTCACCTGGATCCTGCTGCAATAACCCTACCTGATCTCCCCCAGACCGTGCCTGCCCCTTCCCAAGTTCAAGGCTCATAAACTGGCCTGTGTGGAATACCTGTGCAGAGTTGTGTGCAGATCATAAGTGCTAAGCTTGATGAACTGAATGCATCTGGGTAACCAGTACCCAGCTCAAAGCAGAAAACACCACCAGCATCCTAGAAGCCTTTGTGTGCCCCTTCCCAATCACCCACATTTCTCTTCCAGGATAATCACTCCCCTGACTTCTAGCACCGCAGAGCAGTTTTGCCTGCTTCTGCACTCTATACATGCGTTGATACCTCAGGTACTATTTTATATCTGCATTAATTCACACATCCTGCTTTTGTCAGACCCTCCCACAGCATCTCATACCGTCCTAATGTGTTCCTTTTCATTGCTGTATAGTATTCCAGCATCAGCTTATAACAACATTTATTCAATCAAGTACCAGAAGGCAATTCAGTGGTTTATAATTTGCAGCTATGACAAAGGTGCACTTGTCAGTATTTTTGTCTTTGGTGAATGTAATTGTGCACTTCTGTTGGGTACCTACCTAGGATTAGAATTGCTTCATCACAGAGCGCACACACATCCACAAAGTAGTCTATTTAGGGCACGGCCATATTGTATCATTTCCTCACTTAGACCTTCCATGGCTTCCCAATGGCTTTAGAATAAAATTCAAACTTTTCCTTTCAACCCACATAGGCCTCACACACTGTGGCATCCCCTGACCTCTCCCTCTCCACTCAGACCTGGAACAGACTGCTTTCTCACCATATGGACCTTCTACTCCGTGCTTGGAGCCTGCCAAGGAGCCCACCCACTCCATACGGTGCAGTTTCCAACTGGCCAGCTCTTACTCATTCTTTATGCCTCAGGGTAAATAGAATTTTCTCAGGAAGTCCTCTTCTAATCCCCCAGTCAAAAAGAGTGATCACCATATTGTCTCTCACTACAAAGCTCATAATGGCACCAACCCACAATTTGAAGTTGTCTAGTTGTTCATGACTACGTCTCCCAGTGGACTGTCAGCCACAAGAGACTGACACTGTCATGTTCACTGCTGGACTCCCCAATGCCCAGCACCAGGTGGGAACAGAGTAGGTGCTCAGTAAATATCTATGCGGTGTAGAGAGTAGGTAAGAGAAGAAGAAGGACCTTGAAGTCACCCAGAAAGCAAGGTACAAATCTTGGTTCCATTACTTGCTACTCTTGTGCCTTTAGGCAAGTAACCTAAGCTGTCTGGGCCTCAGTTTCCTCCTTTGTGAGACAAAGATGATCCTGCGGGCCTCTAAGACAGCTTGTATGGATGAGCTGACAACATAGGTACATCCTTTGCCTAACACACTGGGGGGCACATGGTGAGTGCTAATGAAGCAGTAGCTTTCCATGGGTCAGCTCACTGGAGTTTCAGCACAACCGCTGGGGCAGGCGCTATTCTAAATCCTCAGGATATTAAACTCAAGCCCAATGAGGTTCAGCCCAGTACCTCTGGCTTCAGATCCCACGCCCACCTCCACTACAGCACAGGAGGTAGCATATGAACCATCAGTGACAACAGGGGGAAGGAACAGTGGTGAGCCCCTCACAGCAAGCAGCCCCACTCACCACCCCTTGACATCCATTCATCCCCCCAATTCCCTCCTCCCCCGAACTCCAAGGTCAAGAGTATGATACGAAAACCACTGGGTTATGGAAACAACTGTGGTTATTAATAACTGTGAAGGAAAAAATAGAAAGATCTGATTACAGGAAAAAATGTTAACTTCTGTATAACAAAAGACATTACAAATGAGGTCAAAAGATAAATGAGAGTGTGGGAGAAAATATTTAAACTTCACATAACAAAGGCTTACTATCCCTGGAGTGAAAATGCTCTTGCAAATAAAGTGGAAAAATACAAACGACCCAATGGGAAAATGGGCAAAGAACATAAAAGGTGTATAGTAAAAGAAATAAAAATGGTCGGCCCACATATGTATAAGCAGGGAAATGAAAATTAAATAGCGAGCCCCCACATAGCTGCTACCATTAGCAAACATGAAAAATACTGGTAACATTCATGGGTGTTGAAGGCAGAAGGAAACCAACACTATATACTCATTGTAAAAAAAAAAAAAAAAAATTACAGCCTTTTAGGAAAAACTTTCAAAAATTTTATGACAAAAAATAAATGTGTAAGGCACCTGGCTGGCTCTGTCAGTAGAGTGTGTAACTCTTGATCTCAGGGATGTGAGTTCAAGCCCTACAATGGGCATGGAGTTTACTTTAAAAACAAAAAAGTGGCAATTTTCAGACATGAAAAGAATAGTACATAATGAAACAGACAGACACAAGAATAGGCATCACAACATTTTTATGATAATGAGAACTTAGAAATACCCTGATTGCATCAATACAGTTGCATATTACATAGCTATTAAAACCAATGAGGTAGGGGTGCCTGGGTGGCTCAGTGGGTTAAAGCCTCTGCCTTCAGCTCAGGTCATGATCCCAGGGTTCTGGGATTGAGCCCTGCATCGGGCTCTCTTCTCGGCGGGGAGCCTGCTTCCTCCTCTCTCTCTCTGCCTGCCTCTCTACCTACTTGTGATTTCTGTCTGTCAAATAAATAAAAAAAAATGTATAAAACCAATGAAGTAGATTCATGTGTGCCGGATTATCATTCTCTCCAAAATGTACAAAGCGAAAAACAATGAGAAAGAATAATGTCTAGTTTCATGGAAAACAGAGTAAGCCTATCCAAACCACCCTGAACACTCATTTAAACAAAGAAAAAGTAGGAAAATCAAATTTCTAATTACAGTGAGTCAAAGGAGGTAGACTGGAGGGTGTTAGTTTTGCTTCACATAGGCAGTTGAGTTGTTGCAATGAGCATACATTTTTTTTCTTTTAAGTAGGCTCCACGCCCAGCGGGGCTCAAACCCACAACCCTGAGATTAAGATCTGAGCTGAGATCAAGAGTCGGACGCTTAGGTGCACCTGGGTGGCTCAGTGGGTTAAAGCCTTTGCTTTTGGCTTCTGGTCATGATCCCAGGGTCCTGGGATGGAACCCCACATCAGGCTCTCTGCTCAGCAGGGAGTCTGCTTCCCCCTCTCTCTCTGGCAGAGGCCTCTGTCCTACTTTGTGATCGCTCTCTGTCAAATAAATAAATAAAATCTTAAAAAAAAAAAAGAAAGAGTTAGACGCTTAACTGACCCAGCCACCCAGGCACCACACAATGAGCATGTATTTTATTAAAAATTAAATAATAAGCCTTGCTCATTGATAATGACTCAATAAAAGTTACCTGCTGGTCTACTCTCATGAAACCTTTCCTGCTCTAACACTTACCTTGCTTCAGGTCCTACAAATAAGCTGCTGGTGACAGAAAAGGTATTAATTGTCTTCAGAACAACTTCCTTTGATTAACCTCTTCACTTGCTCTGCTGCCCAACCTTCCAGGGGGGAGAAATCCCATAGCATGATTATTCTAAAATGATATGTATTTTCTGGATATGCAATACATGCACAAGGTAAAAAAAAAAAAAAAAAAAAAAAAAAGGCACTAAAGAGTATTTTAGTGAAAAGTGAGCCTCATTCTATCTCTGATATTCTGACTACCCAGCTCCTTGCCAGTTTCTTATGTATCTTTCCCCAGATATTCAATGCATATACTAGCATATACATGAATATATTCTGTTCTTTAAACAGCAAATGCTCTCCATAATGTCTATATACACAAACAAGTATGTTCATATGGAAAACACTTTTTGATTTCTTGTAGTCAGAACCTGCTTAGTTCCAAGGTTTCATTTCTCTTCCTCTTCTTTTTTTTTTTTTAAGATTTTTATTTATTTATTTGACAGAGAGAGAGATCACAAGTAGGCAGAAAGGCAGGCAGAGAGAGAGGGGAAAGCAGGCTCCCTGCTGAATGGAGAGCCAGATGCAGGGCTTGATCCCAGGACCCTGAGATCATGACCTGAGCCGAAGGCAGAAGTTTAACCCACTGAGCCATCCAGGCGCCCCACATTTCTCTTCTTGAGCAACCAAAATTCCCCAACCAAGGCAATCCTTCCACCCATCCATCCATCCATGCACTAACATCCTCTAACAAGTATTTGGTGAGCACTCGCTTGTGCCAGACACTAAGCTAAAAGCTGGAGATAAAGCAGAGAAAACATAAAGTCTTCGCTCTCACCCAGCTGACCTTCTAGTGGGGAAGAAACAAATTATGCAGAAGAAAACACATAAGTGAAGAAAATGAACACATTAGAGATATTGAGATGTGCCTTGAAGATGCTCATTCTCGGTTAAGAGAGGGGGTGAGGAAGGAGAGGTGGAAAGAAGAGGGGTCGTGGGGAGAGCTTATTTTAGATGGAGTGGCCAAGGAAGATCTCCCTCAGGAGGTGACATTTAAGCTAAGAACTGAATGACAAGTAGGAGCAAATGTTACTAGTTTCCTTGCTCTGATGATGTTCCAATGAGAGATTCCACAGGCAGAATTTCAGTCTGATCCAAGTGGTGAATAGGGTGGGTTCTTAAGTCCTGGAAAGGCGGGTTGGAATCCCAGTTCTGCTGGTTGAGCCTTGGGGAAATTATTTAAGCTCTCTGCTACCTCTGTTTTTTCATCTGTAACGTGAGGTTATATAAAAATAGCACCAACCTCATAGAATCACAGTGAGGATTAAGTGGGATGGGCCATGTGGGCATCTCAGGTGGGCACAAAGAAAGTGATCCAAAAAACGAGAATGTTAAGACAATATGATAATGTTAGGCAAAGAGTCAGGTGAAAAGCCGAATGTACCATGGATAAAAGAAAAAAACAATTGATAGATGTTTTCATCAGAATTAGAAAGGAAATTAAGAGGTACAAATGTCTAGTTATAAAATAAATGAGTCAAGAGGATAAAAAGTACAGCCTAGGGAATATAGCCAATAATACTGTAATAACGCCATATGGTGGCTACAGCAAATGGTGAGTATTGGATAGAGTTCTTGAATCACGATGTTGTACACCTGAAGTTAAAAAGCAATGTATGTGAACTATACTTCAAGGATCTTTTTTTTTTTTTTTTTTTTAATTTGAGAAGTTTGCTCTGTGAGAGACACTATTAAGAAAATGAACAAACAAGTTACAGTCTGGGAGAAAACATTTTTAAATCACATATCTGACAGAAGGCTTATATTCAGACTATAAAAAGAACTCTCAAAACTCAACAGAATGAAAACAAACAGCCAAGTTAAGAAATAGACCAAAGACTTGACGGGATACTTCACTGAAGAGGATACATGATGGCGAATAAGCCTGTGAGAAGATACAATGCTGATGTTAGCTAGCAGAGAAATGTAAAATAAAACCATGCTGAGACACCACCACACACTTATTAGAATGGCTTAAAAAAAAAAAAAAAACTGACAAAACCAAGTGCTGACAAGATTCAGAGAAACCATAATCCTCACATGTTGCTGGCGGGAATGTGAAGTGGTACAGGCACTCCAGAAAATAGTCTGGCAGTTTCTTATAAAGCTAAGCCTAAAAAGGGGAGAAAAAAAAAAGCTGAGCCTACACTTGATATATGACTCAGCGACCCTATTCCTAGGTGATTACCCTAGAGAAATGAAAAATTTGGTTCATATGAAACCTGTACACAAATGTGTGTAGCAGCCCTATTTATTTATTTTTAAAGATTTTATTTATTTGACAGAGAGAGAGAGAGAGAGATCACAAGTAGGCAGAGAGAGAGGAGAAAGCAGGCTCCCCACTGAGCAGAGAGCCCAATGTGGGACTCAATCCCAGGACCTGAGATCATGGCCCTAGCTGAAGGCAGAGGTTTAACCCACTGAGCCACCCAGGCGCCCAGCAGCCCTATTTATAATCGCCCCAAACTATAGGCAATCCAGATGTCCTTCAAAGGTGAACAGGTAAACAAACTGCGTAAGTCTATTCTACTAGAAAGTTGCTCAAAGAAAAGAAAAATGTGCAAACGATCGGTAATATGCAACACATGTGAATGGGTGTGGGCGATAAGCTCGCCTCAACAGGTCCCATGTTACGTGACCCCATGTCGGTGCCATTCTTAAAAAGACAAAACCAGAGTGATGGAGAGCAGATCAGTGGTTCTGGGGTCGGGGTGGGGGGCGGGTAGGGGGTTGAGGTGTAGGGGGTTAGGTCGGCAGAGAGTCAATTTCTTGTGGTTTGGGGGTTCATGAAATGGATTTGTAGGCTGATTGCCATGGTAGTTACACCAATCTACATGTATGTTAAAATTCATAGAAATGAATTTTATGAAATTCAATTCGCCTTCATGTGAATTTAAAAAATAATTAAAAAATAAATCATGATCCTTGATATTGTCATTCTAACTCAGCCACTCACTTCCGGTCCCTCCTCCCTCTTTTTCCTCATTCTCTGCAACCAGAAACTTCTTAAAGAGGAGGCACCTTCCACCCAGTAAACACCTGAAGGCTCCCTTACTAACCTGGCTTTGTTGCTCTACACACAAGGTAACACATTTCTGTTGGGAAGGGAGGGAGACAGGAAGAATTCAAGCATTACAGAAATATGTGTAGAAGCAAAAGCCCTCAGGAATCCCACCTTCCAGAATTAACCACTGACAGAAGCTTCCACCAGAACCATTTCAAAGCAATTTCATACAGTTGTTTCCTCACAAGGTTCAGAACCCATATGGTGGGATTTACTCTGATTGATTGTTCAAGGAAAACAAGGAGGGCCCTGGGGAGAATGACCTTGAAAGGTTAACATCCGGGAAGCCAGCCCATCCTCACATCAAGTCAAAGCATTTCACAGCCGGAGTGATCTGGCTCATTAAAGATCCTCCAGGCCCTCGCGGTCCCTCGCTGACACCACCCCCAAGGAGGCTGCGCGTCATGGCGGCCTCTTCCCCACAGCCCGCTCTGCTCTGGCCGCCACATCCGCTCAGCTACCTGCATCCGCAATCACTGTTTGGGCTCATTCAGTCAACACTCAATAAATCATTCATTCGTCTGTTCCTTGCTTCCTTACTGAGAAACACTGAGCACCTCACCTGTGCCAGGTACTGAGAGCCCAGACGTGGAAATACCTTGGTGAGCAAGACCCACAGAGTTCCTGCCCTTCCGGAGCTTCCATTCTTGTCAGAGAAGGTGACTAACCAGAGATGGTTCTATGGCCTATTCAACAGCGACTGTGCTGAAGCCTAATCCACAGAGGTGCATGGTGTGGGGAGAACACAGCCGGCCATGCCAGCTGCCCTGGGGGAGGGGATGAAGCTGCTGAGGCAGGTGAGCAGGACTCAGCCAGGATCAGAGGGGAGGGAAGCGCGTTCCAGGCAGAGGGAATGGCATCAGGGTTGCTCATGGGTATTGTGGAGACTGGAGGTGCTGGGGTCATAGCAGTGGACAGGACATGATGACAGGTCTCCAAGAAAATGTTTCAGTCTGACTTTTGCCGCTGGCTTTGTGGCCTCCTTTCCCCTCTCCCTACACACGAAACAGAACACTTCCTGCAGAGCTCAGGGTGTGAGATCGGAAGTGAGATCAATGGAAACCCACCAAACCTGGGCTCCTATGAGCTCACTATGTGTGTGAAAATGGGCAACAACTTAATCTGTCTGCGTCTCAGTTTTCCCACCTGTCGAATGGGTGTGAAATGACAACATATGAGGGTTTTGTTTTGTTTTTTTTTTAAAGATTTTATTTATTTATTTGACAGAGATCCCAAGTAGGCAGAGAGGTAGGCAGGGGTGAGGAGGGGAAGCAGGCTCCCCACTGAGCAGAGAGCCTGATGCGGGGCTCGATCCCAGGACCCGAGATCATGACCTGAGCTGAAGGCAGAGGTTTAACCCACTGAGCCACCCCGGTGCTCACATAGGAAGGTTTTGTGAGATAATGCACACAAAGTCATGATTGCAACTCGTGGTACTTTGGCGGTGTTGGCTCATGGTAGCTTGTGTTGTGATTAATATTATTAGGGACACCAGGGCGCCTGACCCTGGAGGTGCCATCTCTCTATAGTTAAATATGGAGTTTCACACAGACCCAGGGAGGGTCTTCCAGCCTCAGGATTCCTGTGGGCAAAACTCCAGGCTACTCAGATGGAATGACATTCCTTGACTACATAAAGCTTGTTTGGGGAGTGGACTTAACATTTGTCGGTGACACAGTCTGGAGGGGAGAGGATGGCTAAGACCCACTGAGGCTCCTTCACTGACACATCGGTGCTGCTGGTTGGCCTCAGCCCACTCCCATACCGCCTCCTGCCCCAAAGCAGGACTCCCATCCAAAGGATTCCAACTCTGCCGTCTGTAATGAGAACCCTACAAAGTCCTCTCTGGGCTGAGGAGTCACGGGTTTTGCCTTCCCAGAAAAGCACCTTTGCTTCAGTGGGAGTATGCCTTTGGACTGATAAAGACTCGCCCTGTCCTGTTATGGGTAGGAATATTGCAAGGGGGTGAAGCTATTTTTTGCCACATGTTCTATCTCTCCGGCAGGCACAGGGACATTACTTGGGATCAAATAGCCCCAGCCATAGAAGGTCACGGAGCTGAAGGCTAGAAGGCCTGGCTCTCAAAGGGCCAGCTTGGGGGTGGGAGGAATTACTGGCATCACCAGATGGGGGTCTTAGGACCTTTAGCTGTCTTCCCCTCCATCCCCTGGCCCAGCCCCAACCTGCTGTCCACAGGGCTCCTGTGTTGAACCTATTCCCTGGGCCCAGAGTCTGGTGGCAACTGTTTATTTTTAGCCTATGATTCCCCAAGAATGCGGGTGGGCCTCTCTGAAGCAGGGGGAGGGAGGAGGGAGGAGGAAGAGGAACTTCAGGGCCTGGAGGGCCAAGGAGCACACAGCCCAGCCCAGGCCCTTAACTCAGCCCTGTGACAGCCTCCTGTAGGGACCAGACCAAGTCCTCTCCTTTCTTGGGCCAGCCCATCTCAGGACCAGCTTGGTCCTATGTCCCTGTGTTCCCCTTTTCTTCTTTCCTGAGGACCCCTGAAGCCCTCTGCTTTCTACCCCCTTCCTGTACTTTTGGTCCTTCGGGGTTCTCATATTCAGCCATAATGGGTGTGGAACAGGACTTGTCAACAACCCCTCCCTTGGGCCTGCCTGGCACAGAGTAGGTGCCTAATAAATACGTATAGACTGAAGGATGGGTCTCCCTGCTCTTTCCCATAGGCAAGAGGCCTGAATAATGTAAGAACTAATAAAAGGGGAAGTTATGGTGGTTCAGAAACTTACAAAACCCTTAAGTCATTGTCCCTGGTTGCTACTTCCTGTCTTTTTTCTGAGAAGTTCCCTGGAACCCCTGGGCCTTAACTTTGCCTCTGTGATCCAGGGGGAGAGGCACCCCCCCCCTTTTTCAATTCCACCTCCAGGTTTCCCTTGACCCTTCTTTCCTGGATACCGAGGCCCTGCCCCACAGAGAGTCTGGCAAAGGGGGAAACCATCTGGCTGAGCTAGTCCCAGTCTGGCCCCACCACATACTTGCTGGGATCCAGGGCAAGGTGCCCTGCCCCCATAAGAGGTTGTCCAGCTGTCAGTGGGCTTTTTGGCATGACTGACAGGTCTAGAAGTCAAAGGGCTGGCACATAGTAGGTGCTTACTCACTGTCATTTTATCATCATCAAAGAAAGGATGCGGAAAACCAAGGCTTCTTTTTCAACATCTTCTTCTTTCATGTTCAACCTGATCATTCTTATATTTATAGGATGCTTTAATATTTTATAAAGCACTTTCACATCCATTAGCTCCTCTGATCCCCAAACAACCCCCTTAGAAGGGCCAAGTCATTTTTGTATGAGTATTATTCCCATTATACAGATCAGGATACTCATGCTCCAGAAAAACGCAGATGGGTCTTGCTTGCCATTGTGTGGTTAGCGCCTGACCCAGGGCCTGGCCCCGAGAAGGTACTCAAAACAAAACAATGCGAAACCCTTTGGAAAAAATGACCTAGACAGTGTAATCCTCTGTAGGACACCATTAGCCTTTTCCTTACCCACAGAGTGGGGATTGAGGTCGTAGGATGCACACAAGACGTTCAAATTCTAGAATTCATTTTCACGGTAGGGCTTAGCCTTTTGAATGGGCAGAACAAGAGGGAGGCATGGGCACCAAGCCCTTTCCCCTTCTCCTAGAGGAGAGCCAAAAGCTGGTCATTTCTGGAGAATAACTAAGACGTGTCTCTAATAGGAACGTGGGTAGAGCTCAAACCTAGAAGATCCCAGACCAGACGCTCAATATCCTCACATCCTGGGACTTTGGTTTCTCCTGATTTGCCCAGCTGGAAGCTGAATTTTAGAGAGGAGACAGGCCTGTGTGCGCGGGTAGTCGTGGGAAACAAATCCCAGAGGAAGCGGGAGGTCTTCCAGTGTAGAAATGAGAATTTCCTTTACTATTGACACCATGGGGAAAGCATTCTTCTGCGTTTGGAAGAGATGGGGTTGGGATGGATGAAAATGAAAAGGGAAACCAAAACACGCACCATCCCTTTTTAGGTCAAAAATCATTTTATTAATTGAGGGACATAAAAATGTATTATGTACAAGCTGATTTCACCGCAAATGATCGCAATCAGCATATTGCATTTCAAAGCATAATCCTTGTTGTCAGGCAATAATTATAAATCTGTGATTTACTTTTAATTCATTGAATTTTTTTAAAAAACAGAGCTGTAGCTGCTAAGGTCCCAGGAATCTCTTCAACTCACTGGCTGTGGAGAAGCAGAAGTCACCCTCACTTGACTTTAAGAAAGCCTCAGATGCTGTGAGAGCTTGGGGTTAATAAAGAGACACCACACGTCTTTTAAGAAAGTTGCTAAGACTGTAGGAGGAAAAAGTCCAACTCAATGATGACAACATTTGTCCCTTGAAACTTAGCTCATCGTTGTAAGAGTAGGTTTTATTCTCTAGTGAATGTTGATTACAGGGTTTTTTTCCCCCTCAGAACAACTTAACGGTGCTTTGGGTTCTTGGAACTGGGCTCATTCTATCCCAGAAAGGGAACTGGGGAGCTGATTATTAAAGCTGACATGTACTGAGTATCTACTATGCGAGAGCTAAACTATTCTTAAGGCTTCACACTCATTCATTTAATCCCAATAACATGTTATAGGTACTATTATTATCCCCATTTCACAGATGAGAAAACCCAAGTTTAGGAAGTGAAGTGACTTGTCTAAGGTCCCATGGCCACCAAGTGGCAGAACTGGGATTTGAACGTAGTTTAAAGCAAAGCGATGGGTGGTTTGGTATGAAAATGAGGCTCCAGTGAGCCCGCGTTTAGCCCGTGTTTAGTCAACTTACTTCCTCCAAGTGAAACAGGGCAACCCCCCTCTCTCCAGCCCCATCATCCCCTGGAACCACTCAGAACCCTCTTCATCCCAGATCCCACTATAACAGGAACACTTTTGTGACTTAAGTGCTTGATAAAAACACACACACCAAGGCTCCTCAAACACTGTTCTAGATCCTGAACTCAGAACAATTGCAAATTCTTTATTTTTCTTTTTAAAGATTTTACTTATTTATTTGACAGAGAGAGAGAGATCACAAGTAGGCAGAGAGGCAGGCAGAGAGAGAGGGGGAAGCAGGCTCCCTGCTGAGCACAGAGCCCGATGTGGGGCTTGATCCCAGGACACTGAGATCATGACCTTCGCCAAAGGCAGAGGCTTAACCCACTGAGCCACCCAGGCACCCCTGCAAATTCTTTAAATTTTCATTTTGTCTATTTTGATTTTTTAAACTTTATTTATTTATTTTTTTTTTTAGTAATCTCTACACCCAGTGTGGGGCTTAAACTCACAACTCTGAGATCAAAAGTCGAATGCTCTTCCAACTGAGCCTGCGAGGTGCCCCTAAGTTTTCATTTTTAAAAAATTCTTTCTTCAGTTCCTTTTATAGATAATGAGGTCACTGGGGTAAGAAACAACCAAGTCCTTATCCCCTCCCTGCTCTGTATTTCTCAGGATGCTCTAACTAGTCTACATGGGACACTGTGGGGAAGCAGCAAAAGACCATGTTTCCGGTGCCTCCCATTTACTTGGACACATATGGAGTGTTAGACCCTGAAAGGGGTTGGGAACTCAGGACCTTGGGAACTCGGGTGAGAACAGGGTTCTATCCTTTTTCTGCTTACCTCCCAGTGGGTGATGAGAATGAACCAGGAAACTCAGAGAAGAATTCAGTTATGGGGACTGTATAAATGCTCAGAGGGAAACCCTACACTTTGGTCTGGCAAGGTCAGCGGCCCGTCCAGCTCCTGGTCACTGGGACTCAGGGAGTGGGCAGACACACACCCACCACCACCAAGACTGAAAGTCTATAAGAGGAAGCCCCCAGGCCAGGGGCACAGAGTGCTGAGTCTTGCAACCCTGGCGATCCCCCAGCCACAGAGGCACCACTTCCCCTTGCTGCCCCAAACCCAGGTCAGCCTGCCCTCGGTGCCTGGGAACTGAACCGAGTGGACACGGCGACGGCTTGACATTCAAAGCTTCCCTATGGCTTGGTTTGGTTTTTGACATGACTTTGGGAGTGCCAAGTCTACCTGGGAGTGTTGGGACACCTTATCTTAAATATTTGATCATCGGGAAGATTTGTTTTTCAGGAGCAACATTTCTTCACGGAGCCCTGAATAAAATGACCCTCGTCTCCCCTGCCAGGTCTCTACTCCCACCTGCACTGCCCAGCCACTTTGAGCAGGAGGATCAGGGCAGGGACTGTCCCGAGAGCCGTCTGTCCCTGGCTGCATCTCAGAGTCCCAAAGCTGGTTGCCTGACCATGATGTCAACCAGTTCTCATGACAATCAGGAATAGGTGAGGTTGTCACCCTTACTTTGAGAGGCAGAGCCGGTCCTTTGCTGAATGGGGCTTACCCATAGCTGTGTGACTGCAAACCAAGGGCCCCCTTTGCCATCACAAGGTTTCCGGACCTCCCGTCTGTCAAGTCCTCCGTCTGACTTCTGCCACATTCCTATGCCACCTGGACCATCAGTAGTGTACTTTTAAAGGTGGCCCATCTTTCCCCCTTAGCTGAAATGCCTCTGCTTAAAAATGAAACTTGATTTCCCTGCCCTAATTGGAAATCTGGTTTCACTTACCATAAATGGAAGGCAGCCATTACAAACAAAGGCAAGGAAACGTTATCAAACCCCAGCTAGACACTGTCGCCGGCTGAAGGCTCTGAGCCTGAAGCCTGGTCTCTCTTTGTGAAAAGGGTTGTTGGAGGTGTGAAAGACAGGGTAGCTCCCAAGGGAGGCTTTCTCCTTGAAGGACTGCAGCAGGACTGAGAAAATGATGCACTTTCTCACTGTGAGAACCTCCATTTAGGGCTTACTTCGCTCTTGGGGAAACCTGCGTGCTGAGCTGAGGCTTCACCCTCGGCCACCCTCATGTCGGTCCCCCCCATAAGCACCCCACCCACAGCCACCCCCATCTGTCTCAGATGCCATCTTTGCAGGGCCCCTGGCCTCTGTCTCCTTAGGGTAAGGTCCCGGGCTCCACCACTGCCCCCTCCTACCCTAGCAGGAGGTCCCTTCTCTCACCCACTCCGTGCCTTAGCCTGGTGCCCCCCCCGCCCCGCGCCCTCCTGAGAGCTCCCTCTGCTTCCCATTTGCCTCCCCACACCCTTAATCTATCCTCTAGGGGCCTTCTAAAGCCCGGATCCCATATCCTGGCACTTCATGGCTGAAAACCCCTTCTTGTCGCCCATAGCCCCCAGGATCCCAGCCCCCCTCCCTCGAGGGCCCACGAGGCCCTGCCTGCCCACATCTCCCAGCCTCACTCCCCACGATTGCCAGCTCCAACCCTAGGGTCTTGCCATCTTGGACTGCTTCATTTCCTTACCAGGCCCTCCTTGACTTTGCAATTTCATCAACAGTGTTCCCACTGCTTGAAGCCGTGCTTCTCACCGTCACCCACACATTCTTCCGGTGTCCGTGTAAATGTCACTCTCTTTGGGCAGTCTCTCCCTCTCCCTCAAGGCAGCACCCTGCCCCCGACCGAGACCCTGGGCCCCGATGGCCCTGTGTTTCTCTCGATTCCTCACACTCAGTTGGAATTATCTGTGCCCGTTTGCCATTGTGGTTCAGGGCCTCCCGCAGGACCGGAAATGTGCGGAGCCACAAAAACACCTGTTGGCTGAATGGAGGGTGATTGAGTCCTTGCACATGGCAATCCCTGTTTCCACTTTCCACCTGCTCAGCCCTCTGTCTTCATCCAGCTAAATTCTGCCTCTCCCAGCCTTAATGATTTAGGTCAGTTCCCACTTCTTCCAGGAAGTCATCCTTGATTACTCTAACCAGACAGAACTCCTCCCTTCTATTGAACCCCTACAATATCTGTGTTGTTGCTGAATGAACGAATGGGGCATATTACAAATGGAACCGAGGGCGAAAACAATGTCTTTTAAAACTCAAGCTCACTGTAGGACTTCTGTTTTTCTAAGAAGGAAAGTTTAATTCCTGCCAGTGGAAAAATAAATCTTTAAACTGTTTACTTCTTTGGAGAGGCTGGTGGGAGAAGAGACAACAGGCTGAAATCACACAGCTTTTCTTCTGGGGTTTTGTTTTTTTCTCTTGGCAGTAAAGGTGAGATTCCAAGAAGAAAGCCTCTTTTGATAAAGTACTTGGTTTGAGGGGAGTAATACTAGCGGCATGTGGTATAAAATCCAGAAGACAGACGGTGTGTCCTTGGCATGGCGCATTAATGAACCTATGAATGTGCAGGGAGGTAGGTACAAGGGAGAGTGGAGAATCTGTTGCTCCCAATGATACAATGAGGGAATCTGCATTTCTGGGGGAGTCCCAGGGTGAGAACTAAGGGGCCAAGCACCCAAACGGAGTACCAAGATCTATGAGAGTGGTGTCCAGAGAGGAGGTCTTGGGCTGGGTGGCCTAAGGGCCTCTCGGCCCAGAGCTGGCCAGGATCTGCATTACTGTTGCTCACCTGGCCTTACTGACCACACCAGGACATAGGTAGAGTTGGCTCCACCCAAGCTCTGGAGGGAGTTTTGGGAGCAAACAAGGAAAGATTGCTTTCCTTGCCTGGAATAGAAACAGTCTCAGAAAGAGCAGGAACCCAGAGCCTGGGGACACCGGGAAGACCGAGCCCCTGGGAACTTGTGGAGACCCAGAGAGGGCATCACACTTCCTGTAGAGAAGGCCTAGGATTCCAGCTAATTTTATGTAATCACAGAGGACATATGACCTCAGCTAATATTAGAATTACAAAGAACTTGCTTTATATTAGTATCTTTTTTGTTTATTAACACCCTGCATCCTTGGCCAGACTATAGGCTGTCTGAGGCCAGGGACTGGCTCTCATCATTCTGTTCCATCCCCCACTCCCCCACCAGTAATAGTGACCTTGACACTGAATCCAATTTGGGGGCAGTTCATGACATCGTCACTGAGAGAGGATCGTGACTGAATAATTTACATTATATCAATAAATCAACCCCCAACACATACACACACCCCACTTGGAAGCAGGCAGGGGAGGGTGAAGGCACCCTCTGGGCTGCCAGGAGTCCTGGGCCTTAGTCTGGCTGGCCCCCACCATGCATGTGTTGCTTGGAGCACCCTTGGGGAAAAGCCCTTGACCAACTCAGCTTTTGTTTCCCACACCCTTCAATCAACAACTCAAGGAACCACAAAGCAATCTTTATGGCTGTCATTCTAGCTGGATTGTAGAAAGTACAAATAAGGCCGTTTCTAAATAATTCCCAAACTGTTCAGATACGAAGGTTGTAATGGGCAGAGACTGGCATCGGTGGGGGAGCCGGGCGAAGAGAGATTGCCAGAGGCCTTTGTAACTGTTTACTGCTGCTGTAGGTCTGGAACCAGCTCCAAGTCAAATACGCGTACAAAGAGGAGGCTCGAACCCCACCTCACGGGGCAGGCCTGGCCGTCTTGCTGCCTCCACCGGAGAGATAAGAAAGCAAAGACAGGGAGGTCAATATGGTCATGTGAACATCAATAGGTTAGTCAAGAATTAACCCCATTAGGCCAATACCTAATTCCTGCCAAATTGAGGTTTTCAGTACCAGAAGAAAACAATTCTCCACATAACGCCACCATTGCGGGACTGGTGGGCTTATGGTCAGACCAGGTCCTCACCAGGTTGGTACTCTAGACTCTTGACATCGTTCAGTTTAAATTTTTGGTTTTAATTATTTTTTTTTAAAGATTTTTATTTATTTATTTGACAGACAGAGATCACAAGTAGGCAGAGAAGCAGGCAGAGAGAGAGGAAGAAGCAGGTTCCCTGCTGAGCAAAGAGTCCCATGCGGGGCTTGATCCCAGGACCCTGAGATCATGACCTGAGCCAAAGGCAGAGGCTTTAACCCACTGAGCCACCCAGGCACCCCCAAATTTGGTTTTAATTATTTGAGTGAACCAGAATGCTCATGGCAAGTACAGGTGTGGCGTTTTGCTAAGCCCAGATTGACATCGCAGCCCCAGGAGGCTGGTGTACTGGAAATCTTAGCAGCCACTCAGTAGTAAGCCCAGTCTGCTGACCAGTGGCTCTAGTTCAACATTACTTTGTTGTTGTCACTTGTCAAGTATCCTGAAATCCTCAGGAGGTGATGTCAAAAACACCCCCCAAAACAAAAAAACAGCAAAGAAATGGTTCTTGGAGTTCTATAAAATAGCGTTCCTTGGGCAACTGTGTGGCTCAGTCAGTTAAGCATCTGCCTTCAGCTCAGGTCATGATCTCAAAGTCCTGGGATCCAGTCCCCCATTGGCTCCCTGCTCAGTGGGGAGCCTGCTTCCCCCTCTCTCTCTGCCCCTCCCCCCCTTCATGTGCCCATGCACAGGCATGGGCATGCTCTCTTTCACTCTCTATATCAAAGAAATAAATAAAATATTTTAAAAATTGTTCCTTGAAAAATAAGCCAACTTGCAGTTGGTGTGAAAAGGGAAGAGGAAGAGTAGTAAGTTTAAGTTCATGTTGATCTTTAAGCCAGGAAAGAGAAGTTGTGGATAAACTTCAGGTGGAAAATTGGATCCCGGCAGAGTTGGGGTGGGAGCTCAGATCCTAAAAGTGGCAAAGTTCACCTTTTTCTTTAAATGGTAACTTTATGGGGCGCCTGGGTGGCTCAGTGGGCTAAGCCACTGACTTTGGCTCAGGTCATGATCCCAGGATCCTGGGATCGAGACCCGCATGAGACTCTCTGCTCAGCAGGGAGCTTGCTTCCTCCTCTCTCTCTGCCTGCCTCTCTGCCTACTTGTGATCTCTCTCTGTCAAAAAAATAAATAAAATCTTTAAAAATAAATAAATAAATAAATAAATGGTAACTTTACAAAACAATTCATAAAACCACATCAGGAGATCACCAGCAACCACAATGACCATAACAGAAAACAACTCTTTGGTAAGCAAGAGAAGAAACCTAGAGAACTCAAAAAAGCATCTGGGGGCGCCTGGGTGGCTCAGTGGGTAAAAGCCTCTGCCTTCGGCTCAGGTCATGATCCCAGGGTCCTGGGATCGAGCCCCGCGTCGGGCTCTCTGCTCGCCAGGGAGCCTGTTTCCTCCTCTCTCTCTCTGCCTGCCGCTCTGCCTACTTATGATCTCTGTCTGTCAAATAAATAAATAATTTAAAAAAAAAAAAAAAGCATCTGAAGTGTAGTTGTTAACAGGTGATGGAAGCTGGGAGTGATGCAAAAACCTGACCAAAGATCACCATAAATACAGTTAGGGCTTGCAAAAGTCTTCAGTTGTGAGTCTGCAGGAGATTGGAGGCCCCCTGGGGAGGTGGGGCTTCACCCCATCAACTCACTCACTCTTCACTATGACCCCTACTCCCAGACCAGCTCAATGAAGATGTCATGGTGGCGTGCCATCTAGTGGTCACAATGATTACTGCAATAACAGCCTTGAGCTTTCTGTTGATTTCATTACACCTTAATTTTTTTTTTAAGATTTTATTTATTTATTTAAGTATCTCTACACCCAATGTGGGGCTTGAACTCACAACCCTGAGATCAAGAGCCGCATGCTCTACTGACTGAGCCAGCCAGGCACCCCAAACTTTCATTCACTTATCTATTCCTTTAATGCATTGTTGTGGGTCTGATGCTGAGAATATGATAGAGAAGAATATGGATATAGCCTTTCCTTCAGGAACCTCATAATCTAGTGTTGGGGGGACGACACATAAAATACAATACGAGGGTAAGACCATGACATACCATAGGGAGCCAACAGAGCACTGCCAAGGGGACACCTAGGGCTAGATTTGGCAGTCAGAGATATCCCAGAGGAAGTGCAACTGATTTGGGGACCTGAAGGAAAAAAGGTAGAAGCTTTTTAAGCAAAGGAGAGGAAAGGAAGAGACAGCCTTCCAGGTGGAGGGAACAGTGTGCCTAAAAGCTGGGTGTCAAGAGTACACAACCAGCTCTAATTGGGCTTTAAGCTTTGTTAAGAACTTTAAATGTCACCCCTAAGAGCCATGAGAGTCATTTCTTCTTGGGGAAAAATTAAGAAAGTCCATAGAATTGAATTTCCCCCAAGCCCTGGCTTACAACTCTCTGTCTCTCTCCCTTTTTTAAAATTTTATTTGTTTGATAGAGATCACAAGTAGGCAGAGAGAGAAGGGGAGGCAGGCTCTCTGCTGAGCAGAAAGCCCCATGCAGGGTTCGATCCCAGGATCCTGAGATCACGACCTGAGAGGAAGGCAGAGGCTTAACCCACTGAGCCACCCAGGTGCCCCACACCTCTCTTTCTTAAAGTCCACAGATTCACACCAGCCTCCCGTAGCCCCCCGCCCCCCCCCCCGCCCCGCACATACCTGAAGAGCAGCACGGTGCTATTATGTGGCTTTTTGTTTTCCTCCTGGGCATGAATGGCTCATCCCACATGCCCTTGATCTCTCTTTTCCTTCTGTCAGCAACCTCTGTCTTGCATTGCAGTCATTCCTAAACGAGGGTAGAGCTTCAGCTCCAGCAAGAAGAGGCCTGGCAATGCCAAACTTCTTTCGAGGCTCAGTCGTTGATGGGGAGATGGGGGCTACTCTCAGGGTGAGGTCCTGGGTACCTCCTGCCTCAGCATTCTCCGGGACATTTGTTAAACAGGTACTCTCCAGATCCCACACAGGTCTGTGCTGCCCTCATTTAGAGTACGGTGGCCCTGGAATGGGTACTGCCAGTGTCCCAGGCCGCGCTGCTGCTCGCTCAGATTGAAGTGCTGGCGTAGAGCACAGGCTCTAGGGTCAGCTCCCTCCACCGTCAGTCCCAGGTCTGCCTCACCCGCTCATGGTTGAGCCGTTTAACCTTAGGTCAGTTCCTTCATCTCCCTAGGCCTCGGCTTCCTCTTCTGAAGGAGATTAGTAGGGGCGCCTGGCTGGCTCCGTTTGAAAAGCATGCGACTCGATCTAGGAGTCCTGAGTCGAGCCCCACATTGCGTGTAGCGATGACTAAAGAAAATAAATAAAGTTTAAAAAAAATAGTAATCACAAAACCTACCCGGGAGGGTTATTGAGAGGAGTAGTTGAGGTTATGCATGCAAGGTATTGGCACCGAGTCTGGCATGCAGGAAGTGCTCAGAAAAATGTAAAGAACAAAACCAGTCACATCCTGGATGCCATTTCAGTCACAAAATGGGCATGAAGGTTAAGGGCAGCAGGCCTGGGTAATCAGGGGCTGGGATCTAGCATTAAACACACCCAGAGGAGTGGGCTGGTGGCAAGGGAGAGAGAAGAGACCTCGGTGTGCGGACGTGTGACCCTGAGAGGAAGGTGAGATGAGCAGACAGCCTGGGGGCGGCCCGGAGAGCCTCCACGGAGGGTCCTGCATGCACAGCATCCGGGCTGGAAATGAAATTCTCCGTTAAAAGTTCGGAGAATCTGGTAGGAACCTTGGCTCTGCCAACTTGGGATAGTAGTCACGATTCTTGCCACCACAAACCAGCCCAAGCGAAAAAAGGACTTTCTGCTTCATGTGACTGAAAAGGCTGTAAGGTAGATGAATCCAGTTTCAATAATGTCATCAACCTGTCTCCAGCTCTCCGCTCGACTTCTTTCTGTCTTATCTTTGTTCTCAGGCACTCTGGCTCCGTTGTGGCAAAAAGCCACCCAAGCAGCTCTCAGCACAGCTGGGCACGCGGCAACCCCAGCAGGGACACAGCACCCCTTCGGTGGCAGCTCCAACTCCAGCAGAAATCCTGAGGCCAGGAGGGGATCACACGCCCATCAACGAACTAATCAGCATGACTAGGGAAATGGTGTGTTCTGATTGGCCAGGCCCGTGTCCTCTGCCCACAAGGGTCTCCAAGCCACCTGGACTGAGCATAAGGGGTTTCTGGAGTAAGATGAGGGGCTTGTTTCTGGAAGAAGGCGTGAGGACAGGTACCAGGGGTGTCCTTCGTGTATCCGTGTGAGACATCCCTGTGGCCAGTTGTCCCCAGAGCTGGGCGCCTGAGCCTGCATGTTATAGAGCTGCGGCCATCACAGGCTTGGTCCCTGGAAGGAGTCTCTCTTATGCAGGTGGCGACGCCACTGCCTGTGCTCGCTGAAAAGGCACGTCTAGGGAACAGCAGGCACAGAGAGCTTGTACAAGCTGCCAGCTGGATTTCTCCAGTGTCCTTCAAGAGAGGCTGTAAAGCACAAAAAGTGAGGGAACCTTCTCAGGGGAGGAGGGAGGGAGAGATGCTAAAATGACCCCCAGCTCTCCAGAAGGCTGGGACTCGTCAGCCAGCGTGCTGAAGACCATGGGAAGCTGAGGCCTTGGGCTAGCGCGGCATCAGGGATGAAGTCCTGGCTCAGCCACTCGCGCCCTTCCCCTCCCTTCTTCCTAGGTCACCTTCCATCCCCACCCTAGCACCTTCGGAGGAACTGTGCGGAGGAACTGTGCGGAGGAACTGTGCGTTCCTCCCCAGAGTACGCCTTTGCTCCAGATATACATCTCTCGGGCCTTTGTATTCATTCAGTAACTAGATTAGCGCCTACAATGGGCCACACCCCCTGCCGGGAGCTGCAGTAAATCCCCAGGCAGGCAGCGCCCACAACCTCACAGGGTGCACCCATCTAGAAATTGTAGTTGCATTATTTTTAATTGTACAAGTTATGCACGAAGTGATTCTCTTTGTGAAATGTTCCAACAATATATTTGCTACTGAGGCCACCTGACTTTTCCCAGACGGGTTCTGCCTACTTCCTCCGTTGTTCCATAGCGCGGAGCTGGGAAGTCTTTTTTGCATACATACATCCTAATACGTGCACATGCAGAAATGTATAGATGTTGCTTTGTTGACATTGAAAAAACTAAATCCAAGCTAGCACACGGTGAAGATGCCCTCCCCCAGCGGCTCAATGCCCTCCCAGAACAGCCTCCCGTGTCACTGTTTCCAGTGCTTTCTTTCAGATAAGCTAAGACAGAAGTCACCAAACCTCATCTGTCCAGGGCCAGATCATAAATACTTTAGGCTCTGTGGGCCTACGGTCTCTGTCACAACTAATCAACTCTGCCACTGTACTGAGAATGTAGCCATAGACAATACTTAAATGAATGAGTGTGGCTGTCCCAATAAAAATTTATTTAAGGACATGGAATTGTGAGCTTTCTTTCTTTCTTTCTTTCTTTCTTTTTTAAAAATTTTTAGTGGGGAAGGATAGAGAGAGAAGCAGACTCCCTACTGAGCAGGGAACCCAACGAAGGACTCGATCCCAAAACCCCAAGATCATGACAGACGCTTAACTGACTGAGCCACCCAGGCGCCCGGGTTGTGAATTTATATCATTTTCACATGTAATGAAATAGTATTCTTCTTCTTCTTCTTTTTAAAAATATTTTATTTATTTGTTTGACACAGAGACAAAGTGAGAGAGGGAACACAAGCAGGGGGAGTGGGAGAGGGAGAAACAGGCTTCCCGCTGAGCAGGGAGCCAGATGTGGACTCGATCCCAGGACCCTGGGATCATGACCTGAGCCGAAGGCAGACATTTAATCACTGAGCCACCCAGGTGCCCCAGTACTCTTCTTTTGATTGCTTTTCAAACATTTAAGAATCTAAACTCTAGTCTTGGCTCGCTGGTTACTCCAAGGCAAGTAGCAGGCTGGATTTGGCCCTTGGACTACAGTTTGGCAACCCTGGGCTACACACATAAAAAGCAAATACACCTGAATATTCTTCCCCCTCTTTCTTACACAAGGAGAGCCTATGACACACATTGTCCTATACCTGCATTTTTCTCATGTTGTGCTATGTCTTCGAGATCACACTCCTTCATTCCCTACAGAGCTTCTCCATTGTTACCTTTGGTACATTAAATTATATTTCACTTCACAATTTCCATAGCCAATCACTCGTCTATGTGTGTGTGTGTGTGTGTGTGTGTGTGTGTGTGTGTGTTGGGCTTTGTTGAGATCTCATTCACATACCATACAATGTATCCATTTTAAGTGTACAATTAAATGGCCTTTAGTGTGTCCATAGAGCTGTGACACGGCAGCATAATCAATTTCAGGGACTGTAAACCCTCACTCCTTAGCGATCAGCCTCATAGCCGCATAGCTCCCCCGAGCCATAGGCAACTACTAATCTATTCTCTGTCTCTCTGCCTCTTCTGGATATTTCTATAGAATCACACAATCTGTGGTCTTTGTGACAGTTAGCATGAGGTTTTCAAGGTTCATCCCTGCCCCAGCAGGTGTCAGCGGGGGTGATGCTGGAGAAGGTGCCATCCCTTCTTACTGTGCAGTGATAATCTGCTGTATGGCTGGGCCACATATCATGTCCATGTTGGCTCATGGACATTTGGGTGGCTTCCGCTTTTTGGCTATTGTGAATAATGCTATGAACATCCATGCACGGGCTGTTATGTGAACATATGGTTCCATTCCTCTTAGTTATACATCTAGGAGTGGAATCTCTGGGTCATATGGTAACTCTATGCTTAACCATTTGAGGAACTATCAGCATGTTTCCCAAAGCTTCTGCACCATTTTCTACTCCCAGAGGCAATGTATGAGGGTTCAAATTTCTCCACAGCTTCGCCAACCTTTGTCATCATCTGTTCTCCCCGCCTCCCCATTTGGGGGTAAAGCAGGATCTCATTGTGGGGCATGTGTGTTTTTAGCAAATACGTTGTTCTGAGATTTAAAAAATTCATTTCTAGATCTTGGACTTTTCCCTGCGGGATTACATGTAGAACTTTGTGCTTGGCAAATACCATGTAGTATGTCAAGTGCAGCTGGAGCCTGGTCCGGCCATTGCCTGTGATGGCAAGCTAGGTTGTTTCCAACTGTTTACCAGTACAAAGAACAAAGCAATGAACATTCTTGTTGTGCCTCCCAGTGCACAGAGCACATATTTCTTGATGATAGTCTTAGAACGTCTGGGGGTGCCTGGGTGGCTCAGTCGACTGGGCATCTGCCTTTGGCTCAGGTCATGATCCCAGGGTCCTGGGATGGAGCCCCGCATCCTGAGATAGAGCCCCATGTTGGGCTCCCTGCTCAGCAGAGAGTCTGCTTTTTCCTCTGCCCCTCTCCTCTTCTCATGCTCACTCGCTCTCTCTTTCTCACTGTCAAATAAATAAAATCTTAAAACAAAAACAAAAACAAAAACCAGAAGAAGTAAAATTGCCCGATTAAGGAGCATGCACATTTGAAATCCTTGAATATCTTATGAATTACCCTCTGCAAAAGTTCCACCAATGTATACTCCAGTATTCATCTCACTACTGCATGCCAGCCCTGGATATTAACCCTTTCATTGGTTCCAAAAGCCTTTTCCTTCATCAATGTCAGGTTGACTCGAAGCCACATCCCAGTACATGGCTGTCCTCCTCTTTGGTGCTAGGGTCCAGCCCCTTCTGTCTCTGTATCCTCCATGCTGCCCAGCACGGAACTGAGAGCAACAGCTGCTGATACCTGTGAGTGAGCAACTGTGATTTTTTGCAGTCTTACATGACTAAAGTGTGTGGCTTTTTTTAAAGATTTAATTTATTTGAGAGAGAGACAGAGATAGCGACAGAGATAGCAAGAGAGAGCAGGAGCCAGGAGAAGAAAGAGAAGCAGGCTCCCTCCTGAGCTGGGAGCCCGGTGCAGGGCTTGATCCCAGGACCTGAGCTGAAGGCAGATGCTTAAGTGACTGAGTCATTCAGGCACCTCTAAATTGTGTTCCGAGACCCTACAACATTCTACAGTGACTCAGTTCTTTAAGATTTCATCGTGAATGTTAGAGCTTCTGCCTAAGCTGTGTTGTCTTCTAAACCTTAAAGAAATCAAAAGTCTTCGACTGGTCTGGGGAGAAATTCTTTGGTAACCACAGAATCACGGGTCAGATTGGTCAGAACACCTGGTCGGATTGGAACACTGGCTTGCATTTCAGAACAGGTCCCAGGATCCTGGGAAGCAGGTTCTTCTGCTAGAAACATTCTGATACCATCACCCAAATGGAACCAAACAAAAACAAAAACCCCACAAAACCCTGGGGCACCTGGGTGCCTCGGTTGGTTAAGCTTAAGTGTCCATGTTCAGCTCAGGTCAGGATCTGGGGATTCTGGGATCAAGCCCCACGTCAGCTCCCTGCACAGCAGGGAGTCTGATTGTCCCTCCACCTCTGCCCCTCCCCCTGCTTGTGTGTGCGCTCTCTCTCTCTCTCTCAAATAAATATATAAAAGAAAAATCTTTAAAACAAACAAACAAACAAACAAACAAAAAAACAACCCTTAGGGGTCAGCTAAAGCCATCCCATTGCAGACCAGGAGAAGGAGGCTCCAGCTAGGAAGGTGACTTGCTCCAGGTCACATGGCTAACCAGGAATGGAACTATCAATGTAGCTCAGGTTCTGATTCCAGGTCAGTGGTCTTTCTTGAAAACATGTGGAATCTGAAGATTCCCCTCTAAACCCTATGCCAAGCTCCTCTACTTTTCACCAGACACCATAGCTTCTCCCAGAAGGCAGCATAGACTTGGGGCTAGGGTCCTGGTTATCAAATCAGAGAGTCCTGGATTCAAATCCTGTCTCAGCCTTTGAGGTCTACTTACTCTACCCTTTGACCCTTGGGCTCTTCTCTATAATACCTACCTCCCAGGCTTACAGTTCTATTTCATATAACCTACCTCACGGGGTTATGTCAGGTTTCATGGAGCCAAGTACATGGTCTGGCACACAGCAAGGACTCAATACACTGTGCCTGCCATGTTTTTCCCTCCAGTTCTCCCCTTCTTGTGTGAATCAGCTGGGTTGGGGTTGGGCGGGTGGGAACACGGTAAAGATTAATTTATCACAGGCAGGACACTCCTGGTTCAGACTCCATGCAGTGGGCTGGGTCACATGTCCCCTGCACACTGTTGTTTCACGTGGCTTGGCTTGAGCTGTCACCTCCTGAGTCACGGCTTTAATAAACTGCTGTTCACAGCAGAGGGACTATCCACATCCTCATTGATCGTCGTTGTGGAAGTCTGAAGGAGCAGAGAACAAGAGTTCCTTTGAGCACAGGGGTTCTTTCAATCCAGGCTGTCATGAGAATCTCTTGGGAGAACATTTCGAAAACCCCAAGGACTGGACGCCATCCGCTCCCTTATCCTGATCACACTGGTTGGGATGGGGTCCAGGCCACTTCAAACTGCCCAGGTGATTCTAATCAAAGTAGGACACAAGATCCTCTGCTTTATGGGAGTGGTCTTCAAACTACACCGTGCCTCCAAATCAATCCCCTGGAGGGCTGAGTGCTGTGTGTCCTGTAGGTCTGGGGTGGGGCCTGTGAATCTGCACCTCTAACGGGTTTTCGTGTGATGTCCACACTGCCGATTTTGGGGGGAGGGGCACCACTTTGATAACTGCTGATCTAGATGAACTTGAGTGGACCTCTGGAGGTCCTTTCCTTGACAGCATTCTTTCCCCCTCTAGCAACAGCCCTGACTTGTGCTTAGTGAATTACCCTACCCCTCTTCACCTCTCAGACCATAGGTGGGGGTGGTGTTCACCTGGCCTCTCAACATTAGGAGCAGGGACATGGCCAGATCTGGCAAATCAGCAGAATCTATACCCCGGCTCCAGTGAGTGGGTGGTTCAGTGATGGGCATGTCATTTAACAGAGTCCAGGGACAGTCAGCCCTGTGACTTTTGCTCGAAGGCTTGGGAAGAGGCATTAAGTGGGCATTTGCAAGCCTGGGGTTGCTGTAGCTCGCATTTGCAGGGTAACAGTCTGTCTGACTGTGAAGCAACCAACGGAGAACAGAAAATACCAATAGAGGGGCGCCTGTGTGGCTCAGTCGGTTGAGTGTCTGCCTTTGGCTCAATTCATGACCTCAGGGTCATGGGATGAGCCCCATGATTGGCTCCATGCTCAGCAGGGGTCTGCTTCAGATGGTCTCTCCCTCGCCCTCTCTTTCTGCCCCCCTCTCTGCTCCCACATGAGTCTTTCTCTCTCTCAAATAAATAAATAAAATTTTTTTAAAAAAGAAGAGACCAACAGAGACCAGGTACTGTGACATCCTCTTCCCCCTGGATCTAGCCAAACCCAACTCTAGACCTAAGTGTTTTCAGCTACAGGAGGCAATTTTTCACTTAAGCTAATTGGAGGTGTGTGTTTGCCACATGCAGTTCAAGAGTACCCAAACATGGGACATCTACAGTGCCTTCTTGCCCAGAATGGGATTCCAGCATCTTTCCTGGGTGCTGCTTCCATCAGGCAATGACCTTCAAAAACACCCCAGAGCTGAACAGCAGAGCTCACCATTTAGTCCCATCCTCTCCTTGTTGATGTGGGGTGACCTGGGGGCCAAGACGGGCATGAGTCATGTGTACAACAAAGCCAACAGGATATCAGCCCTGGGCTCTGTCAATAAATCCACCCATACCAGTGGGGTGATAAAAGCTGACCGTGCCAGGACACTGACCAAGTCCCCCGCTCAAGGACACCAGTGCTGGGACAGGGCTCACTCCTTCAGTACAAGAAAGGGCTTCCTTGCCCTTTGTTCCATGTCTCGGTTTCTCTGATTGCAATCGAACAAACACACATGAGTGTTGTTGTCATGATAAAACCATAAATGGAGTGTAGGGACATAGGAAATGATTTTTCAGTAGAAAAAGATGAGCGGAAAGGGGGAAATGAAGCCCTCTAGTAACCAGCGCCCCACACCACTGGTGACAACATTCGGGGAGCATATCCTTTTGTATTTGCTTGCTTTTTCTATGAGGATTTACATGAGGCAAGATGGGGGCCTGCCCTGGGGGACCCAAACTATCCTTTGAGGAAGGACTTGGGGTGAGTCTTGGAAGCAAGAAAGGGGAAGAGATAGCTCCTCCTTGGGGGTTGTGTCACACAGGGTTTGTTGGTTTAGAGAACAGGGGCTTTGGGGAAAGGCCAGTGGAAGCTTACTCAATTGATGAAAGACCTGAAGGTAGGTTTGTGTTAGTGGGAATGAAGGGAACTCCGCGGGCCAAGAAGCAGGAAGTAGAAAAAACAGCCATTGCCTTTCATTGGGACAGGGGTATGGATGCTTTGGTGACCCCAGCACTGCCACTGCCCTTGTCAGAGCCTAAGTCAAGAGAAAGAAGGCATCTTTCCCACTGATTCACCCAGCTGAGTGAACCCCTTGGTTGAACTGGAGAAGGCCAATGGTAGGAAGGCCAATGGTAGGAAGATGGAGCCGGGAATCATGGCTGCCCAAGAGAGCCAGTGAGAGCAACTTCCCTTAAGACAGCTAAGGAGGGAAAGGGTTTTCTAGTTTCCAGGCTCAGCTGCAAACCAAGAGCTACCCTCTAGCGAGCCCAGACAAGGCAAGAGCCTAGGGCTGCTACTTCTAGGGACAGTTTGTAGCTGAGTTCCAAATGGAAACTGGTTCCAACCCAGCTACCCTAGAGCACTGCTGGTGTACCTAGGGAAAGAGATCAGTTGCGTTTGAGTATCTATGTATAAATCAACAGCCACAGCACTGGATGTCCAGGCCTTTGTGTCACGGAGCGGCCATAGGCACGTGGGAGATGTCTTTTCCCTTCCCGGGTTCCCCTGAGAAACACCTGCAGGACCAGCCAAATGGAATGCACCTTGATCAAGAAACTGGTCTTGTTAGGGAGTAGGGACTGCTTCTGGGGATGGGCCTGTAATATTGCTGACTGTGTTTCCAGGCTCCTGCTGGTGGTAGTAGAGCACTGACATCCCACCTCACCTGCAGGGCAAGATTTCTGATTCATGGGGTCTTGAAAAGGAGTTGAGGGTAGAGGAGTTCTCCCCAGGTAGGAGATGGTTTGGAGGACTTGAGGAGACTGGGGCCGTGTGGGGAGGGAATATAATATACCAACAGTATATGCTCTCCATTTAAATGGAAAACATAATGGGCTGTCACCAAAGTGAGTACAATCCCAGGTTGCATTAATAGAAGTAGGTCTTGTAGAAAGGAGGAGGAGATGTCTCTCCCTCTCCTCTGGCAGCCCATGTCCTATTCCAGGCAATTTAACAGGGATGTGGACGCCATTGGTGGCATCCCCAGACCATCTCATCAGTTGTACTGGGTTTCTCCTCACCCTCATCACACCTGGCTCCCAGGAGCCACTGATGATCTTCAAACAGTTCCTTTCCTCCAAGCATTTTCAATTATGCAGAACTCTCCCAATTGTCCCCTGCTAAAAGTGTGCCTGGAGGATGAGTCCTGTGCAGGTCAAGAATCCTACTTTATCAGCAGCTGCAAAAACATTACTCTGATCCCGAGGGCAAAGCTTAGCCTGTTTGGCAACTCCTGGGATCACCCGGCCTCCTGGATCAGGAGTTCCTGCATTCCCCAGTGGTCACAGAGACTGGGTGGCCATTCCCAACATCTTCCAGGCCCCACGCCATGGTGTCTCTGACCACATTTCTCAACTTCATCTCCCATACTCCCCTTTACACACTTATGACTCAGCCAAAGGCAAGCACAGTTCAGCTTTTCAAAAACACATGCTATATTAGCTGTTTTTTGATTACAAGGGGGCAGAATGCCCGCTGAGACCAGGTTGACCAAGAAAGGAGATGTACAGGGTTGTCTGGCATCAGGCCCAGGTAGATCCCGCAGCTGAGGGTCTCTCGTCTCCATCTCTTGGCCTGATGTTAGCTAGCTTCATTCTCAGGCCAGCTTTTCCCCAGGAAGTTGCAAAATGGTTGCTGAAAGCTTGCAGCCCAGCAACGCTGGTAGAAATAAAACTTCTATCACCTCAAGAGTTGGAGCCTAAGGCCCAGGAATGGAGTCTCCCTGAGCAGACTGGGGTTATTATCCCGCCTAAAGCAAGTCCTGTGGCAAGGGGCATTGAATACAGTGGTTGCACAGGCTTGAGTCTCCTGCCCCAGGATGCAGGGGAAGAGACTCCTAAGAGCTGGGTTAGCTTGAGGATCAGCGGGGCTTACACCACGTGGCTTGGGAGTGGTAGAGGGCGGGTCCCTTAGGAACAATGTGCATTCTCTAATTAGAATTAGGGGAAACGGGGGATGGGCAGGAAATAGCACTTGCCTACCAGTACACATGCCCCATCCGTCCTCCCAGCAACCCAGCCACCTGGTATCAGTCCAGCAGAAACAGAGGGAAGTAAAGCCAGGCAGAGCAGCTCTGGATGTGGGAAGGAAAGTCCTGTGTTTCCTCAGAACGTCTTACTGGCTGTGTGAGAGGTCTGGAAGAATGGACGCAGAAGCCATGTGGAGGATTCTGAACTTTGAAAACGGACATTCCTGCAAGGATCATGCCTAATGAAAAGACAGATGGTTCTGGAGAGTTCTGGAGCTTTCTGGGCTTAGAATCAAGGAGGGAGACCCAGGGAGCAGGAGAGGAGTAATGTGGCAGACACTGTTCAACCTTCTTTGTCCCCTTCTTCCTTCTGGAAGAGTCCTGTGTTGTTCCGGTATCTACTCAGCCTAGCTTGAGGGTGAATCATGATTGGTCCATGCCCATGGAGATGCCCCCACCCCTCTTGCCAGCCACTGGACTAGGTATAAACAGGTGATGCAACTCTGACCAATGATAGGAGGGGTCTTTGGGGAGCCATTTTTTCCCCCCCACAGGTGAAAGGACCCTCAGAAGAAGAGACAGACCGTCCACCTGTGCTGGTCATTATTATGTTTTTGATTTTTGTTTTTTCTTTTTTGAACATTTTATTTATTTATTTGAGAGAGAGAGAGAGAAAGAGCATAAGGGGGGGAGGGGCAGAAGAACAAGCAGACCCCTGATGAACAGGGAGCCCAGCCTAAAGCTGGATCCCAGGACCTTGTCAACGTGACCTGAGCCAAAGGCAGACACTTAACCGCCTGAGCCACCCAGGCACCCCTGGCATTGCCATGTCTTGAAGTGTAGTGGCTATCTTGTAACCAAGAAAAAAGCTAGCCTGAAGGGCAGTTGACACCAGAAGAGAACACAGCAGAAAAATGCGAAGAATCTGAATTCTTGATTATGACACTGAGTCACTGAGTTAAACAATCCTGGATCCATCCTACTTTGGGACATGGTAGAAGGTAGTATAACGTGCCTGGGTGGCTCAGTCAGTTAAGCTTCTGCCTTTGGCCCACGTCATGATCCCAGGGTCCTGGGATTGATTCCCGCATCAGGCTCCCTGCTCAACAAGGAGTCTGCTTCTTCCTCTCCCTTTTCCCTTCTTCCCAGCTCATACTCTCTCTCATGTTCGCTCTCTCCAGTAAATCATTAAAATCTTAAAAAAGAGAATGCAGTGTAATATATTACCCTTAATGTTTAGGTCAGTCACATTGGAATCGTCTCCTGTTATAGCCACAGCACACTAAGTGACTCTGATAGGTTTTGGTTATTGAGGGAGTTTCTGGAGAGAAAGGACATTTTCAACACCAGCTGTTGAGGCTCTAGGCAAGCTGAAAAACTATTCTGGGAAATATGGAATCCTGGAGAGAAGATGAGCTTCGGAAGCTCATGCTCCCAGAGCCATTACTTACTAGCTGTGTGTCCTTGAACACTTTCACCTCTCTTGGCCTCAGTGTTTTGATCTGTAAAATGGGAAGAATGACACATTCATTCGTCACTGAGGTGTGGTGAGGATTGAGACCACATACACCATTCTCACATACAAATCAATGGCTACTTATGGCAGGATCACTTTTATCTGAGCACCACTAGACCAGGATCTCAGTGATGTCCAAACAAGGACTTACAAAGTGGTGACATTTTATCAGAATTCCTTTAGAAGCTTTTTGAAAAATCTGGATTTCTGGAATCCATCCAGGCAACTCAAGATTCAGTTGATCTGAGACAGAGGTCTAGGTCTATGTAGTAGGCTGAACTCTCTGCTGCAAGGAGCAGAAACCCCAACTCAAACTGGCTAAAGCAAAATAAATAAATAAATAGGTAATTTATTGGCTCATGTATATGAATAGCCCAGAGGGATAAACTTCAGACATGGCTGCATCCAGGTGCACATAACATGTCCCTAGGAATGTTTGTCTCTCTCTGATGGCTTGTCGTCAGGATCTGCTTCTGTGTTGCCTTTATTCTCAGCTAGCAACTCCAAGCTGACAGCTACAGACTAGCGCCTCCAAGGAAAGAGAACATGTCTTCCCTTCAGCTCTGCCCAAATCCTGGGGCTGCCAGAGCGGTCACACTCTGACCCTGGGTTGACCACCGTCTGTGACTGGCCAGGGAACATGCTCCCCCCACCGGAGATCCAGGGGGCAGTCTCCACCCGAACCACACAAGGTTGGTTGCATGTGGGGCAGGGAGAGCTCTCTAAGACGACACAGGGGCTCTTCTTGGGGGAAGAGAGAATGGGTGCTGAGTGGGCCCACATGGGACAAGGCTCAGAATCCACATTTCTGATCAAGTCACCCACTTGATTTGGATTCACGGGCAAGTTTGCGAAGACTGCTGGATAAATTGCTGGTTTTAGGACTTATTAAAGTCACGGAATCCCTTTCTGCCTAGGAACTCTTGAACAGTAGCCAATAAACAAGGTTGACCCAAAAACGGCTGTCTTAGTGGAAGGAGGGGTTCAATAGCCTCTAGTTATTCCCCAAGCAGTCCCTAAGGCACCCAGCAGCTCTCCTGAGCTCCCCAATTTCTTCGCTCTCTGAGGTCCCTTTGGCTCTGACTCTCCAGCCTCAAATCTGATGCAATGGAGGGAGGGGAGGCTGGGGGAAGTCTCAAAGAGCTCGCTTAATGCACTGTCCCCCTCAGCCCCTGCTCCTGCGATAGAAGCCAGTGTGCCAGAGGAGAAAATCAGGACAGGAGAGGCCAGGAGCTGGCTTAGGAGGTGCGTCAGACGTCAGACATGCCACATCGGATGCTTCTGGCTTTGAAAGCTTCTCCTGGCTGGAGGCCAAACAGCCTCTCGGGCTCTGCAGAGCACGGGGCCGTGGGGCTGCGTGGGCGTGATGACCGCCTGCCTGCCAGGGACAGAGGGGCTGGAGACGGGGGTACAGCCGTCGCAGCAGAGGGAGATGCCACGGGGACACATTGGCTGGGGAGACATGGTGGAGGATAAAGCCAATTTCACACTTTATTAGGCAGTTCGGGGCCAATTAAGGCCACCTGGAAACGAGGCCGAGGCCCCTTCTTTCCCTCCTCCCTTCACCAAGAAGAAAGGCCTGGATGGCCTGAAACTCCTCTTGTGGAAGGAGCACTATTTATTTTTTCCTACTCAAAACCCCATAGTATTCAAACCAGGAGTCAAGATCCCTTTTATTCCGCCTGAGACTGCAAAGCAGAGAGGTGTACTGAATCCAGTGTGCCCTGGGAATGGGGGCGTGGGGGGGGGGGGGCAGAGAGGAGAAGAGTCCTGTTGTTGATTACTTCATTGGTTCATCCAGAAATCATTCAACAGACACGTACTGGAGCCTACTGTGCGCCAGCAAACTCAGCTTGGAGCTTAGTGCAATCAACTATAACTCAGGGAAGCCTCGTTCATTACCCAGCTCCTCACGGAGGTTCCAGGGTTGCAGTGCCAAGAGGCAGACGCAGCCTCTGCCCTCGTGGAGCTAACTCAGTGGGGGAGACCCTCAAGTAAAGAGGCAATTTCAAGAGAGAGGGGGAAGGACCCCAGTTAGAGCTACACATGGGAGAAGCCCCTGAAACAAGCAAGGAAGCCTTCATGGAGGAAGTGATGTGTCACTGAGGCTTGAAGAATGATTTAGCATGGTGAAGGGTCGTGGGGAAGGGTGCACCACCCAGATGAAAGAGCGAGGTTTTGCAAAGGAGGCCAGAGAGGGCAACGTATCCAGTTCAGCAAGACTGCAGAGGTCAAGGAGGGGAAGGAAGAAAAACTGGGGCCATACCATGAAGGCACCGTTGGTTAGAAACCTACCAGGGAAGGACCTCCCAAAGGATCTGGATTCAGATCCGTGTTTCTGAAGGCTGGCCCCCTGCAGTGGCCTTGTGAGGGAGAGAAGGAAGGCAGGAGGACCTGGTGGCAGGAGGCCCCGTCAGGGGCCAGTGCAAGATGGCGGGTGAGCACCACAGAGCCCCAAGGGGCAGGGTTTGATGGCAGTGGGGATAGTGGAAAGTGGGTGACTCTGCGAGATCTGTGCTTGATAGGGATTCTTGGTAGGTCAGAGGGTGAGTACAGGGGACAGAGACTGGACTGGGGAGTCAGATGTATAGAGGTATAGAACCTGCTCTGATCTTAACCTCTGTGGCCCTCGGCAAATCCCTGTACATTTTCTCTCTTCCGTTCACATGTCAGCTTCATTCTCATGGGACCAGGATATGGGCCCACAAGCCTTAAGTAGGGTTCCAGCTAAAACACAGGCCACCCAGTTAAATCTAATCTGTATATAAACAGAAATAACTTTTTAGTACAAGCATATCCTATTTGGGACACTCTGACACATATTTTAATTTAGGATCAAATAAGAGGGATAAAATCCCTACCTTGGAGGAAATTACTTTTTTAAAGATTGTTTTTATTTTTAAGTAATCTCTGCACCCAGTCTCTACATGGGGCTCGAACTTACAACCCTGAGATCAAGAGCCATGTGTTCTACAGATCGAGCCAGCCAGGTTCCCCAAGGAACTTACTTTCTGACAGGCGAATCAGACAACCAACAAACAAATCAAGAAAATAAGGGAGTGGTAGAGTCGGTGATGATGGTAAGAGGGGTGATGCAGGAGTGAGTGACCGGCTCAGGCTGGGGAGGGTTGGAGGCCACCCAGATGGAGTGTGGGCGGCAAAGGCATCGCTGAGGAGCTACCCTTCCTGGCAAGAAGCTAGGCCGTGGGCAGATCTGGGGGAAGAGGGGCCAGAGAAGGGAAGGGCCAGTGCAGAGGCCCTGAGTCAGGAGCGAGCTTAGAATAATTGAGGAATAGAAAGAGGGAAGGCGAGTGTGGCCTTGTACAGTAAGTGAAGGGGAGGGCGATCAATGAGGCGCTGGGAAGCAGACAGGGGCCCATCACACCCAGCCTTGTAGGTCAGAGTAAGGAGTTGGGACTTTGTTCCATTTTAAGCAGGGGAATATGCCATTCTCTCATTTTCTTTTTTGAAGAATCCCACTGGTGGCTCTGTGGAGAGTGGACTGAGGGCAAAGGACAAGGGTGGGAACGGAGTGGCCACTAGGAGGCTCCTGCAAGGGTCTGGAGGCTGCTGTGTCACCTGGAGTGTGGTAGGGACTGGAAGAGTAGAGACAGCAGGAGGGCTGACTGGCCTCTCGAGACGGGTGGACCCGGGGGGAACAAGAGGGGCTGAGAGGAAGAGGGGAAGCAGAGGGAACACCAGGGGTTGGGCATGAACAACCCAATGGACGGTGGTGCTGTTTACAGAGAGAAGGCTGTGGGTTTTGGGGTGGTGGCTGCAGGCTAGGTATATGTTGCTTCTGTACCTCATAAGGAGGAAAAGAAGTATGATAGTCTCTGGGCAATGAAGTGATATAATTCAAACTCCATATTCAATTTTATTAAAAATAACATGGTGCCTGCATATAGTGATACATTAACAAAAAGCTCATTATCATGACAATACGACTGCAGAAAGGACATTTGCACCAAGAGTTTTTGGCTGGTGGCTGGGACTCTCCAGGTGGAGGTGGGAATGCATGACTTCCAAAGGGTGTGCCATTGCTTGGAATCTCTGTCCTGGGAGGCGGCCAGGGGTGTGGTGTAAAAGGAGAAGAAGATAGATGTTGAGATTTTTCCCAATTGTATGTTCGTGTGTTTTGTGTGTGTGTGTGTGTGTGTGTGTGTATCATTGTGCTTGTATTTTTATTTTATGCTTGGTGTTCTGTCCCATAGCTTCTTTTTTTGGGGGGGGGGGGGGGAGTGTGGAGGTCTGGGGGGAAGAGGTGTGGAAAAGAATTTGAGGTAAAAACATTTAGGAACTTGAAAAAAAAAAAAGTCAGGGGAAGGCACACTCGCCAATGCTGGCTGAATCAGCAAGGCTACAGCTCCCATGGCTGCTGGGAAGCTTCCCCAGAGCACGAAGTAATTCAAGATGGCTGCCTCCAATCACCACAGAGTATCTGAGGACGTGGTCCCGGTTACCTTCCCAGGGGAACAACCTTTGGCCTCTTAAGACATCCACTTGTTTTCAGTTTTGAAAGAGCTCACACAGTGAAGGGGTATTTTTCAGAGTTTGAGGTGGTGAAGGGTCAGGAACACAGACATTAGAGAAGAGGTGAAGGCACAGGGAGTGTGAGCCCAGAGCAAAGAAAACTTGGGTGCCAGGTTACTGCCTGCCAAGTTTGGAAGGGATCCCATGGCGGGGGGCTGGAATGCTCAGGGATCAATCACCCATTAAACACTCAAGACAGCACATACCTCAATGCTTCCATGCCTTTTCCCATGTCGACATCCCAACAACCGTTTGAGGTAGGACTATTTCCTTATTTGCCCACAAAGAGGGAAGTGAGGTTTTGGAGGGATGGAGTAACTTGATCGTGGAGGTCACACAGCAGCTAAGTGTCGAGCCAGGATTTGAACTCAGGCACTTTTGCAACAGGAAGCCTGGGCCCCTGATGGCCACCACCTCCTTTTCCTCAGTCCAGACCACTGTGCTTGCTAGATCCAATTCTGCCTTCAGAGAGGGGGGTTCCAAGCAGCTCTAGGCCAGACCCCAGGGCTCAGCATCCAGTCCTGGGTGCTGCAAGCTTCTGACCTTGAGCCCAGCTCTTAGACCTGTCTCCTGCCAGGATCTCTGTATCTGTATCGGGCCTGACCCCCGAGTCCCCATGGCCTGGGACTTGAACCTCAACCCAAAGCCTGCACCCCTACTGCCCCTGTCTCTGACCTGATCTTGATCTCTTTCCTGCCAGGACGCTTAGGAGATCGCTGTCCTCAAGTGCCCTATGGAGGCTGGGAGCACCTGCGGCCCTCCCCTCCATCCCCTGGGAGTATGCCCCCACCAACCTCACAACTTCTTCAGCTGACTTAACCCTCTTCCTTGCCCTGGCAGCTGGATCTGTGCTCCCAGCCTGGCTCTGTCCCAGGGGAGCAGCTCGGGGCTCAATGCTAACTAGGACACCAGCGTGTCTCGTGAAATGCCTCCAGAATGAGTTCTTCTGTGCTGGCTGCTGGTGAGATTTGTTTGTGTTTGTGTGTTTGTATGTTTTTAGCATGCAACGTGTGAGACCTTGCTATGTGCCAGGCACAGAATTAATCGTGTACAATGGACTCCCTTGTAGAGCCCTCAAGCAGCCATGTGAGTCGTGGATAGAGGCTGCTGGGATTCTCTTCAGGCCCTGGTCTTTCCCCAGGTCAGAGGCTCTGCTGAGACACCTGAAGCCCTGGGACCCCAGAATCAAGATAAGCAGCCTCTTCCCCGATCACGGGCCGCACCTGCACTTCCTTCCTCCCTGACTTGGGGCTCACTGCCCCTCCTGTGGCAGGGCAGGACTCCAGGCACCATGGCTGGAGGGAGGGGACCCTCTCCCTGGCTTTGCTCTCATGCAGCTAGCTGCCTTTGGGTCTCTGTCTACTTCGGGCCCTGCAGGAACAGTCCCAGCTGGCTAGGACTAGGGGCAGCCCAGCAGACCCTCACCAACGCTGACCCTGCTGCCTCAGTCACTCGGCTGCTGGCTGCTGGAGGGCAGTCCCAAGGACTCCAGTTCCAAGGGCTGGACAGCCCCCCAAGGCCTGGCGATGGTCCCCCTCCTCCCTGAGGGGCAGGGGCAGCTGGGAGCCCCATATTTCCACTGCCCAGTGCCTAGCTACTGAGCAACATATCTGTCACTAGCTGGTCAGGGAGTGGATTTTGAATCGAAAAATTTAATATAGGGAGGAGGCTACACCAGTGCCCGAAGACCCAAGAAATAGCCCAGGCAGGAGAGACGCTGGGGAGAGGCCGTGTTTCGAGTGTGCGGGATCGGGAGCTACCTGACAGGAAGTGGCAGCATAGCCAGGCCTGTCCAGGGAGTCAGGGGACCATGAGGGTGGGGCCATCGGTGGGAGTTGGGACCACAGAGGCAGCCACAAGGAGAGAGGCTGCCTGAAGCAGAGAAATACCTTGGGCTCTCCCCTCCCATCTCCCACCAGGACACCAGAGGACGGGGCCCTGGGAAATGTTCTCCCCACAGGACAGAGCAGGGCGGGGCGGGGGATACCTATGAGGGCAGGCAAGTGCATATCCAACCTCTGGAGACGGGAGCTGCCCAGAAGGGACGGCCGCAACCCGCACGCCTGCTCTGACCTAACCCTCCCGGGGCCTGGGGGTGTCCCAAACCTGTGGCCGCTGTATAGAGCTCTCTTTCCACTCAGATCCGAGGATGCCCAGACCCCTGAGGACAGGCAGATGGGCCCAAGATGGGGAACCCAGAACCCCCTGGAGAGGTGCTGGAAAGCCGGGGACTGCCTAGGGCATCCGTAGTAACTGAATAGCAGCAGCCAGGGCTCCTGAGCCCAGCATTAAGTTCAAGCTTAATGAACTTAATTAAGGGGGGGCAGATCTTTGTTCCCTAGTCTGCTTCTGGAGCCTCCGGCAAGCTTTGTCCCTGAGCTGCGGGTCCCCTGGCAACACCCTGAGAAAGTGCTCCTGGGTGCAGACGACCCTGAGCCCAGGACCAGAGTCACTGCTCTGGCAGTAGCAAGGGGCCTGGTTATGGCCTGAGTGACCGTCTAACCTGTTCGGGTGCAGCAGACAGCAGAGAGCCCTGTTGTTGGAAAGGTGGGAGAATCCGGGCCACCCGTGCCGGTGAGCATCGCCCTGGATGGGAAGGCTGTACACCTGGCCCAGGCTGGCAGCACCACGGATGGCGGAGCACGGGCAGTTCCAGCATGCCTCTGGGGTGTGACAGCAGCTTCGGAGGGAAGGGCTGTGCCCAACCGCAGCCAGGCCCTCGGGAGCCAGGGCCGGGGTCTTCCCCTCCGGAGGGGAGTAGGAGGCATTGTCACCTCCCACATACAAGGAGAAAGGCCCTATGAAACTTCCTCTAGATGTCACGCCATCTCTGCTACGGTCCCCATAAGAATGATAACTGTGTTTACTGAGATCTAGTGTGCCTGGTGCTGGGGTAAGTGATTTTCTATCAGTATCTCATTTATCCTTAAAAGCACTCTGTGGGATAGGTACCATGGAGATTCTCATGGGTGGGTCAGAAAATATGGCCCACAGTCCAATAAAAGTTTGAAGACAGCCATGGTAACATTAGCATAAAAGGAAGCAGCACTCCCAGAGACCCAAGGAAGGGGGATTCGTGTCTGAGTAAAGTGGAGAAACATGAAGGCATTTCACAGGAAATAGAAAGATATGAAATGAATTCTTCAGAGGAGATTCTCCACCCACAACAGGCCACCCACACTCAGACACAAGATATAAAGAGGAAGCCTGTTGTGGCCCACACAATCCCCACGTAGATTGCACATCAAAAAATAAAAACAGGGGCACGTGGGTGGCTCAGTCGATTGAATGCCCACATTGGGCTCCCTACTCAGTAGGGAGTCTGCTTCTCCCTCTCCCTGTGCCCCTCCCCTCTCAAGTAAGTAAATATAAACTTTTTAAAAAAGATTTATTTATTTGACAGACAGAAATCACAAGTAGGCAGGAAGGCAGGCAGAGAGAGGGGGCAAGGCAGGCTCCAACGAAGCAGAGAGCCCAATGCGGGGCTTGATCCCAGGACCCTGGGATCATGACCCGAGCTGAAGGCAGGGGCTTTAACCCACTGAGCCACTCAGGCACCTCAAGTAAATACAATCTTATAAACATAAATAAAAACAGACAAAACCCTGGTTGCTGGCTTCTCTTGAAAAATCAGAATGTCTGGGCACCTGGGTGACTCAGTTGGTTAGGCGACTGCCTTCAGCTCAGGTCATGATCCTGAGTCCCACATTGGGGCTCCCTGCTCAGCAGGGAGTCTGCTTCTCCCTCTGGCCTTCCCTCTCATGCTCTCTCTCTCTCTCTCTCATTAAAAAAAAAAACAAAAAAACAAAAAATCAGAATGTTTGGCACCACTGAGCCCTCATTCTGATGTGGAATGTTGATTAGAGCCGGGAAGCTGCTAGCTGCTTTGGACTGTGGGTGAGGGCTCTGGTCCATCGCAGTCCCCGCCACTCCCTAACGTCTTTCACCTGGTCCTTCAGCTCAACTGCGCCCCCTGCCCCGCCCCACCGGCATTTCAGGCGGCCCCTCAGCAGACTGGTAGATCCCTGCTGCCACCTGGTGGCCACAGCCCACACTTTCCATCATGGCCGAGCAGTGAGGTTCCTGAGGCGTTATCCGTGACCCGTTCCCTCGTTCCCTCGGACTGTTCCACTTAATCTTCTCACCCCCGCCCCGTGAGAGTGGGAATCGCACCCATCTTACAGATGAGAAAACAGGAAAGGTAAATATGGAAATTACCGCTAAGAAAACAGATGAGCAAGGTTAAGTGGCTCAGGCTAGTTGAACTGAGCCTGAATTGATGGATGAATGGATGGTTCAGCTAGCTGTTCTTCCTGATATTGCCGGAAGTGGAATCCTGTTCTTTCCATAACCCCAGCCCAGGATACTTTAGGCTCTGTCCTCCGCAATAGGCCCCATGATGACTTCCACGCTGGACGCTAGGTCCCGGTGAGAGAGCCTGTGCCTCCTTAGGATAAGCCAGGATGCTACAATGAGTACTTTAAGAGGACAGGGCAGGCTGGGGACCCTCATCCCACTTATTCACATGCAGAAGCCGTAAGTGCACTGTTACTTGTCTATGGTCAAGCAGGCCTTGAACTCAGGATTTCTAAGGCCAAGAGTGGGGCAATTTTCCACACCACCATGCTGCTTCCCTAGGCCGAGAAGGCCTTTCTCTTTTGCTTTCCCCAATCCCACTTATCCCAAAAGGCCTGGCACCTGCCCTGCCTCCTCCAGGAAGCCTTCCTGATCACTTCAGCCCCCAAAACTCCCTCTCACTTATATGAGCACCTATAAGCCTGGTCCATAGTCCCCTTCTGGGGTTGACAGCATGCTGCCCTGTGGTAGCAAGTAATTGCCTGATGCCTGTATGTCCTGTCTCTCCAGCCGGCGGGAGATTGCTGGGAGGCAGGGCTTCCTGTTCCCTCTGGGATGTTTATGGAAGCAATGTGCGTTGACAATTTATTCCTTGAGCCATATGACAGGACCCTGGGGAAATTCCAGAATGAACTGGACCTTGCATCCTAAAATGCGACCCTGGGCATGTCACTTCTCTACATCAATCCTTTCAGTGGCTTTCTGCCGGTCTCAGAACACAACTCAGCTCCTTCCCATGTGGACATCTCAAAGCCATCTCTCCCTGCACCTAGTACTTCCCCACATACCCTGCGTTCTAGCCCTACAGCATTTTGGTTCCCTGATGAAACATGATTATGCCTACCTCTGGGCCTTTGCATGTGCCCTCTGTCCCACCTTCACCCAACCCAAGTTACCTTTTAAGCCTCAGCTTGGATGTTACTTCTTTAAGGAAGCCTTCCTTAGTGGCCCAGTGTTGGTTAGGGACACTGACCCCTCCACTGGGCTCCAGTGGCACCTGTTACTGCCCTGCGCAAACACTTACACTGCATGTAATGGACCACTGACTTGTCTGTCTCCCTCCCCAGATAGTGGGCTTTGGGAGGATAGGGCCCCCATCTGACTTCTCACTGTATCCCAGTAGTCAAGGCCAACTCCTAGAGGCACTAGAGATGTGTGGTAGACCCTTATCAAATGAACGCATGAGGGGCACTTGGGATCAGTCAGTTAAGTGTCTGCCTTCGACTCGGGTCATGATCTCCAGGTCCTGGGATTGAGGCCCAGGTTGTGCTCCCTGCCTCGTGGGGAGCCTGCTGCTCCCTCTGCCTCTCCTAGCCACTCTTCCACTTCTGTGTGTGCACGTGTGCTCTCAAGTAAATAAAATCTCTAAAAAAAAAAAAAAATAGGAAAATAAACACATGAACGAACGAGGTCCTGTTTTTATGAACACCTATCCCATTGGGGCATCTGACTCTCCAATGATTAGAGTCCCGCAAACTCCAGAGACGTTTTCCTCTTTGAAGTCCTTTATTCTCAACAGTTCCCATCACTACTTCACCAAGCTAGAGCTCCCCGCAGTGAGCGGGACTCCAATCATCTTTCCTCCATATTGTAACCTTGCCCTCACGTTCAGACCTGGGTTTGGGCAGAAAAGGTTAAAGAGGTCGCACTCTGCGGCAGGGAGCAAGGGCCGCCCTCGGCATCAGCCTCGTCTGGTTTCCGGGAAGATACCCTGGCAAGTTCAGGGAGAGGCAGCCCCACAGGGCGATATGTAGGGCGGAGGACGCAGCGCAGGGTTCCAGGATTCCAGGGGGCAGGGGCAAGGCACATTACACAGAGGTCTCTGCAGAAAATCCAGGCCATTCTCTGCCTCTTAACATGCATTTTCTCAGTTGTCACTGACTCTGGATCTCCGTCCCTAGTCTACAAGAAACCACAACCTGTGTGCCCCTGAAGACATTTTCTTTCTCCCCTCACGCGATAGATGTGGTTCCACATGTATTCCATGTATTCCAGGTTTCTGCCTTCTGCCTTCAAGAACATCCAGTTTTGTTCAGGTCCCTCTTAATGGCACTTAATAAATATACATTCTGGGACCTGACAGAACAGGCTGTCCTCTTTCAAAAACATCTCTAAAGCTGCCTGTTCAAAACATCTGAGCAAGGACAGAACTCAGAGGGGGCACATCCCAGCTTACAGCTGGCGGCCGCTTCAGACCGCAGACCCGTCTCGTCCACTACTGCGTGTCTCGGGCCGAAGTCCCCAGTCCCGGGGACACACCGGAAGCACCTGGGGAGCTTTCTGAGTTCCTGAGGGCCTGGCCCCAGCCTAGACCAACTCCATTACAATCTCTGCGGGCGGGGTGGTGGTGGTGGGGATCCTGGCATTAGTCACCAGCCCCGCAGCAAGCAGCCAGGTTGAGAAGCCTGAGCTGGGGTTCTAGCCCACAGGAGAGTCTCAGTAAGCACTGAGGGACCCACACGTGGACTTCCTGTCTTGTAAATGCTCCCCTATGTCTTCTACTTGTATTAGAAATCTTAGTGGGAAAGAGAAAGGAAAATGAGTCAAGAGCATCTTACAGAGTGAATCTGGTGCCAGCACGGGGTCAGTGGGGACTGAGTTTCTCTTGCACAATCCATCTTCCCACTTTCCTGAACTGAGGAGTGAGGTGCAGATCTCACGCGGGCATGTATATATTTCTTAAAAGCCCTCCCAAAGCCAGAGCTAACTGCTTTAGGCGCTACAGTGACAATACCATGGAGAGGTTCTTGGAGGTAAGTCTAAGCTAACACTGGATTTTCCCCCAGCCTCTAGATTGGGTCAGCCCCCAAATGTATAATATGTATTACAGTTCAGGCCAGACCCCCTTTCCCCTCTTCCGTGAATCCCGAGATGTATCTTAGCCAAAGTGACAACCCAGAGAGGGTAATTCAATGGTGGCTGCTCCCAGAATGGCCCCAGTGGGTTGGTTTGCCTTGAACAGGTACTGTTTTTCCCATTTCCAGGTCCTAGAAAGGGATGGCGATGGGTCTGACCTCACCAAGTTCAAGAGACTGGCTACCTAGAAAGTAGTGTGGAGAGGGGCCCTGAGGTAGCTCCTGGGCTGAGGGGAGAGGGCCCCATGCTGAGTCCCAGTGTCTGCCACGGCTGGGCAGGGCCAGCAGAGGCTCGAACTCTGCAGCTGGGCCTGAGGGTGCTGGGGCCATCCTGAGACCATTGCTGGTCTGAGACTATTTCATGCTACCATGAAAATTGACATTTTTATCACACTTAACAATTTACAAGGTGCTTCCCATCCTTAGCCTCAGGCCATTCTCGCCACAACCCTGTGAGTTAGATCTCTGTGGATAAGAAAACTGAGGTTGTATCCTATGTCTAAGGCCCTTCCGCCAACTGACACCCACATGCACCTGCTACCTCCAGGCCCTGAAACCAGCGGGTGCTCCCCCGGCTCCCGACTTCCAGAAACAGGAAAGCAAGCCATCACCCAAGCTCCCCCACCCACCAGGCTTTCCATCACCTGCTGCACAGAGTTGCCTAAGCAATTTGCATGCCCTTTGTTCCCTAGTGCAGAGAACACAAGCCCAACAGCTACACAGCCTCATGTGCCCGCATCCTCCCTCACTCCTTACCCTCAAAATCTCCAGTTCCCAGGAACAGCCTCTGAATTTGCCTAAACACGTTCCAGAACGGTGACCCAGCCACACCCGCTCTGAGGCTCCACCAAGGAGAACCTTTCCACTGCCCTCACAAGCCCTTGCTCCTCAGCTAGAGAGGGCTGGAAGGGAGGTTCACCGCCCAAGACAACTCAGCTGCCAGCATTTGTTGGCTGCGGTGTCTCCTGATGCAACATGCAGGGAATGAACTGTCAGGCCAGACAGCTCTGGACCTCTCCAGCGCCCTGCAACCCCACGCACACAGGTAACATTCACCTGCGTGACCCACTCGGTGGGCATGGCTGGATAGGAGCACAGGTAAGACAGGCCATAAATGACAGCAAGTCCTCATCAACTTGACCTGCCATCCAGGCTGTTGTGACTTCAGACGGAAACCCCGTTTTCTGCAGACCAGATGAGTGCCTCTGGCTGGAGCCCTTCCTGCTCACCCATGCCAGGCATGCCTGCAAGGCCCACCCACCTCTACTGGCAGCCCTTCACCCCACCTAGGCCTGATCTCCCCTCTCACCCCCGCCTTCTCTTGGATTCCTTCCTCCCTTGGCAGCATAGGCACCACAGCAGGCACCCTAGGAGGGCAGACTCCAGCCCCACGGAGCTGGGCTTGGGGCTCTGGCCAGGAAGCTGGAAGGCACATATCCCTTCTGCTCGTTCACTTCCACGAGGCTCCATTCCGGGTTCCCCTTCTTGTCCTGGGCCTCTAGGACAGTCACCAGCTGGCCCGCCTGCAGACTCACTTCATGGCTGCTTCTGGCCACAAAGGGGTACACCGCCACCGCCTGAAACACATGGGGAGTGACACAGAAACAGTGTGGCATGGGGACAGACACACCCAACCCAGAGATGCCATTCTCGTCTTGCTCCCTCCCACCCGACCCAGTGCCCACGGGGCAGTCACCATGTCCCAAGGACATCCTCTCTGCTTCCACCAGCAATACCCACTGTGTGCCAAGCTCTGTTCCAGCATGTTCCCTGGGCTTGACTCTCACAGCTCTATAATTCTATCTGCTCCATTTTTCAGATAAGGAAATGGAGACTCAGGGAAGTCAAAGAGCTCATTCAAAATCACATAGCAACGACGCCAGGCCTGTCAGTATGGGTGCCCTCGGTCCACTGCTGTCACCCCACTGAGCAGAGCACGTGGCAGCCTCTCCCCCAAAACCCTTCCCAGATCTGAGGGTGTCACCTACCCAGGCCCGCTTCCCAACTTGGGAGTAGAGACGGGGAATCAGGGGACTCGGTTAATTTTTAAGGAAAGGCATTGAACTGGGGAGGGGGGGGCCTGGAAGGGCCTGGCCTCACTTTCATCATCTGCGAAATGGAAGTAATAGCATCTCCCACTCCAGGTAATTGTGGGAGTTCAATGAATGATGTGCATCTGTGCCCAGTACACGCTCAGGGCTCAGTACATGTGGGGTACTCTGACTCTGTTTACCATTCCTGCTGTTACTGTGGCCAACCCTCCGGAACAGTCAGAAGCGGGGGAGGACGGGGACCATTCCACAAGTGTGGACCCATGAACAGAGGAAGTGGCTGATGTGTCTGGGAAGATGGACAGCTGGGCTCACCCAGACCTAGAAATGCTGCCCACTCTGGGTGGATCTGAGGCCCAGCCAGGCCCTCTGGGGAGCTCCTTGTGGGTTCTTGGCTGATGGGCGGGAATGCCCAGCAGGAGTCATTGGCCCTCGGAGCCTTACTGGGGATAAGCCCCACGCTGCATGCCTCACATCATACAGGCTTCTCCACTGCCCCCCAGTAGCCCGCCTGAGGCTCCTCTCAGGCCTGAGGCCTCCCGGACTGTTCACCGCCAGTCTCTGGTTTCCTACCACTGCTCCCTGTCGCTGCTCCTGCCCTTTCTACTGCCCACCTGTCACAGATGAAGCTCTCTTCTACCGGGAAGTGCGGCTGCCGTTTACTGAAGCTCACATATGCCTGGCCTGGCCTTCCTAGCTCCTCCGGCCCTCACAGCGACCCCACAGAGCTTCTCCTCCCTCGACGACTCTGTCCCAGCAAAGCCAAACCCTTTAATTGTTTCCCATCACTTTTTTGGCTTTGAGGTAGAATTCAAATACTGTAGCAGTCATCTTTTTACAGTGTACGATTCAGTAGTTTTTAATAGGTTCAAAGGCGTGCAATCAGCGTTTCTAATTCCAGAACATTTTCATCCCCTCAAAAAGAACCCCCCATTCGAGAGAGCAGTCCCTTCCCAACTCCCCCCACCCCCTGGTCCCTGCCAACCACTGATGTACTTCCCGTCTCCAGCCATTTGCCTGGTTTCGATGTTTCATACAAAGTCATACAGCACGAGGACTGCTGCACAGAGCTGCATGTGACAGCATGTACTGGCCCTTCCTTCTTTTTCACAGCCGAATAATACTCCGTTGTGTGGCTACGCTGCATCTCACTTACCCCCACTCGTCCGCTGATGGACACTTGGCTTGTTTCTACTTCCTGGCAGTTATGACTAATGCCGCTGTGAACATGCGTCTGGGATCCCCACTGTTCTGAAGCCAGAACACCCTCGCCAAGGCCTTAAGGCTCCCCTGGCTTGGCCCTGCCGACCTCTCTAGCAGCACCGCACCCCTACCTTCTCCTCCCCGCCACGTGCCCCTCCTTTGTCCACACACAGACACGCACATGTGCACGTGTACACACACAAACATGCTGGGCCTCTGCCTTCACTATGCACACTTTCTGGGGAGCTCTTCCCATCCACATGCCGGCACACTCCCTTTATCCAGTTAATCCCTGCTCACCCTTCAAATCTGAGAAAAAGCATCATTCTTCTTAGAAAAGCCTTTCCTGCACCTCTCTCACTAGACCTAGGGCTCCAGTACTTATCACGGCTCTAACTTTACAATGATTCCCATGATTATTTTATTAATTGCTGTTTTACCCACCCCCAGGTTATAAATCTGAGGAAAGCAAGGACCAAGATTTACTTTTGCTCATGATTACATCTCTCATCTAGTACAATGCCTGGCAAACAGTGAATGAATGAATGAATGAATGAATGAATGAATTCTACTCATCCCCTTGATAGGGAGCCAGGGGTTGTTTATGGGGCAGGGATGAAATCCTCCTTTTTCCAGGTCCAGTCCTGACCAGGACACCAGTGTGGTCACAGACCAAGGCCCTGGCCTCAAGGGACGGTAGCCTCTTCCAACAGGAGGAAGATCAAAGCCCCACTCCAGGTGGCTATGGGAGGGCAAACCCCACCCCTCTCCCAGACTCACCTGGGTCACCGTTGGGAGAGAGGGGACAGGGGCTGGGATGGGCTCTGGTGCCAGGTGATGGGAGTCCTGGTGAGGCCCCTCCTGCCCTTTGATTTCCTCCTGACCGGAGATGACATGGTACAGCTCCAGTTTCCCAGCTGGTGCATACCCTCGATGTCCTACAGGACACGCACAATGTTATCTGGCTGCAAACCGCCCTTCCCATCCCTTTTAGTGGTAGAGGAAGTCAGCACCATTCGTGGATGTGAATGCCTCCAGCACAACTTCCCAACATGAAAGAGGACCTGAAAAGGTCATCTAGGAACCTCACAAACCCACCCCAAACCCACACTCACACTCACTGTTTCCAGCTTCTACTTGCACATCCCCAGTGACAGGGAGCTCATTCCCTACCAAGGCAACCCACTCTGCTTTGAACAGGGGTAAGACGTTCTCCCTCGGGCTGGTATGAATACTGCTTTCCTGGCACTGGTCCCCTTCCCCTCAAGCGGAGACCTAGAGTGGGGCTGCTTCCTCACTCAGCACAGCCTTTTGCAGAAGGCAGAAACTGCCTTTCTCTTCGCTGAGTGCCCCCAGTCCCCGCTCCAGTGCTGTTCTGCTCCCTATCACCGTGCCCGGCGAGCACCGCCTGAGAGCTTGCTGGGCAGCGGGACTGGCATTTGACTGTCCAGTCTTCATGCCAAGCCTCCGGGTCAGTACTGTTGTCTTCATCTGATGGCTGGGCCAGCGGAGCTCAGAGAGGCTCCGCTAACTTCTCTGAGATCACGCAGTTAGTCAAGTGGCTGACTTGGGATCCAAACTCAGTCCCCTTGACCCTAGTGGCCGGCTTGAATCCAATTCAGCTGTTTGTCAACTTGAGTCATGAGACTGCCCTTTCACAGTTTCTGCTGGATTTGTACCATTTTCTTAAATTTTTTTTTAAAGAAGGCTCGGTGCCCAGTGTGAAGCCTAACATGGGCTTGGACTCACGACCCTGAGATCAAAACCTGAGCTGAGATCAAGAGTCACACACTTAATTTTTTGATAAACTCACTTTTTAAAACTTAGACTTGTTCTACCAATAATATGAATAAAATTACGGGTTTATGAACTGGCTATCGTTTTTCTCATACGCAGAAAAATATTTCAGTGACAATTATGATACACTGCCTGAAGGGGAAAACCTGTCTGTGGATCCCTTCCCAGTGAGCCTGTGTGACCCTCATCATGTGGGTCACAGGCCCCTTTCTGGAAGACACTGCTGGGCCATCTCCTCTTGGTTTCAAGGTGCCACTTGCCTCCTGCCCAGTTACACTGGGGCACCCAGACCTGAGCAGCACATCCAAGGCTGGGACCAGTGCATGGGGCACAGGCAGGACCACACGTCTCTCGTTCTAGATGCCAGACGTCCTCCCTGTAGCTGGGATCCAAGCATGCCTTCTCTGCGTGTCTACGTCTTTGAGGGAGATGCTGGAGCTCTCTCTGCACATCTCTGTCTACCCCAAAAGTCTGTGAGGTCCGCAAGGCACATAACAGGTGCCTGATAACAGATGTAGCAACGCAGACTCACTTCCTCTCTGTGGCATGGCACGGGCCATGCTGAGCTGGCGGAGCCCCAAGCCCTGAGTTTTCACCTGGGTCAATTCCCATTGCAAATCTGCATAGCCAGCCAGACCCCTGCCCACAGCCAGATCTCCCCACTGGTTCCTGTTGGGGAGCTTCCCAGAGGGAGGGGAAGAGCCCCCGAAGCCTCACATACCCCCGGTGTCCACCAGCCAGCGGCTGCTGTTGCCTTTGGTGTCCTTGTTTTGAAGGAGAGCCACAACCTGGCCCCGCAGCAGCGTCAGGTCCATAGTCCCAGCCCCGCTGACGTTGCTTGTCACCTGGTACAGCTTTTCTGGGCCGTACCTGCTCAGGAGAGCCTGCACCTGGCGTTCAGCCCCTGGAAGGAGTGGCTGGGGGTGGGGGAGGGACAAAGAGAGACACAGGTGTCTCAGTCGGTGTGTCAAAGCTGGCTGCCCGTGCTGACAGCCAGGAGCCCTGCGCCAATGCTTCCTCTGCTGCCAATGGGCAGTAGTCGCCTCACTGACAGATTAGAGGAAGGACACACACTCTTAGGCTCCGAAGGGATCTCAAAAAAACCCCTCAATTTACCCTCTAAAAAAAATCCCTCCTAGGTCTAAGCTTCTGGAATTTTCTAAAATTCTATTTCAGCTTCCAGAAGTTCTCAGTTACAGAACTCTAGGATGGGGCCCTAAATTCTGGCCACAGCATCAAGCTGAATAACCCCACAGGAAAAAGCCCAGCACAGGTCTTCCAGCCCGAATGAGTACCAGGGCACCAGGCCTGACTCGTGCGGCTGCTCCGACAGCCGGCACGGGGTGACGCATGCAGACCCTCCCTCACGTGTGACGGAAAGGAGTGCTATCTTCTATTCCACAAGTATTTATCAAGCACCTACTGTTTACAAGGCACAGTAAGCCTTCTGAATGGGGTAACAGAAACGCAGAAGACAGTTCTGCCCTGATGGAAACGGCCAGCTAGCCGGGAAGAATGACTCAGGGGTGCTTTCCATGCATCCAAAAATCTCCTGGCCCTGCCTTTGTTTTCTTGTTCATTTCTTCCAGCAAAAGTATCATCAGGAAAAGACTCAGGGGTGACGATCCCTTTTTTGCAAAACAAAGAAGAAACTAAAAATATTGAATATAGATTTACTACAGATTCTCTGACTATATATGTGTGTGCATATATACAGCGCTCACATTCTATGTTTTAGTTTCTGGGGGAGGAGGTGCTTGGTGTAGGGAAAGCAGACAGAAGTGCCCTTCAGGGACGTCTGGGCAGAGACTCTGCCACTTTGCCATTACCCCTACTCCAGTGGGTTCACTAGTCAGGCTCAAGAACTAGCAGAACTTGATGTTTCTAAACAGGCCCTTAGGTGGATGTGGAGACAGGGGAGCTTTTTTTCCCCAGAATGGAGGTGTTACCCTGAGTGTAAAAGCTAGCCGTGTAGAAACGTTTGCCTTCTTTCTCAAGTCCGAGAGGCCGCGGGCAGAGAAGAGCCGCATTCCCCAGAGGGACCAAGGGGACACGTGGGAGGATATCACGAGGACTGCTTCTGTCCTGGGAGACCACCTCACTTCTGTGGGTTCTGAACCCCGAGCCAAAGAAGTCAGGAATGCGTAGGAGGGGTGTGGGGCGCTGGGTGGGAACGAAGGTGGAAAAGAGGAGGCATCTCCTCTCTTCCTGCCAGTTTGCCACACACCTTGGGTTCATGATGTTTCCATTCCTTTCTCTTGTTTTTCTTTGTTTTCTCTTTTTTTCTACAATCAGCATGAAATGCTTTTACAATAAGTAAAATATTATTATCTCAAGTAGAGAGAGAGAGGAGTTTCCCAGGACTCATCTGAGTGGCTGCTCTGCTCTTTACTTTCTGTACCTGTCCTCCCCCCAACACTGTAGGGCCCACGCCACCCCAACCCCCGTGGGACCTCTGGCTGGGACAGCCTTGGTGTGGGGGGGGGAGGGGGGGCATGGCTGTGGCCTGAGGAAGTGTCCGCTGTCCTCGGAGAGGGCCTGCATCCCTGATGGCCTTTGGCCTTCTCTGCATTCCAGTCAGGTGCACAGGCCACCTCTACGGGCCAGCCCTTGTGGGATGGGCTCCTTTACTTGTCTCTCTGGGTCTCTGGAGCCCCTTCCTCCCTTCTGGGGAATCCTGGCCCTGTTTCCCCACCCTTGACTTTACATTTCACATGGGACTGAACACACAGCTTCAGGAGTCTCGACTGAACACACAGCTTCAGGAGTCTCTCGTCCAGGTCTGTCCCCTGCGGGGCCCCCTTCTCCCTTCGGCTAATCAGCTCCACTTCCGACGTATGCTACCTGCGTACATCCTTCAAGTGCACCGGAAACATACCCTTTCCTTCTATTTTAGAGAAAAATACTTTACTCAGAAAAGCATCTGGCCAGCCAAAGTCTGTAAACCATAATGCAGCTGAAATGCTGTGTTTTGCAATTGAAAATGCCATAGCAAAATGAAAATATAAATGATTTATTATTCCCACTTTTTATTCACCCTGAATGCTGGTATCTGAAGCCAGTTCAGTGGGATGGTAAGGAAACAGAGTAAGCTTTTTTAAAAAAATGTGAAATTCCAGGTTTGGGGATGCTGATGTCACTTGTCTGTTATTATGTCTAATTGCACTTAATATTCTACTGTTCTTCTCTGATGTTTATTGGCCACGAGGAGCATGTGTGTAGGTGGTGTGAATCCTATCACCTCCTCTGGCTCACAGACAGAAAGAAGAGGAAAAGGGTACAGGGAAACCTGGGGTAAGAAAAGGAAACGGGGGCGCCTGGGTGGCTCAGTGGGTTAAGCCGCTGCCTTCGGCTCAGGTCGTGATCTCAGGGTGCTGGGATCGAGTCCCACATCGGGCTCTCTGCTCAGCGGGGAGCCTGCTTCCTCCTCTCTCTCTGCCTGCCTCTCTGCCTGCTTGTGATCTCTCTCTGTCAAATAAATAAATAAAATCTTTAAAAAAAAAAAAAAAAAAAAAAAGAAAAGGAAACGGGACCGGGCCTTCCCCCACTGGCAGGTAAAGGACTGGACAGTCTGCGGGGCAGGAGGGACACTTACTTGTGCGGTGGGAGGTGGCAGCACTTTCTCAAAGTTCTCTTGAAAGGAGCGAAGCTGGTGACCATTCTGGCCCAGGGTGTCCTCCACCAGCTTCCAAAAGGCTGGCTCAGAGAGGTGGTAGTGGGGCAGCTGTGGGACAGACACTGTCATCAGAGCATTCTCTGGGAGGAAGGGGACAGAAAGATTCGGGTAGTCTACATTCCAGCCCCAGGTGTGTGAAGAGGGATTTTAATGTCATCGTCAGCTGTCATGTGTGTTTGCTGACTGCCCTGCTCAGTGTCCTTCAAGAAAGTGTCCTTCTGTGGGAGTCTAGGAATATTGCCCACCGTGGAGCTGTGGCCACAGGGGTGGCAGGCACGGCCTCCCTTCTCCCATCTGCTGTGAGCAGTCCACGGACTAGACAACAAACCCGAGCAAGGCCAGGCAGAATCCTCCCATCACATTTAGAATATGAAGACTGAGAGCAAGAGGAAAACTTCTCTTTTAGATGCTGAGATGTAAAAACTGTCTCTTCCACCATGCAGAAAAAGGTTGTCCTGAGAATGAAGCCAGCCCAGACAGGGAAACAGAGCTAGGAGATGGAGAGAAAATCGGAGCCCTGACACTGTCTGTGCTGAATGCACCTGCCATGGGTTCGATCGCCTCCTGGGCCTCCCATTTATGCAAATCAGGATGTCCTTCTTTATGCCTCAGCTGGTTTGGAGCCCAAGGAGTTCTGAGTAATGCCGCATCCTGAGACCATGGCCTAGCTAGCCATCTCCTGCATTCTTCCCAACAACCAAGGAACGAGTAAGATCCATAGCTAATGGAGACCAGCCCTCTCTGCTTGTCACCAAGCTTACTGCTCTTGGGTCTGACTTAGAACCTTTCCCCTGCCCCCAGGATGCAGACTGAGGTTCTACTGTGCAGGCCTTTCCCAGGCTCCATGGGACTGGTCCAGGGCAATGGGCCAGAGGACACAGACAAGGAAGCTGGCACCAGTCCAAACAATCGAAAGGACAGGCCCAACCAGGAAAGACCCACTTTCTACTTTTATAAAGTTGATCTTCCCGCTGCTGGCCTCCAGCAACACTCCCCAGGCCCACACATCCCAGTCTAAACACAAGAGACCTGGCAGCCCTACAGACAGAACTGGAGGGTGGAAAGAGAATGACAATTATCTAATCACACCGACCCTCCGACTTTGGGAAAGAAATGCTTCTTTTGTCAGATGGTTCAGGCTTAATTAAATTCAAAAAGCACGTCTAAGACAGAACTCTGTACTAAATGCTTTGAAGGCCCAAAAGAATAAAAGCCTATCGTCTCAGCCCTCCTCAACGAGGAGAAACAGCTTCTTCCAGCGCCCCAGCTGAAGGCAGGCTCTGCGAAGCGCTTAGCACAGCACATCCTAAGGGCTGTTGGAGTATGTGCGATGGGGAGATGGGCTCTCCCAGCTGCAAGAGGGAATGGAAAGGTTCATTCATCCGTCACATATTTGGGGAGTTCCTACCTTGCACCAGGCATTGTGAAAGGCATAGAGGGCCTTGGGCTGGAGGCATTTCAGGCCAAGCAAGGGGTCTGTGCAAAGGGATGTGGTCACACTCAGAATCAGTGTCCAGGAAATGGGACCACAGGGTGGCCTGGGACAAGGAGCCAGGGGTCACGAGCGTTTCAGAGGAAGTTTCATGCAACACAGTGCAAGGGGGCGGCTGAGCCACGGACCAGGAAGCCCAGGAGACACTGTGTGCTCTGAGGAGTGCTGGACCATCCTAGGGGCCAGGCCCACAGTCCCTCAGCTCTGATGCTGACAGAGACAGACTTGAAAGCAGCTTGGTTTTCTTCCCTGGTCCTCAAAGCTCTGAATTCAAAGTTTGTCCTTGGAAGTTTGTCCAAACTTCTTTGCGATCCATATAAATAGATCTTTCAGCGGACAACTTTTCTACTAGGATGCCAAGCAGTGTTCAGAGCCCAGGAGTTGAGCTGCCAGGGTGAACTCCTGCTATCGGCTGTGTGGCCTCGGGCATGCTGTCTAACCCCTCTGTGCCTCAGCTTCCTTTTGGAACGCAGATGATGATGGTACCTACTCTCTACGGCCAGTGTGAGGATGCGCTGGGATAATGCATCGAAGGGACACACCACATGTTCACGAGGATGCAGCTGCTAGAAGTAGACACAGCAGCGGGAACGCCAACCAGAGACACTGACTCCCGACTTTGGGGAAGGGCCGGGCCTCTGTCACCGACTTCTAATATATTCCAAGGACGGGCCCCAAGGTCTGCTATTTTCTCAGCAGAGCCTCCACCGCTTCTGAATCCCAGAGCCCAGGAATCGCCCGGAGTCCCAGTTCTATTCTCGTTTACATGATCGGACTCCAGGAATGGGCAAATGACATAAGAGAGGTCCAGGAGGTCCCCATGGCCGCCTGCTAAGCACTGACGGCCTAATCTCCCTCCATGCCAGCCCCCTTGAACTGCTGGCTGCAGGGCTATGAGGCCCTGGCTACTCGGCAGAGGTGCCCCAGTCCCAGAGCCTTACCTGGGCCAAGCTGCCCTCCGCCCTCTGCAGCACCTGCTGTGCGAGGTCCCTCTGGAGGCCCACGAATGTGCACAGGATCTGGCCCAGCCAGCGCACGGCCAGCCGGTTCAGCTGCGGGAGCTCGGCCACGAGCAGGGAGTTGAGGGCCTGGTACGTGTGCCGGGCCTCCTGCTCCTCGTACGTCACGCTGCCCACCTCCAACAGCTTTTCTTCCACCCTCTCGAAGTCCAAGAGTTTGTCCAGACGCTTCCTGACCAGGTTCTGAGGGCCAGCCAGGGCTTTGGCCAGGGTGCACAATGGCTGCCACACCAGGCCTTCTAGCCGCTGCTTCTGTGGGGAGAGGGGAGCTCGGGGCTGGGAAAGGGAGCGGCAGAGGGCAGGCACTGGGGAGAAGGGGTTTTGGAGGGAGGTAGGACCAGGCGGTAGTCCCACCCCCACCAACTCGATGTGACCTCTTGCATGTTATCTAACCTTTCTGGGCCTCAGTGTGCCCACCTGAACAATGGGGACAGAGCATGTATGAGCTTAGCAGAGGGCCTGGCCCTTCCTAACATCTGTGTACAGATCTTAGGAGATTTTGTAGAGAGGGGTGACCACAAACACAGTCTTTGGGACTCAGATTCCATCTTGACACTGACCATGTGAATAAGCTGGGAAGTCGCCCTCCCTGTGCTCCAGCTCTCCCCTGCAGAGTGCTGCTCTTAGCAGCCTCTGCCCCGTACGCTGTGTTGTAAGGATTAATGGAGACTATAAAGCGTTGAGCAGCTTATCTGCCTGGTGGATAGTAAGGCATAGCAAACATTAGCTGAGGCTATTTTTATCAGTAAAATGCATTAATAATAATAATGTCTGCCCTGCTTACTGCTCTGGAAGGTTATGGGTGCAACAATCATATAAAGGGCCTGGCTTTAAGTCATCTCTACAGCCATCGTGGGGCTTGAACTCACAACCCTGAGATCAAGAGTTGCGCGCTCTACTGACCGAGCCAGCCAGGAGGCCCCTAAATACTATTCTCACTAGGCTCTACGACCTGCCTCTCAAAGGAAGGGGAAAGGAGAAGCTGGACTCACGAAGCGTGGGAAGGCCTGGAGCTGGAGCTCCCGCATGAGGCTGCAGTACTCCGGCACGGGCCCTCCAGCGATGTCCAGATCGCACTCCTGGGGCCAGAAGCGGAGGAAAGCCTGGACCCGGAGCAGACGAGAAACAGCCAATGAGGACCCACTGTGGCCATCCCACGCCTGCACCCCCTACTCTCACCCTACCTCTGGAGAGGCGGTCCAGCCCTCCACACCCCCACCCCGCGACAGGGAAGCACACAGCGTACTCCATCCTTGCACAGCTCGGGTGATTAGCGAATCTTCCTGCAACAGAACCAGCCCTTTCTCCCTAATCCAGCGCTGCCCCGACCGGGTATGTTTGCACGGAACCTCTGATTTCACTGCCGTGCCCATATTCCACATATTCGATGGATACCTGAAATCAACTAACCATTCCTTTTCATATCAGTGTATTTTTTTTTTTTTAATCACCTTATGACACTACTACCATAACGGGAAAACCAGCAGTAACTGCCACAAACAGGCATGTAAGAGTAACTGCTGTAAAAGCAAACAACGTCATTAAGTTCTGTCCGGACAGCCCCGCCGGCAGAAGGCTCCTGGCCCGAGACACACTGCGCCAGTGTTAAAAGACACACCAGCCAAAGCAGCTTTTCCTGCACTCAGGGGATTAAAGGAGGGGTCCCACGCTTGCTGGGGGACTCTATGTCATGTAAGCCTGCCTCTGGGGGAACACAGCTTAATGCTTTCAAATATCTGTCCTACCCTGCAAAGCCGGATGGGTCTCGCACGTGAGCCTGCTTCTCCGTCCTTTCTGGGAGCCGTCCCCTCCCGTCTCGCTGCACTATGACGGGCTCCTGCTGCCTTCTGCCCGGGGGGCCCAGGATGGAGTGGGAAGAAGCAGAGGGATCTGCCCCACACAGAGGGGCCTGCAACTATGACCCCCCTTGCTGCCCACACTTCCCGTAAGGACACCCCAAATCCCATTATCCAAAGAGCCCGTTATCCTCTGACCAAGCCGCTTTGTGCGAATGGCCATGACCGAGGACAAAACCACAAAGGGACGGAGTGGATGGAATGAGTCAGCGTCAATGACAACAGTGAAGGAGAGTTTGGGGACAAGGAAAATAATGTGCCTGTTGGCATGCAAACTGGTGTTCCTTTGGGCTGAATTCAGCCTGTAGAAATACATTTTCTTGGGCCTACAGAGTACTTAAGTTTTCATTAAATTTGCTGCTCATGTGGACACATCATGAGATATCATCTGAAAGTTTTTTTCCCCCTAAAACCAGAATTGGCTACCGTCGGGTCCACATTCCCAAACAGCAACGGCTTCTCCAAGTCAAGTAACTGCTGCCCCTTTAGGCTTTGTTCACCCATATGGTCAAATTCTAAGTATTATTATGCATTTAACTCTACTGAAAAGTCTCGTCAACAGCCTATTAGACACTAAGACTCGGACATGTGCACATTTCATGTGACAATATTACCTTCTTCACTTTCATAGGCACCTGTGTCACCTGCTCTAGGTGCCAGACTGGTGGGTTGGGACTCAAACCCCAGTGAATTTTAACCCTGCTCAGTGGGAACCTCACCCCGAGAGCTGTGGGTTGGGGAGCACTCGCCTGTGGCCCTTCCTCTGACCTGCGGCCAGCGACCCGGTGACCTCTTCCATTTGGGTTCCTGCAGCTGGTGCTTTTGCCAGCTTGTCGGATGGACCCCAGGCGTCCTGCCTGGGGGACCCAGCCCAGCGCAGCCCAGTCATCGTTACCGGCAGAATCCTCACCTCCAGATTATCCAGGTAAACAGCCACATTGTTCTTCATCTCGGTCACACACAGTGACACCCATTGGAACCTCTCTTCTAAATCGTCAAATTCCTTGTCTTCCGTCTGAGAGGAGAGTGAGATCTGTGAACGCTGAGAATATCCACGCAGGGAGGAGGCGGGGGAACACGTGGGCCCATCCATGTCCCAAGCTCTCACTGGGGCCCACCTCTCCGCAGCCCTGCCCACCAGAGCCTCGTCCTTCAGCCCCAAAGCTGAGTGGGATGGTTAGAGGCAGTGAGTGCTGCTTAGTGGTTTGGTACTCAGATCACAGAGTAAGATACGCAAGCGCAGGAGTCCTAGGTCCTTGGCTGTGTGACCTGGGGCAAGTGTTACCCTCCTTGAGCCTGTTTTCTTCAGCTGCAAATGGGGTAATAAAAACACCTACTTCATTGTGCTGATCAAATAATGCCTGGTCTAGAGTAAGTGCCCCCAGCAATCTGAGCTGTTCCTGGGAGCTATTCCAAGCTGGTCCCTTGCCCATGCCCAGAGGTTAGCTTTCCTATCTGCAGAAAGTGATGCTCAGCAAAGGACAGCACAGGGTGCCCTGGAGAGAGCCCCAGCCGGCTCTTCGGAATCATGTGAGGGTGACAGCTCAGCCCCTACTAGCAACGCATGTGGAGAGGTCCCTGCAGCTCCCTCAGCCGCCACCTCTGACAGGAGTCTAAGCCACCTGCTCCACCCACAGCACAGTCCTTCCCCTCTGGAAGGGCTGGGATGCCACCCTTCCTCCGCCCAGGCTCACCCTGGGCACGAGCCCGGCCTCCTGCTTCAGCAGCTGGCTCAGCCGAGTGGTCTTCTTGGAGAGGGTGTGCGTGTTGAGGCGGGCCAGCCGCTCCCGGAGGGTCAGCTGCTCCACTCTGGCGTACTTGGAGGCTGCAGAAACAGAGGAGAGGGAAGGCACGGGGACCAGAGCTGACCCAGGAGAGCAGGCATCCCGGACACACCTGGCTAGGCGTCCGCTTGGGCCCTTGTCTCAAGCAGCACACCCGCTCCAACAGCAGCACGCAGAGGGCGAGACCTGGGCTGGCTGCAAGGTATGAGGCTGGCTGAGCAGCCTGACTTGGGCAAGGTGCCCCTTCCTCAGCCTGCTTCCTTATTCGTAAACGAGACCAGCCACCCCCTGTGCTTGCTCGGAGGATCACAGAAGACAGTGGGTTTGAATGGACTTTCTAAAGGAGGACTCAAGGGAGAGATGAGTTGCCGGAGGCCCCAGGGCCCGTGTCAGCCAGGCCAGGCGGGGAACCATGAAGCCCCATTCCCGGTGCAGGGCTTTCCACCCCCGGCCTGAGTCTGAAAGCCGGCTCTGCCTCTCACCAGCTCTGGCATCTGGAGGGAACGATCAGAGCTTTCATTTGACCTGACCGTGACATGAGGCTACCGGGGCCAGTCTCCAAGAGCAACAGTAAGGATCAAACCAGATAAGGAATGGAAGACGTGTCACAGGAGCTGGATTATCACTATCATACCATCCAGATGGCACAGTGGAGTTTGCTCTCTACCTGGGACACTGCCTCATTTCCCAAACCTTTTTGTTTTAACAACCTAAGAGACAGAGTTTCCCGTGCACTAGCTGGCCTTCCCAAGGTATGTGTACACACACACACACACACACACACACACACAGAGCTCTTGGCCTCCTCCATATTAATTTCTCCTCCACAGTATATGCAGTTGGTTTGCACGGGACTGATCTTGCTTTGGTTCAAGGGGTGGGTGCTAGCTGGGCTAAGCCAGTTCATATAATCTCAAACTCCTGATCACAGTGATTGGTTCCAAGAATTATACATAAGCCAGGCCCAAGCCAAACAACTTATGGCATTCCCCTAACAATGGTAACTGGTTCAGGGTGAGCACAGGACCCAAATGGGTCCTATCAGAATGACACTCCAATCTAATTTATGACTAAGGGGTGAAAGATCCCTGCAGGGTGTGTTATCAGATGTGAGTCTTAGAACAGCAATAGCCATTTACTACTATGAGGGAGGCCAGCCTGGACATGAAGTAACACACAGTAAAGATCAGAGATGAGAGAATTTTAGGGAAATGGAGCCAACACCCTGATCAAACCCTACCTAAAGTCCATATTACCTTTGGACTTGTGGTTACATGAGCCACTACATTTCCTTTATTAATGAAGATGGCTTGAAATGAGTGTTTTTGTACCTGGAAGCATTCTCACTGATATAACCCCTAAATCCCCCAAGTCCTTACCCACTTCCTTGCGCCTCTTGTACTCATTGATATTGGTGTTCACGTCCTGGAGGGCAGAGACAGCCCTCTGAAGCAGAGGGTAGGCACTGGCATCAGGGACTGTGTTCTCCAGGATTTTCTGCAGCAGCAGTGGGTACTTTGTAATCCTCTGAAGAGGGATCACCAGTAAGAAACTCAGGCCTGAGGGCCCAGCTTGTGGCCTGAGGGAGAAGGCTGGCATTAGGTAGGGGAAACCCACTGTTCCAGGGAACAGGAGCCCTGGGCTCTAGGTCCAGCTCTGCCTTTTAACTCGCTGTGTGATCTCAGGCAAGTCACCCTCCTTACGTGGTTCTCAGTTTCCTCATCTGTAATGCATGAGGTCTAGATGCTAGAGAGGCACTGCTAGTTCTCACTGTTCCGGTTTCTGGGTCCTGGTTTCCCATCTGTACTAAATGCAACGGTCAGTTCTCGGTCCTCCACTTCCCTGGCCTGTCAGCAGCAGACACAGCTGACTTGTCCCTGCTCTTAAAACACTTTCTTCTTTTGGCCCCAGAGATGCCTTTTGCCCGGCTTTCCCTGCTCCGTGGGACACTCTCTTGGCCTCCTCTGCTGGCTTCCCTCCAATGCCAGAGTGCCCTTGGGCCTTCCCTCCCCTCCACTCCTTCTCTTACTGACTTCATTTAGTCGGATGGCTTTTAACACAGCCCCAACCCAGACCTCTGTTTTCCCACTTCTGTTCTGAGCTCTGGACTCACACGGTCAGCTGCCTACGTGACACGTCCACCTGGCTATGTCCTAAGCTCAACTCTGTATGTAGGGCACCCATTTGACATTTCATGCAGTAAAATGGTTTTGTGGCTTTACCAGTTGAAAGTTCGAAAAAAAAAAAATCACAGGAACTTTGTGTTTATAGAGATGCATTTAAAGTACTTAAGGGTAGAGCTGCCTGGGTGGCTCAGTGGGTTAAGCCTCTGCCTTTGGCCCAGGTCATGATCTCAGGGTCCTGGGATCGTGCCCCACATCTGGCTCCTTGCTCAGCAGGGAGTCTGCTTCCTCCTCTCTCTCTGCCTACTTGTGATCTCTCTCTCTCTCTCTGTGTCAAATAAATAAATAAAGTCTTAAAAAAAAAACTATTTAAGGGTAGGGGGCACCTGGGTGGCTCAGTTGGTTAAGCCTCTGCCTTCAGCTCAGGTCATGATCCCAGGGTCCTGGGTGACTCCTGGATCAGGCTCCCTGTTCTCCAGAGAGTCTGCTTCTCCTTCTGTCCCTCCTCCCACCTGTTCTTTCAACCGCTCTCTCTCTCTTTCTCAAATAAATAAGTAAAATTTTTAGGGAAAAAAAAATTATTTAATAGTAAACAGTCATGATTTCTATTACTTATCTTTAAACAGTTCAGTGTAAAAACAGCAGCAAAATGTTAACACTGGTTAGTTTTAGGTAGTGGTATATGTTTATTACATTCTATTTTTCTACAGGTGCAGAACACAAGAATGAGTAGTGTCAAGATCCCTTCCAGATGCACTATTTGATGAATAGATGACTCTTTCTAGTCCCTTTCTTGCTGATTTCGGGGATTTGCAGGAAAAAATACCTGTCAGTGGTTTCTGGGAAGAGGCTCACACAGTTTTCCTTGATCATAACCAGAAGCCCTCAGACCTGCCTTTCAAGAAGCCTATGAGGGTTTTAAACCTCAGTGTCTAGCACGCCTCCTCCAAGAGGACTCACAGATGCTGCTCAAAACCATTCTCCAGCCTCTCTCCATGGTACCCTGGCTTCTTACTCTTCCTCCTAAGGAAATATTTCCAGACCAAATGTCCAGGAAGTATCACCCCTGAGGCTAAGGACAGGCAGAACAGGTGGGTGCTCTCTCATTAGCCACGGGGGGTTGTGGGGGAGGCAGGGGTAGGAATACCTGTCAAGACGTGCCTACACTGACCATCTGCTCTCACCATGGGTTTCCTAGCATTTGGCCAACCACAGGCAGGGGAGATGGAAAAGTCACCAGATATTTGCAAAGCTCTGTCCTCTGGGCTTACTTTCCATGGGAAAGGGCCCAACTGCCTCATGAGGACAGCTGTCCACAAATAAGAGTACATGGGATCTTCAAAGAGAGAATCACAGCTCTCCTCCACAATTAGCAAGGGGTCATGACAGAATCATAGCAGCCTTTTATGATTACAGCTTTTCTAAGGTAATCCGGAGGGGAAAAAAATTTTTTTTTAAAGTAGGCCCAACATGGGGATAGAATTCATGACCCTGAGTTCAAGACCTGGCTGAGATCAAGAGTCAGATGCTGGGGCACCTGGGTGGCTCAGTGGACTAAGCCTCTGCCTTCGGCTGGGGTCATGATCTCAGGGTCCTGGGACTGAGCCCTGCATTGGGCTCTCTGCTCGGCAGGGAGCCTGCTTCCCTCACTCTCTCTGCCTGCCTCTCTGCCTACTTGTGATCTCTGTCTGTCAAATAAATAAATAGATAAAATCTTTAAAAAAAATAATAAATGAACAGAAGAAAGTTTGGATGGAAAAGTTAAGCACCAGGTGGAGGGACGGAGAAACGTGAGACCGAAGGACAAAGGACTTTTACTCTTTATTTCCCCGTGTTTTGTTTAAATATTCCTTTTTTTCAGTAAGCATTCATTATTTTTATATTTAAAATGAAAAGAGAGGGGCGCCTGGGTGGCACATAAAGTTAAGCGTCTGCCTTCAGCTCGGGTCATGATCTGAGTCCTGGGATTGAACCCCGTGTCAGGCTTCCTGCTTGGTAGGGAGTCTGCTTCTCCCTCTCTCTCTGCCCCTTCCCCCTGCTTTTTTCTCAAATAAGTTTTTAAAAATTTTTTAAAAAATAAAATGAAGGAAGATTGTCAATAAAGGAAAAGAGAGATTATTTGCCTTCCCCAAACACTGCCTCGACTGTCATTCTGAGAGTGGGCGCTCTGTGCTGGACTGATCAGCCTCTGCAGGGCAGCTTTACCCCCCCCCCCCCCCGCCCCCGCCCCCAGCTGCAGAGCTTCCTGCCCACTGCAAGGGCAAGCTTTGATCCCCTCGCCCTCAGGTGGGAGCTGCATTAAGAGACAGGACAAATTGAAGATCCTGCCAGCTCACCCAGCCAAATAAAAAGGTAGCAAGCAGCATGCATTTTGGAATCACAAAGAATTGGATTAGATGGATGAGGAAGAACCCCTTACTGCTTGGTGTGGTGATTCTAGTTGGCTAAGCTCCAGAAACAGTCCCATGATCATATGCACAAAAAAACCAGGACTACTGTCTCAAGAGAGAAGAGGTGGAAAGCAAGGGCTGGCAGGATGAATGGCCTTCCTGGGGCAACACTGAACCAGGGGCTCTCATTGAGGGCATGGTGGAAACTTGCAGGCACTGGGCTGCTCCAGGTACTTAGCAGGAGGGTCCAGGGCAGCAGGCCGTCTGCAAGGACAGCCCTGCACTGTGGAGCAGTGTGCCATGTCTCCTAGGGCCCTCTGAACATGCACAGGCTGAATGAATGCCTCAAAATGTGTTGTAAGTTTGAGATCAGAGGTGTTCTTGTGACTATCTAACTCCATCCAGTAACTGATCACAGCACTGGAAGTCTTTTTTTTTTTTTTTTTTTTAAGATTTTACTTATTTATTTGACAGAGAGAGTGAGAGAGCATAAGCACAGGCAGGGAGAACAGCAGAAGGAGAGGGAGAACCAGGCTCCCTGCTGAGCTGGGAGCCTGATTCTCCCTCTCCTTCTACTGTGACCATTTGACAGAGACAGTGAGAGAGGGAATGCAAGCAGGGGGAGTGGGAGAGGGAGCAGCAGGCTTCCTGCTGAACAGGGAGCCTGATGTGGGGCTCAAACCCAGGATCCTGGGATCAGGACCTGAGCCAAAGGCAGACACCTAACAACAGCCACCCAGGCGCCCCAAGCACTGGAAATTTTTATGATGCTACCTTTCATAAATAAGACCCAGACCATCTGCAAGAACATCATACGTCCTACTTCCTCACTTCCTCTGCCCCCAGAGCATAATGTTATCCCTGTGTCATTTATGTCATTTGCTGCTTCTTATCATACACAGGGAGGTCAAATGTGCTCTCATGGCTACTTGTCATTCTACGGCATGTGCCTTCTCTGCTCTTTCCTTTTTCGATACTTCTTACATGGAATGGCTTCTGACTTTTCTTTCCTTGAATCCAAACTTATTTATTACAAGTAGGTGCCAGCATCTGATTCTTTCATTAGATTTCTAGGATAGCGGTGCCCAGGCAGCTCCACACTGAAATACATATTACTTTATTAGACATTATTTTCCTTTTACTTCTTTTTATTACTTTTAAGCCATTATCTTTTCTTTCCAGTTATGTATACAGGCAGGGTATCTCTCTCTCTCTCTCTATCTATCTGCCAATCTATTTCAAGAATATATGTCAGGATATTAATTTAAAGTTTTTTACAAAAAAGGAGCATTGAGGGGCATCTGGGTGGCTCAGTTGGTTGAATGTCAGGCCCTTGGTTTTGGCTCAGGTCGTGATCTCTGGGTCGTGAGATCGAGCCCTGCATCGGGATCTGTGATGGGTGTGGAGCCTCCTTAAGATTTTCTCTCTCCCTCTCATTCTGCCCCTCTCCCCTACCCCTCTTTCACTCTCTTAAAAAAAAGTGGGGGACGTCTGGGGGGCACAGGTGGTTAAACGTCTGTCTTTGGCTCAGGTCATGATCCGGGGGTCCTGGAATTGAGCCCAACATTGGGTTCCCTACTCAGCAGGGAGCCTGCTTCTCCCTCTGCTGCTCCCCCTGCTTGTGCTCTCTCCCTCTCCCTCAAATAAATAAATTCCTTAAAAAAAAGGAAAAAAAAAAAAAAGGAGTATTGAAACCACTAGTGCTGAAAGCCACAGTGTGGTTTCAGAGAACTACAAACTCTGCCCAGTCGGGACAAGGGTAATAGCTGGGGTTTACAGTGTCACTTGGGTACAAGTGAGTCCAACCCCCCAGGAGGCACAGTTATTACTCCCCCTTTCACATGTAAGGAAACCAGGTTTGGAGACATGAAATGGCTCTGCCAAGGTGAGCTGGAGAGGAGCCAGATCCACCACTGGGCAGTGTGGCACCGGAGCCCATGAGAAAAGCCTGGACTGGTCTGGCTGGAAAAGACTGGAGTGTGGGAAGCATGAGAAACTGCAGCCTCTGAGCCAACGAGGGCCCCCCGACGGTGCTTCTAACCTGTCTGAGCTCGATGCCAGTATTTGGCACCTGGGAGATTTCTAACTCAGTTTCTGACTTCTTTTGAGAAGTCGGAGGGTCTGGCCACAGTGGACTCACAGTCCTACATGGCAACTGAGGCGGATGGTTTGTAAAGTAGGGCTATAATTATTCTACTCTCTGCATGCACACCCTTTGTTGTGGTGGCTGCTGTTGTACCCACTTTGAGTACAACCCTGAAACTCCTCCCCTTGAGAAGCAGCGTCAATTTTTCCACCCCTTGGGTCTGTCACAGAACACCAATTCCCAGCCAAGACCTCCCAAGGCCTTACCCTCTCCTGCCCCCCCTTCCCTTTTCCCTCCCTCCCGCTCTCCCCCTGTCTCAACCCTGTGACCACTATGTGAACAAGCCTGGGCCACCTGCCAGGTGACGGAGCCTGTATAGCCAGAGCTGAATCAGCTCGGTGTCTCAGACATACAAGAGAGCCCAGCTGAGATCAGCAATGCTGACCTGCAGGTGATCACGGGCATGTGAAGGTGCTCAGGCGGGGCTAGAAGAATCCTTTATGGAGCCCAGCCATATTGCTAACAAGCAGCAGAATGAACCAAACACGTGTCTGTCTTAAGCCATTCTGTTCTGGGTGCTCTGTTACACAGGGAACGTTAACAGAGCTGCAGCTGCTTTCTACACAGGGTCTGTTGGCTCTGGCTGGCCACAGTCTCCACTGCTCCCTATGCCCCACATGTGCCACTCTTGTTTTTGTTATCTGCCTCTCTCCTATTGAAATGTTTTTAGTGACTCTCACAAAAACCTAAGTTTCTTTTTTCTTTTTTAAGATTTTATTTATTTATTTATTTATGAGAACTATCACAAGTAGGCAGAGAGGCAGGCAGAGAGAGAGAGAGAGAGAAGCAGGCTCTCCCCGAGCAAAGAGCCCAATGTGGGGCTGGATCCCAGGACCCTAAGATCATGACCCGAGTCAAAGGCAGTGGCTTAACCCACTGAGCCACCCAAGTGCCCCAAAACCCAAGTTTCTAAGACCCATGAAAGGATGAATCGAAGGGGGAAGTGAATATAGTTTTGGGGGTTAGCGAGGGGCCAGGGTAATTGAAAAGGAGGCTTCAGGAGGTTGGAGGGATAAAGGGAGAGGAACAGGGGAGGAAGCAGGAGCTTCCATAGGAGATAACATCATCTTCAAAGATCTTACTCTGTATAGTCCTTCTCTTGGGTGTAAAAGGAATGTCTAAGTAAGATAAAATAACAGCCGCCTCTCATCCTCCTGCACTATTCTGATTTCCAGAAAATGACCTTCATCTATCTCCATTTGGGGAGCTTGTCCTGGGGAAGGTAAAGCCTTTTTGAAATAGAAAAGAAGCAAGACAATTCCAGACAAGGAAATATAAATGATCTTAAATATATGAAGAAATGACCAACTTTTTTTTTTTTTTTTAAAGATTTTATTTATTTATTTATTTGACAGAGAGAGATCACAAGCAGACAGAGAGGCAGACAGAGAGAGAGAGAGGAGGAAGCAGGCTCCCCGCTGAGCAGAGAGCCCGATGCGGGCCTCGATCCCAGGACCCCGAGACCATGACCCGAGCCGAAGGCAGCGGCTCAACCCACTGAGCCACCCAGGTGCCCAGAAATGACCAACTTTAATCATGAGATGTAAATGCAAAATGAAACCACACTGAGACACCATTTGTCACCTCTCTCAGTGGTATTACTCTAAAGTTTAATGACACACCCTGGTGAGGCTATGAGGAAACAGACACCCACACCTTGCTCACAGTATAGCCTTTATAGAAGGAAAGTTTGCAATCTTAGCAAAATTATCCATATATGCTTCCTTTGACCTAGAAAGTACACTTCTGGACAGTCACCTTACAGAAACACCTGCACCTGTGGGAAACCTGGGTGGCTTAGTCAGCTGAGTGTCTGACTCTTTGTTTTGGCTCAGCTCATGATCTCAGGGTCCTGAGATCAAGCCCTGCATTGAGCTCTGCACTCAGCGAAGAGTCTGCGTAAGATCCTCTCTCTCCCTCTTGCACTGCCCATCCCCCACCTATGCACACACACTCTCTCTAAAATAAATAAAATCTTAAAAAAAAAAAGAACTATATGCACCTGAGTAAAATGACATACACTCACGAATAATCACTGAACGCTATCTGTAATAGCGAAAGAAAAGAAGTAAATTAATGTCCATTAATAGAAACCAGTTAAATGAACTGGGGGAACAGCCATGTGGTAGAAGAACACGCTGTTCAAAGGCTCATACATGTATGCAATGGAATAGGAAGGTGTCCACGATACATGATGAGGGGGAAAAAAAATACCAACTTTTTTAAAAAAGGCAGTGAAATGACAGCATATATTTGATTTGCTTCTATATGCATAAAGGAACTCTACAAAGATCCACAAGCAATTTACAAGTGGTTAGCATGACTTTGGGGCTGGGAGTAGTATTTAGGTAAATGAACGGACAGGACTGGACAGGACAGGATTTTTTGTGTTGCATAAATTTGGATTTTTTAAAGCTTCTGGGGCATCAATTTTTAAAAAAGCTTCTGAACTATGTAACTGTTCTCCACTCAAAATTTTAACTTAAAAAATATCTGTTCTATACATGTTTCTTTTTTTAAATATTCTATTTATTTATTTGTCAGAAAGAGATGAGGAGTGAGAGAGAGCACAGGCAGGGGGAGCAGCAGGCAGAGGGAGGAGCATACTCCCCACCGAGCAGGGACTTGATCCCAGGACCATGGGATCATGACCTGAGCCAAAGGCAGACCCTTAACTGACAGAGCCACCCAGGAATCCCTACTCTCTCCAAATTTCTATCTAGAGCTTCTACCCACTGGTGCCAGCTCTGGGTGGTGAGGCCACCCAGGGCAGTTTGGATCCTATTTCAACTGTGTGTGGAGAGGCCTTCCAGGGTGATCCGAGCCCGCCTCATGCCATGCTGCCTACAGCACATGGTTCCCACCATCTCACTGCCCTTCCCGTGGGAGAAAGGAGTGCTGTTCACCAAATGTTTCTGCTTTTCCACCTCTGGACCCCCAGGCATGGTGGCATACCCTGGCTTCCTGGCAGGTGGACAAAGCCACGGGATTAGGTCTGGGCCATGAATTACAAGAAAGGGATGCATATCATTTCTGGCCTGGAACACTTAATCCCCCCACTGAGCCACTCAGGCACCCCTGGCCTGGAGCACTTATTAGCAGCATCGGGCCCTCCAGAGCTCCCTTGCCCTTTGCCGCAGTTACTGGCAATAACCCAGAGAGTGGCTGCTGTCAGCGTGGGCCCCGAAGCGAGGATGGCCCAGAGAAGAGCCTCAGGTGACCTGCAGTGCAGCATCAGGAGGGCATAAACCTTTGTTACTTGAAGCCACCGAGAGTTGGGGATTGTGTCCCTGCAGGAGCACGGGCAGCACCGAGGAGGGGAGAGACCTGGACAGCTCCCACCCCCAGGGCTGACGGCAGCAGGAGCCCACGCACACTGGTGGTGCTACTCACACCACAGCCTCGATGACGCTCTGGATCTCTCGCTGCAGCTCCGGCTCCTTCCAGTAGGTCTCCACCAGCAGCAAGGCCTGGTCGTAGCTGGCACAGTAGACCCTGTAGACTCGCTCCAGCTCCTCTTGGAATTCCAGGAACAAGTTGCCTGATGGTGAAAAAGCAACAGGGACCCCCAAAGGCATGTCTATCTGTCCCCTCACTTGGGACATGGAGGTGGTGAGTTAGACAGATGAGCCCTTCACTGGGGACTGGGACCGCCAGGCCTGACCTGTTGGGCCACTTTGGGCAAATTACCTCTTCTTCCTGAGTTTCCATCTTGCTTTCAAAAGGCTGCTGGAAGGATTACGTGACGGAACGCTGCTCAGGCTGGTGCCCGGGGAGTCTTACTAAAGCACAGCTATCATTACAGCAGTAATATTATTTGTGAGGTGCTTTACAGATCCCAGAACGTACTCGTGTCACACCTTTATAATCACGTGTGTGCCAAGGACAACTTCAAACCCCCAGTCTACAAAGACATGCTCAAGCAGAGCACAGGTTGTCACCTGCATGGACTCTGCAGTCAGAGAGGACCAGGAACAGCACTCCAGCCAACCCTTCCCCTGGGGCATCACCTAGGGTGAGCCCTTGACCTCCTGGACCTTCCATTTTCTCACCCACAGATTAGAATAAGAGTCTTCACCGCCAAGTGTTTTTTTTGTTGTTGTTAGAACTAAATCAAACACGGCATGTAAAAACATCTGATGCAAACTTGACGCCCACAATATTTACCAACTGCTTATCTATGGATTAGATGTCATGCCCCCTTCTGCGCCCTGCGAACAAAACAAAGTCTCTGCCTCATGGAGCCTGTGTCCCCGTGGTGAAGACAGGCAGAAAGTAAATAGGTTACACCTGTCACAATGCGATGATAAGAAGAAGCATAAGCAGAGCCTTGCCAGTCAGACTCCAAACCATTAGACCTGCACGGCCCAGAGGCAGAGGTCACTGGCTACATGTGGCCTTTGGGGACTAGAAATATGAGAACCTTGATTGTGATGTGCTGTCAGTATAAAAGACACTGGATTTCAAAGACAAGAGTCAGATGCTGGGGCACCTGGGTGGCTCAGTGGACTAAGCCTCTGATCTCAGGGTCCTGGGACTGAGCCCTGCATTGGGCTCTCTGCTCGGCAGGGAGCCTGCTTCCCTCACTCTCTCTGCCTGCCTCTCTGCCTACTTGTGATCTCTGTCTGTCAAATAAATAAATAGATAAAATCTTTAAAAAAATAATAAATGAACAGAAGAAAGTTTGGATGGAAAAGTTAAGCACCAGGTGGAGGGACGGAGAAACGTGAGACCGAAGGACAAAGGACTTTTACTCTTTATTTCCCCGTGTTTTGTTTAAATATTCCTTTTTTTCAGTAAGCATTCATTATTTTTATATTTAAAATGAAAAGAGAGGGGCGCCTGGGTGGCACATAAAGTTAAGCGTCTGCCTTCAGCTCGGGTCATGATCTGAGTCCTGGGATCGAACCCCGTGTCAGGCTTCCTGCTTGGTAGGGAGTCTGCTTCTCCCTCTCTCTCTGCCCCTGTCACAATGCGATGATAAGAAGAAGCATAACAAAGCGTTAGAAAGCAGTAGAAGATCTCCATAAGGAAGGCCTCCAGGAGGACGTGCATGTTTATCAGAGACCGGAAGCACGGGCCCTGGGAACGTGGAGTGGGAGCAGCACTCCAGGCTTTCGGAAAGGAAATGCAAAGGGCTTCAAGCCTTAGGCAAGAGAGCACTGGGCATATGGGCAACAGCAAAAAGGCAAGAATAGCCGAAGCAGAGTAAACAAGAGCACCAAGCAGAGAAAATAATGCAGCAGCTGCAGCCAGATCACACAGGGCCTCAAGTAGGTAGGTAAGATGGAGTAAAGTGTTTGTGTTTTCTTCTAATAGAGGCAGGGGTTTGAGCAGGGATGATCTGCTTTCTGTGTTAAAAAGACCAGTCTAGCGCTCGGCTTCAGCAGCACATACACGGAAGTTGGAACAATATGGAGAAGATGAGCGTGGTCCCTGCACAAGAATAACAGGCAAATCTATAATGCATTCCATATTTTTATTTATTTTTTAAAGATTTTATTTATTTGACAGAGAGAGAGTGCGTGCACACAAGCAGGGGCAGCTGCAGAGAAAGAGAGGAAGCAGACTCCACGCTGAGCAGGGAGTCAGGATGTGGGGCTTGATCCCAGGACCGTGGGATCATGACCTGAGTGGAAGGCAGATGCTTAACGACTCAGTCACCCGCTCTCCATATTTTTAAATCAGAAATTTATGAGATTGGTTACCTGCAGCAGGTGGATGGATTGGGGTGGAAAGAATGAGGGAATGGGATAGGGTAATAGGGATGAGAGGTGAGCATGGATTGGATGGACTGGAATTGTAGGTATCAGTATGAGTTCACGGTTTCAATATATAAATACAAACAGATGGATATAGAACGAAATGTGTATATGCATACATTAGTATATATACATATATATCCCAGCTCTGTGAGTTGACATCCCAGGGGCAATGAGCACACCTACAGCCTAGAGCTTGGTGTCTAAATACTATTCTCCCCAAATAGGAACCAGGGATCCTAGGAGAAATGGTTGATTCCAAAGACAGGGCAGGGAAACACAAGACGAGCCTGGAACACCTTGTGGTGTCAGAAAATAAGGATGTTCTCAAAAATTGTCAGAGGCATACTACACGGACACGGGAGCCAACTGGAAGGAGCTCTCAATGGCCAACACTGGTACAATCTGAACAAGAAAATAAATAACCATAGTACTGGATTCTGACTCACAGAATAAAGTAAACATTCAAGAGGCCATACTGTCATAAATAAATAACTGAACAAATGAATGCTCATGAAGGGACAGTTCTTGCTTATAGAAAAATTGCCATTAATAAATGTCAAAGGGATAAGTGAAATAGAAATTACCATGAGAACACCAGTAATAGTTCTTGTAGGCAAGAACCACTGATGGATGTTAAAACGAATGGGTGGGGCACCTGGGTGGCTCAGTTGGTTAAGCATCTGCCTACTGCTCAGGTGATGATCCCAGGGTCCTGGGGTCCAGTCCCGCATGGGGCTCCTTGCTCGGTGGGGAGCCTGCAGAATTCTCCCTCTGCCTCAGCTGCTCCCTTTCCCTCTGCTGCTCCCCCTGCTAATGGTCTCTCTGATTCTCTCCCTCTCAAATAAATAAAGAAAATCTTAAAAAAAAAAAAAAAAAACTAATGGGTGAAAGTTTGAGATGAAATAGGACATTTGGATACTATCAAAGTTTTTCTCCGTAAGCTATTTATGAATAACAAGGGGGAAATTATATATATATTACTTATAGTAATTATGGTGGAATAATATTTATAGTGGAAAAACACAACAGATATTACCTTCTATCAACCATGTGATCAAAGTTAACATTATTCTAAGTAATAACATATGGGAACAGCAAGTGCCCCTGTTCTGACACACTAAGGAGGACAGGACATTGGCCAGGATATTATTGCCAAAAATGTATAATGTCAATTTAAGAATAAAAATAATTTTAATTTTTTAAAAAGATTTTATTTATTTATTTGTCAGAGAGAGAGAGAGAGAGAGAGCGCACGCACAAGCAGGCAGAGTGGCAGGCAGAGGCAGAGAGAGAAGCAGGTTCCCTGCTGAGCAAGGAGCCTGATGTGGGACTCGATCCCAGGACCCTGGGATCATGGCCTGAACCAAAGGCAGTGGCTTAATCAACTGAGCCACCCAGGAGTGGCAAAAATAATTTTAATTTCATAAATACATAAAATGTTTATAAATAGGTACTTTTATAACTTATAAAATATAGATTATACATACCTAAGCTTTTATAAAATCTATAATATCATTTTAATTTTAATAGCTGAAAACTTCAAAGTGACAGATAAACTACAAACCTGGCTCAGACTCTTCAGAAGTATATGGTCACAAAAGACAGACAGACTAAAGAAGGCCAAGCGAACATGTCAATAAAATGAACTGTGGTAACCCAGATTGGATCCTGGGCCAGAAAAAAGACATCTGTAGGAAAGCAGGCAAAATGTGAATGAGGTCTGTAGAGTTAATAGTGTTAATTAATTAATTAGCATTAATAATGCTAATTTCTGGTATCAAAAATATACTATGGATATCTGAGATGTTAAAATAAGGAAAAGCTAGTTTGAGGGTTGTTTAGGATCTCTGTACTATTTTTGCCACTTTTCTGTAAATCTAAAATTATTTTAAGATTTAGAATGTTTTGGGGCGCCTGGTGGCTCAGTGGGTTAAAGCCTCTGCCTTCGGCTCAGATCGTGATCCCAGGGTGCTGGGATCGAGCCCCGCATTGGGCTCTCTGCTCAGCGGGAAGCCTGTTTCCTCTTCTCTCTCTCTGCCTGCCTCTCTGCTTATTTGTGATCTCTGTTAAATAAATGAATAAAATCTTAAAAAAAAAAAGATGTAGAAAGTTTTTTTTTTTTAAGATTTTATTTATTTATTTGACACAGAGAGAGGGAGATCACAAGTAGGCAGAGAGGCAGGCAGAGAGAGGAGGAAGCAGGCTCCCAGCCAAGCAGAGAGCCCAACGTGGGGCTCGATCCCAGGACCCTGACTGAGACCAGGAACAGAGCTGAAGGCAGAGGCTTAACCCACTGAGTCACGAAGATGCCCAAGATTTAGAAAGTTTAAAAAGAACTTTGAAGGGCGCCTGGGTGGCTCAG